>NC_071123.1:9034166-9352500 GCF_024256425.1 Clarias gariepinus | reverse complement strand
ATACCTAGATTAATATGGCGATTAATATAAGTATCACAATTTTATAAATATCCTAATTCGGTATTTTGTTATAATTTTAAGAGCTTTAAAAATAGTTTTCATAACTCAAAAGTTTTATACCAGAGCTTTATTCAACAGCTTCACAACTGATTTAAACATGAGTAATTTAATGTTCAAATGTAGCTGATTGCTACATAACAATAACTTTCTCACTTAAAAAACAAGGACAGCATTTAAACAATAAATCTAAATTACACAAAAAGCATCATGTGTCTGTGCTATTTTGCAAATAATTGACTGATAGTCTAGAGTATACCAGATATGGTGATGTCTCCTCAAATGTCCACATCCCGAGCAACTACGAGCACAGTGGAGGCAGCCGATTTATATATACTAGAGTGATCTAGGGTTATACAGTAAGTGTATTTTCTCACAATCATGGCGTTTCTGCGTTGCTGTTACTTGTAGGATTCAGAGGGCCGAGCTCCAGTCCATGTGGCCATCAGTAATCAGCACAGCGTGATTATCCAGCTTCTAATCTCACACCCAGACATCCATCTGAACCTGAGAGACCGACAGGGCACAACACCATTTGCCTGCGCCATGACTCACAAGAACAACAAAGCAGCAGAAGCCATTCTCAAAAGAGAGCCTGGAGCAGCCGAGCAGGTAGGGTAGGCAAGAGGGAGACAAATGGGTGTAATACTGATGATAAAGAACCCTTTATGGATTTTGTGGATGATTAGCATGGGTAGCAGATAGTTGATTGATTGAGTATTATATCAGATGGTAAAATAATATATGTAACAATGAAATTGTTGGCTTTTTTTTTTTCATAAGGAATAGACAGAAACATATAAGAAATAAAATACAAGATATGCTGTTTTATGGAAATAATTAATGATATTATGAGGGTATAGCAATGTTATAACTGGTATAATTTATGTTTAATATGAGCAAATGGATAGCTCACCTGTACTTCTGGTTGTTTTTTTCGCTCTCTGCCTAGGTTGACAACAAAGGGCGCAACTTCCTTCATATAGCTGTGCAGAATTCTGACATTGAGAGCGTGCTTTTCCTCATCAGCGTGCAGGCTAACGTTAACTCCCGAGTGCAGGACGCGGCCAAACTCACACCACTGCACCTCGCTGTACAGGCCGGCTCTGAGATCATTGTGCGCAACCTGGTAAGATCAATTTAGGAAAAAAAAAAAACAGTCATCAGTATGAACAGTATGTTAATGATACCAATTATTACACTGTGAAGTTTTAGGGCTGTGCGTGTAATAACTTACTAAGGGTGTAAGGTGATAGAAAAAATGTGACCTTGTAGTTTGTGTTGTTTACGTTGTGGGAATTAGCGTTATATTAATTATGCATTTGATGCAGTTGCACTGTGTACCAGCGGTCTCAATCTGCACAACCAATGTAGCTATATTATAATGAGAGCACGCTAACTGACAAGCATTAAGATGCTTAAACCACCATGTTACGAGAAATAAAAATGGTACTTTAGTACAGTAGCTTTTAAATGACATCAGCTCCATGCTGTTGCAGTCTAGAGCGCCCAAGCAGGGAGGTTATTGTTACATCTCTTTTACGTACTGATGTTTGTATTCCTGGATTTGACCTGTTTGGGTTTCCATTATTGCTGTGCCATGTGTATTAGAGATGGGAATCACCATGGAGAACCCCATACGATATCACGATACCAAGGTGCCGATTCTATTGTTCAGTTAGTAATACAATTTTATAAATGTCCCCTATTCAATATTAATTTCTTTTTAGAATTTGTTACAATTCTAGACAAATTTCACTAATAATTCGCTCCTATCACACCGGACACTAAGGCTGTGGTCCAAGTGTACTTCACAGGGTGCTCCCTACTCCCTGCTACGTTTTACAGGGAATGTCAGTAAAGAGAACTTGCCCCGACAAAAGTCACCAGCACTGATGTCACTTCCTCCGTGCGTTCCCATTATAATATAAGCCCCTCGGATACCTGTGGCTTCTGTCGTGAAAATTTCACAATACGGACATTAAATATTGAAACAAAATCCGATACCATTATAAAGCATACTATTAAAACGTGTATAACTTGATTAATTATAACAATAATTGATTGAAGATGTATAGTCGTGGCCAAAAGTTGTGAGAATGACATAAATATTGGGAATTGGAAAAATTTGCTGCCTAAGTTTTTATAATAGCAATTTGCATATACTCCAGAATGTTATGAAGAGTAATTAGATGAATTGCATAGTCCTTCTTTGCCATGAAAATTAACTTAACCCCAAAAAAACTATTCCACTGCATTTCATTGCTGTCATTAAAGGACCTGCTGAGATCATTTCAGTAATCGTCTTGTTAACTCGGGTAGAATGTTGACGAGCACAAGGCTGGAGATCATTATGTCAGGCTGATTGGGTTAGAATGGCAGACTTGACATGTTAAAAGGAAGGTGATGACCTGCAAAGAAACGCGTGCAGCCATTATTGCGTTGCATAAAAATGGCTTCACAGGCAAGGATATTGTGGCTACTAAGATTGCACCTAAATCAACAATTTATAGGATCATCAAGAATTTCAAGGAAAGAGGTTTAATTCTTGTTAAGAAGGCTTCAGGGCATCCAAGAAAGTCCAGCAAGCGCCAGGATCGTCAGCTCGATTCAGCTGCGCGATCAGAGTGCCACCAGTGCAGAGCTTGCTCAGGAATGGCAGCAGGTAGGTGTGAACGCATCTGCACGCACAGTGAGACTTTTGGAAGATGACCTAGTGTCAAGAAGGGCAGCAAAGAAGCCACTTTTCTCCAAAAAAAACATCAGGGACAGATTGATCTTCTGCAGAACGTATGGTGAATGGACTGCTGAGGACTGGGGCAAAGTCATATTCTCCGATGAAGCCTCTTTCCAATTGTTTGGGGCATCTGGAAAAAGGCTTGTCCGGAGAAGAAAAGGTGAACGCTACCATTAGTCCTGTGTCATGCCAACAGTAAAGCATCCTGAGACCATTCATGTGTGGAGTTGCTTCTCATCCAAGGGAGTGGGCTCACTCACAATTTTGCCCAAAAACGCAGCCATGAATAAAGAATGGTACCAAAACACCCTCCAACAGCAACTTCTTCCAACAATCCAACAACAATTTGGTGAAGAACAATGCATTTTCCAGCACGATGGAGCACCGTGCCATAAGGCAAAAGTGATAACTAAGTTGCTCGGGGAGCAGTTTAGCAGCAAACTTTGTGAAAACTAATATTTGTGTCATTCTCAAAACTTTTGGCCACGACTTTACAAAGATTTATTTATTTTTTTACAGATTACTAGCCTATATAACACTAAGTATTTCCTGATAAAATTAAAATGTACATTTTTGTGTCCTTTTAAAGGTCCTACACATTATATTTTTCATTAAATTTTAATATGATCTTTAGGGTCCTAATGAAAAGTTTGTATTATACGTTAATTAAAAATTCAAAAGGATTGTGTAAAAAAAACACTACTTTTACCTGGTAAAAACTAGCTCTGTTCTCAGCAACCTATTTCAGTACATGCTAATTTAAATGCTCATGACCTCTGCTGAGCCCGCCCCCCCCCCGTTCTGTGGGGCGTGACACGTCGGGTATAGCGACGGAAGTGTAGTCCAGTGCGGGCAATGCTTTGGACTGCATTACCCACAAAGCATTGCCACAACGCAGTGCTTTGTGGGTAATGCAGTCCAAACTGGAAAACTATGGATTATAGAGCCCGAGCCTGTTTTCTTCAGTCGTTTTTGGTTTGATTTAAGTACGGAACCTACGCGGAAGTTTGTAATATCGCCTGACAACGCAGAAATTAAAAGAATGGACATGATCGACCCGTTTGTCTTTCTCATCACTGCATGTGCATGAATTAATGGGCTGTTGCGCTGCCGCGAACAACAACAAGAAAAGCGGAGAAACTTACTGAGAGAGATACGGACGCGATGTGTTTACTGATGTGTTTACATGACTTCTTAATCTTCGACAGACATCGTTATAAACCATCTAACGTAACAAAGGTAAGCATAATATAGTTTTCTGACTACGTACACAGTTTGCAACTAGACAATCACCTCAATGCATTGTTTATTATAAACGGGCGATTAGGGATTATATAGAGACGGATGTACACAGAGAAGAAGCCATAACCATGTTCTATGAGAGTGTAAGTTAACTTACACTCCGCATTCATCGTGATTATTAGAAAAGGCGATCTGCAAAGAGTCATAGTAAAATAAATCACACTCACCGAGCCTGGTGAAGAAGAAGCAGGAACACGAAGCTTTAGTACAGATCCATTTTTAGGAGCAGCTTCCTAGTAAAACCTGCTTTATATTGACCCGCGTTTATAAAGCAGTCTGGTGAAAAATTATTATCGCAAACATGAACGCATTTAGGTAAATCAGCGGGGACGTTAGCTTCAAAAACTAAATTCAGCCACTGCGTCCTCAGTGGCTCAGATACCTAACCCTAGGTAGGTACCCTAGGTCACTAACCCTAGGTAGTGAATGACGACTGCTGTGTTCGCTATTACACCCAACAACTGTACACAACACTCGCTTAGGCGTCATTTTGCTCCAGCGGCGAAAAAACAATGGCTGACAGCGTCTTCTCACTCGGGGCGGGTCTTTGCTAAAACACCAGTGTCAATCAACTTGTGTAGGAACGCCCTCTTGTGGTGTGGCGTCACAAGGCAAGGCTTTTGCGATTGGCCTGATTTCAGAAGGGGGATGTTACTGTAATAAACGAAAAGAAAACCACTGGGCGGCTCTTTATCATCGTAGAGTGGTTGTGTACGCACTCTCCTAACACACAGTTCAGTCCAAACAGCTTAAAATAGTGCATGTAGTGCTGTATGACCCCTTTAATATGATGTCGTCCTCAATAGGAATGATAAAAAAAAAAATATAAATCCTTTTCCTGACTTTTTTTCCACGCTCCAGCGAGACTCAATGACTGATGGGAATTTTTTAAATTCCCTTTTCCGGTAAAGTGAAGACCTGTTGTTCACTCATTCCCTACACTGTTCGCAGTTTCCTTTGAACTGAACATTTTTGCCGACTGAACACCCTGTGTAGTGTACTTCCCAGAGTACTTCAGGCCGTTCGGGACGCACCTCAACACTGCCTATAGTGTGAATAGTTCAGAGAGCACCACCTGTAGGACCTACAGTAGGTCCCAGACTTAGGGATGAGCTCGACTCAGGAGAACGACTCATTTCCCCACACGCACACATACAATATGCTAGACTTTAGACATTTTATACATTCACTTACATACTGAAAATATTGTATATAATCATAAATATTGGTATCTGGTGCGTTTTTTACACATGAGCTACTTCCCCGATTTGTTCGCATCTATGAATGTTCATAGAACCGCGGTCTGTTCGTATCTGCGGAAACTCGTAACTTGAATGTTCATAAGTCAGGGGCTTATGTATAGGAGAAAAAATATATATTTTTAGATTAGATTATAGAGTCATTATGGTGATGCATGAGTTTCCACACAAGAGAACCACCATACGGGTTTCCCCCCCGTCTCTAATGTGTATGTAATTCATATTTTTGTGTGTATGTGTTTAGCTTTTAGCAGGTGCTAAAGTGAACGAGTTGACCAAACACCGTCAGACAGCTCTACATTTGGCAGCGCAGCAAGATCTGGCCACGATTTGCTCGGTGCTGATCGAAAACGGCGTGGATTTTGCAGCTGTTGATGAGAACGGGAACAATGGTGCGCCAGTAAAACTAGAAATTAAATAAACTTGAATTTGAATGAAAGGTCAAAATGATAATTAATATAATGTCCCCATTTTTTTTTCTTTCAGCTCTCCACCTAGCTGTAATGCAGGCCCGTCTGAATAATGTGCGAGCTCTTCTCACCGAGTCGAACATTGACGCAGAGGTCTATAATCTCCGGTACGCTTATCACTCTCGTATGCTTATCACTTTTATTAATTATAGACATGTCAGAACTGAATGTTTGTTTTTAATCTGTCTCCTTCAGAGGCCAATCTCCAATGCATGTTCTTGGACACTATGGGAAGGAAAATGCGGCAGCCATCTTTGAGCTCTTCCTGGAATGTATGCCAGAGTATCCGCTGGATAAACCAGATAGTGAAGGGAATACTGGTTAGTGCTCAAGCATTTTCCTCACGAATATAGTGCAAAGCTTTCCCATTGATTTTTGCAACTCCAATGACTTTGTTTGAAAAACATGCATTTAAACTAAATCATCTGGTGGTAAAGCGCTCGCCCCATCATCCGGAGATCGCTGGTTCGAACCCCGGGGGATGCTGTTTTCCTCTCACAGCCGGAGGCACAGAGAGAGCTGATTGGCCGAGCTCTCTCAGGGGGGAGGGATAAGAGGTACTTGCGCTCCCACATTAATCACGGCTCTACAGCCAATCAGGGGCGTCTGTGAGCTCGCGCACGCGGAAGGAGCGGCTAGCGCTTTTCTCCAAGTGTGTTACTCCGCCCCTAATGGTGCATGAGCAAGCAGTTCGAAAAGATGCGGTCGGCTGACGTCACGCGGTTCGGAGAAAACACGAGATAGTCTTCGGCCCTCCCGGCTGTGTGGTAGTAGTAGCCTTAATGTGGGAGCCCCCTAGTGACGGGGAGGAATTGGCTACGACTAAATTAGGGGAGAAAGGTAGAAAAATCCAAAATAATAATAATAATAATAATAATAATTAAACTAAATCATCTTTATTTCTTGCTTTAATTAAGTGCAACTACTTTTACAGGGGATGGGGCCTATTTTATTCACACACTTTCTAGACAGTTAACGCTTGAGTAAAGAATTTAACCAGTATTGTTTCAGTAAACCTGTTCTTAGCTTTACTGGTACTCAGTGTTGATTTTTGTTGTTTTTGCTGTTGTAGCTTAATAGCATTAGGATTCAATGTTTAATTGCTGATGCTTTTATCCTTACCATTGTTAGTTATTTTAACTTCAGCCTTTGAGTGAACTTGAGTGAGTGATTTAATCTGCTTCTTTTCTGTCCTTAGTCCTTCTTTTGGCCTATATGAAAGGAAACGCTAATCTCTGTCGTGCCATCGTGAGGGCTGGAGCTCGTCTGGGCGTCAACAACAACCAGGGCATAAACATCTTTAACTATCAAGTAGCTACTAAGCAGCTCCTCTTCCGCCTTCTAGGTACAACTTCCACAGAGAACTAAAGTTCAGTGTCTACCAGCTTATACATGCTGGCCCAAATATGTGTTCATAGGCAAACTGACAGATGCTGTAACATTGCTTTTACGAGAATAAGTTCAATCATCAATTCACCTTTTTGTTGTTAGTTTTAAAGCCATCTGTAGTCTAAAATACAAAGATTCAGAATCAGATTTTGTATAAGGAGAAATGCCTTTAGATAAAAATTACGTTAAGCCAAAGATTTGTCACATATACAGTACATATACAGAGAGTGAAATTCTTCCTTCGCATACCGCAGTGTGTTGAGAAGCTGTGGTCAGAGCGTCGGGTCAGCCATGATACAATGGCTGTAACCCCTGCAGCAGATATGGTTTAAGGGCCTTGCTTGGGGGCCCAACAGAAGCAATTTGGTGGAGCTGGGGCTTGAACCACTGATCCTCATGATCAGTAACTCAGAGTCTTATCTCTGCCCCTTTTTGAGCAGCCCTGAATATTACAGATCTGTTATTTTTGTGCATTCGCTATAGGTCATCACGGTTTAAATCATCTTTTTTTCTCTTTTTTCTTTTTAATCAGACATGCTGTCCAAAGAGCCCCCATGGTGTGATGGATCCAACTGTTACGAATGTGCGGCCAAATTTGGAGTCACTACAAGAAAACATCACTGGTATGTACTTGGAATAAGTCTTATCTCTTCGCAATAATTCCATATATATATATATATATATATATATATATATATATATATATTTTTTTTTTTATTATTATTCATATTATTTGTTTTTATCTATGTTTGTCACTCTGAACCGGTCCTTTTTTCCCTATCGCCCTAGCCGCCACTGTGGCCGCCTGCTCTGCCACAAGTGTTCCGTCAAGGAGATCCCCATCATCAAATTCGACCTGAACAAACCAGTCCGTGTGTGCGACATTTGCTTCGATGTGCTAACATTGGGTGGAGTTTCCTAACACACTAACAGGGCGTAATGATATACACACTAAACTGGACCGAGATGGTTTAAAAAGGTGGAGAATGAAAGAATGGACTACATGTACGGACCACAATTACTACTACTATTGCAGACATTTCCGAACAAAACAACTGTGTATGTATGTTCTAGTGAAGACACATAAAGGATCAAAATTAAAGTAGTGCAGGAGTTCTTGGCTCTGATCTTGAGGACCCTGTATTCTGTGACTAACCTGATCCGGTCGGCTAATTATTTAAGGAAAATCAACCCTGAATGAGGTACATACCAACGTTTATAATCAACATGCCATTTCAAATGGTGCAAACGATTTAATTTTATGACTGGCATTATTGGATTGGACTTAAATTCATATGGTGGACTATTTTCACTTTGATTATTGGTTCCCTCTGTTACCCACCTTGCCATTTGAACAACAACTGATAGTAGTGCCAGTAGTAATTACTTTCTCCTTAAAGAGGAATGCAGCAGCGCTTTATTATTTTAGTCTGTCTCCTTATCTGTATGTCACCATTGTGCTTGTGGATCCCTAACAACCTGAGGCGAGTCTCTGGAGTATCTTGGCACATCTTGGTGCGTTATGTATTTGCCTTATATACTGGAACTTTAAATCCAGCATTTGCTCTTTGATAGAAATAGTGAAAATACAGCACCAGTTAACAAATCAGCACCAAAATCTCTAAGCACATATCAGATCTTCCGTTGTGAACATGTTTAATGCGATTCAGGGTGAAGTTTTCCTTTAATGACATGGCATGGGCCAGGTCTGTTGAGAACATGGAGGTCTAAACAGGGTATGGGATCTGCACGACTGGAGTTAAGAACCCCTGAAATAGCAGAACGCTTTGGACGTAGACCTAGTAGGTGTTGTAGCTGCCAGCCTGAAGAAAGAAACCAATAATGCGGGAAGCTGCACAGGGAATGATTGTAGAGCTTTAGAAATTATTACGAAATCAACATCAATCATCTCATGTAAAAAACAAAACGCAACACACGAAGATTTGAGGATCATGTCATTACTGAGAATTGAACTTGAAGGACGATGGAATCTGAAAGAAGAACGATCCACAATCGGATAATTACTCGTTCCTCTTAAGAGGGTCTAAAGCCTTAATCACATTGGCCTGAGTGATGCCTGAAAACAAAGAGCCTTTATGAACCTTTACTATTTTCTTGCACCTATCAAGGTCTGCAGTGGAAACGATCACCCTAAAGGCCTCAAGATAACGAAACACAAGGTTAACTCAACATCAAGCACATTTTCAGTAAATGATCTGATTTTGACTTTTCTGTTATTTAATCATTGCTGTCTATCAGCTGGTTCACCATCATTAATCAGTAAAAAAAACATCTGCATATTAAATGCACTTTTTTATTCTTACATTTTTTTTATAAATATATTCACATATGGAACATTTACAGTTGAACAAAGTGTCATGTTTGTGACCCGAACAAAAAGCAAAAAAGACAACAACAAACAAACAAAAATCCTTTACATTTACCAAGTAAGCTTGTGGTTTTAGGTGCAGAAATATGACGAATTGCCTACTATGCACATTAATCTTTTTAGCACTGTCCTAATCATTCCTATCACCATAGCGTACATTCCAGTTGATCTCTATTATATTACTGAATTTCTGTGAATCATGCTTTTTTTGTTAAATTTTTTTTTTTTTTTTTGATTTGCCTGATACATCAAGTGTTTTTAAACTTTCTGAAAAGCTAAAGAGCCGCACTTTATCATACTGGATATATATATATATTTTTTGTTCCTAATCGTACAAAAGGAGAATGTGACGGTCAAGGTTGGAGAGTCCGCAGTCCATTCTAGGTAATGTTAAATTGTACAGCTAATTGTATACTATTTTTGACCACTACAACTGTTTTGTACTTACGCGCAGGTTGTGCTCTTTGCCTCTGTCCGATCTCTTATGCACACTCTGTTGTATCTGTATGCTCAGATATCTAGCCTGTCACTTCCTCTAGTATCCTTTTCAAGAAAGGGAGGACAACTTTACATTAAGGTCATCAGGCGATTAAAAACGAATCAATTAAAGCAAGTTGTAGTGACTTTTCTCAATCGTTTACAAATGGAACGAATGAGTCGCTTTTACACGATAGTCTGATTGCATAATTAAAACAATCCATGATTAAAATATCAGCTGTAATTTAAACGGAACTAAATTAACAAAAATTGCTTTTATCATGTATTAAAATCCCCATACAATTTGCAGCTTCTTACAGTAAGAATGCACGATGTTTAAAGGTTGAATCTGGAAAAATAAGTCCCATATAACCACAGGAAACTGTTACACTACATTTATATGGCATTGCTGTCGCAGGGAGCAACGCCAGCTGGTTTATACTAATGCTATAATTTCCATAGTAACGGCTAATTTACAGGGTCTTGCATGGCAGACAGTCTACATACTTTTAGACTAAAAATAAATGAATTAAAAATGTTATTGTTTATGAAATAAAAATGGACGATTGATAAGTTTTTTTCTAAGATGTTTATTTACTGTTAATGGAAGGGACTCTCCAGTGTCAGTGCTTTGTAACTGTCAAAGGGAAAGAAGTTGAAAAGTTGGAAACATAAGGAATCTGAGTTTCCTTATGTTGTTCCAGGTTAAAGTTATAACCTCTAGTTGATGCAGCATAACTCAACTCTGTTGTTGATTACTTTCCAGTAACAGCAATCAGGTGGTTGTTGATTGACAGATTAGGGTGCAATTAATGTTTTAAAAAATCTGGGAAGTCAGGTCATATTGGTTAAAGTAACTCGTAGAACCACACTTTACGTTTATAGTGAGCAGAAATACATCTCTGAATGCAGCCCCAACAGGCATTTGGGCCACAACACCCATAGCTTAAATGACGATTGATTTTTTTTTCGTTTTACATTTGATGTAAATATTAACTGGAGGTCTTGACTTATTCTTGATTATTATTTTAAGCATTGTGATAATAAATTCAGCTGTGGATGTACAGGAGGTAGGCTGAACGAGCACATAACGTGGTGATACTTTCTAACCCAACCTCGCACACACTCTCGTACTGCTTTTATTCTGAATACGGGGACCTCGGAGCCTATCCAAGGAGGCTTAGGGCACGAGGCAAGGTACACCCTAAACAGGGTGCCAATCTATCACAGGGCACACACACACACTCACCCATTCACACACTATGGGTATTTGGGAATGCTAATTAGCCTAACCTGCATATCTTTGGACTGTGGGAGGAAATTGGAGTACCCGGAGGAAACGAACGGGAATAGAACCCGGACCCTGGAGGTGCAAGGCAACAGTGCTAACCACTACACCACCGCGCTGCCCCTCGCACACACATTTTTTTAAATATATATATATATATATATATAAAACGCATTTAATGACATATAAAAAGTTATAAAATCTCACAACACTCAGTCTTGGCTAAGGACACATGACTCCGCCTGAGGTAGACAGTCTTTGTACTGCTGGAGATTGGGGTTGTTTAATCGTATAGGATCATTCAGTTGTACACACACGCAACGCGTTTTGCTTGAACCAGGTGAAAAGAGCTTTCTGGGGACGCCAGCCCAGTTTCTGTGCACTCCGCCGCTGAAAGAAAAGAAAAAAACAACATAGATTGCAGTCTCACACATTAAAGCAGCAATACATAACCTTTTCACCCTATCTTGCATAAATACATTATTGCAGCCACATGTTATAAAAAAAAACTGATTGATTACAACAACAATTCCATGTAAATCCTCCTAACATTAAATCACATGTATGTTTTGTTGGGACATTAAGAATCAGAAACAGCCCACAAACATAGCGCTTCCGCCACCTAGTGGTAAAGACATGAAAATAGTCTTGAACCTGGCTGTATGGTGTGTATCTGTGTGTCACCTTTTATTGGAGCACCAAACACGTCCTCCTCGGTCAGCGCTCCATTCTGAGTTACAAGCTGGATAAAGCTCGTTCTCCTTCTCAGCCTGGGCTTTCAGTTTCAGCCCCTGAGCCAAAGAGGCCTCGACCCACCGCAGGACGTCTGTGGGTTTTCCACCCTCGCTGTAGAACCGACCAATTAACTTTCCTGTGGAAGAAACAGAACTATGCTCAATGAACATTAATAAACATGCTCACTGCACAACTGTTTAACATATAGTCGAGAGGCTTTCACTTTGTTTCACTCAGGTTGTATTAGTGTTTGGTAGTGCTGCCAGTTCTCCATACCTACTGTAAATGTGTGCCAGTAGAAAAGCAAGTGAATTTATAAAGCTTCTTGGTCAATCCTGTTCTTTTTTAACTCCACAGTATCTTACCTACAGGTTTGTAGTCCTTCTGATAGAAAGCCAGCCAGTCATAGAGCGCCACTATTTCTGATGGAGACAGGTCCGAGACATCATCGGTCAACCCCGCCTCTGTAAAATCGCCCGTCACAAAAGCCCTGGATGCATCTCTGCCTGAAAACACAAACATGCATGAAAAGAAGAAGGGTTATCACTTTGTACACAATCCTCACAACTAATGGATTCTCAGATTTTTTGCGCTGTGTTTGAGTCTTTAATCTCAGGGACTCAATAGGCCAATATTAGTTGGTGCTCCAGCCTGCTGCAGAACCAAAAATCCAGGGGGTGGAGTCAGACCTCATCCAACTCCTTGGCTAAGCAGAACCAAATATTCATGAGGTGAAAGTTGAACACTGACAAATCAGTGGTTTATTCTGTTGTCCCATTTGATAGATTAAGGTTTAAGGATTAATGTTTCGGGTTAGGGGAGATGATAGATCAGGTTAAGCTCCACCCCCTCGACTGTTTGTTCTGCAACCTGGCCACGCCCCCTAGTGATGTTCCCATTGAAAAGCAGAATGTGCGCTGAGGAGAATTACCTGTAAAGAACCGATAACCTCCATCAGAACCGTAATGCTTCCTTCCTTCCTCTACATCAAACACCTGTCCTAAAATGGCGAGGTAAAGCCCTTTACTGTCCCCCCTTCCGGTATAAAGTGCCAGCTCTCCCTGACTCAGCAGTCTGCTCGAGCCCTGAGACGCACGAGCCAGGTCAAACAGCCACAGGCTTATCCACTCAGAGCCGCTCCACAACGCCAAACTCACTGACAGAAGCGCCACAAGGTACTTTAACATCCTGCTAATTACAACAGACTCCCTACATAACTGAGATACGGAAAATAGCTAGCTTAAATTAAGCAGTATATGAACACAAGGCTACTGTAAACATAGCAGTGACGTCAGTGTGGACTTCCGGGTTTGGGTTGCTTGCACTGCGCATGTCTGAAATGAATAACGTGATTGAACATGTAGCTTTTAAAATTAAAAATGGTTCAAAACACGAAGATTACCAGATACGTTTACTTTTAATTCTTGAGAAAGGAGCAAAATGAGTTTTAAAGTAATTAAATAAACTTCGTGAAACTTTGGACATTAATAAATAATAATAATAATAATAATAAGTATTATTAGTAGTATTATTTATAATAATAATGATAAAAAGAAGAAGAAAAGAAAGAAGGATATTTATTTTGAATTCTGTAAACCTTATGATACACTACATCTCACGAAGTTAAAAATCTATATTTAGAAATAATTTATTTCTTTTCTTTATTTATATATATATATATATATATATATATATATATATATATGTACATCATTATTTATTATAAATTAATAATATACTTAACTTTTACACAGTGTGTTTTGAAATCTTGAATGAACTGGTGCAATGCTATTGCACATATCAGGATCAGCATCGTAAAAGGCTTTCTAATAAAGAGAATAAGGTAAAATTGTGATTCTCTAGAATAAAAAAAGAAGATAAATAAAAATGTTTTACTTAGTGACTCTAAATTTATTTATTTGTGTCAAGGTAATTGTCAAACAAAAATGTGCAACCCCAAAACAAAAAATCAAAAAGAGTTTGATTCATTCATTTATTCATACTTTGGGCACAAATTATGGTACACCCAAGACAGGGTGCCAATCCATTACAGGGCACATACACATACACACACTCATTCATACTCTCCGAGCAATTTTCGTACACCAATTAGAGGAAGCTCAACAAGCACAGGGAGAAAACGGGCCCTAGGCGTGAGTCAAACCCAGACCATGGAGGTGCGAGGCAACAGTGCTTAAATTCTGTACTAAATGATTCGGTTTACAAAAAAGGAGAAAGCTTTAAGCTTTTTGAAAATTTTAAAACTTTCCTCCTGTAACCTCAGACTGAACATGTTAATAATTGTCTATATATACCCCAGTTTTTAATGTAACTGTCTTTTAGTATTTTTTTAGGCTCTCCATCTGTAGTTGTTGTTTACCTCTGACATGAATGTATTGCTACTGTTTACTTAAAGTGTTGTATATGGAAGAAAATTGTTTGAAAATAATTTGAATTATATCAGGCTTTGAAAACATAATTTTGGAATTCAATCACTGATAAAATGTGTTTTTTTTTTAATTCAAATTATTATGATACCACCAGAGCCGGCTGGTGTAGTACTGGAGGGAGGCTGTAGAGGGCGCACTGCCTTACGCAGCTCCTGACGGAGGATCACGGAAGTTTGCTGACAAACACGTAACCCTGGCACTTCTTGCGGTAGTGACACCGACTGAAAGCAGCCGAGCGGAGTGGCTAGAGTGAAGGACACTGAAACACGGAGCTTAAACGAGTAAAGCCTCCCTTCTGTTAGCCCGCACCCGGGACTTCAGTCATGGGGAACGCGGAGAGCGGCGGCACCGGGAGCGGTGACGAGGAGGATATCGAGGCGGAGAGCCCGAGTTTCACGGAAGGCGGCCCGGCCTCTGCGGCGCCCACGGGACCCGGGACTGGCGGCTCGGGAGCAGCAGCAGGAGGAGGAGGAGGAGGAGGAGGAGGCTCGGGACGCAGCCTCAGGGGCTCGACCCACGCGCCTGCAGCGGGCTCCGGCCTGCCGTCCCCCGAGGCCCTGATGGAGCAGGTGCGGCTGAGAGAGGCGGCGGGCCGCGCCGGTGACACCGCCACTCTCGCCGTGTCTGAGTCCGCGATCGCCCGCAACGAGAGCGCGCTGGTGCGCTGGCTGGAGGAGCGGCTCGGCCGCGGCGAGGAGGCGCTCACACTCGAGCAGTTCTGCGACATGCTGGAGAGCAGAGACGCGCAGCGGGACGAGTGCGAGGAGGTACAAAAACACACACACCAGGGCTTTTTTTCCTAATAGTTAACTGGTAGGTCAACGGTCTAATCACTAAAGTGTCAGGATGATCTGTACAGTGTGTCAGAAGGGCAGTAATGTTTCACATTTTACTAAAACTGTAGAACTTTCATACAATGTCTTAGAGAAACAGTGATTTAGAGAAAATTGCACTCGTGCGGTGATTTCTGTTGACAATTCTCCAACCCGGAAATTAGCCCCGCCCCCAGACAGGACACGCCCTCAGCTCCTTAGCTCCCTGTGTGTGGGGGTTGGACATCACTCTTTTAACTCAATATACTGTAACTATTACATTCAGTCTTTCTGCTTTGTTCCCACAGTACCCAAAAGATGTATGATATATGAATCCCAAGCCAATTTCTACTCTCAAGTGTCAAACTTTACAGTACTTGGGTTGCCAGATCACACTGACAAATCCCGCCACATCTTGAATGTTGATCATAAAACTTTAGATTTGTGTTGTTTACGTACTATTCGGAAAAAGAGGGCATTAGTGGCTCAGTGGTTGATCTTTCGTCTGCCATGTGAAAGGTCTAAGTCCAATTTAAACCCAAACCCCGGCTACTGGGTTCAGTCCCGGTCCCAAGCCCGAATAAAAAGGGAGGGATGCGTCAGAAAGGGCATCCACGGTAAAACCTGTGCCAAGTTGTTATGTGGACCGAGTGGTCCTCTCTGGTGACCCCTCGACGGAGCAGCCGAAAGACTAACTGTCTGTAAAAACCTGCTAACATGATCCCAACTTTTATTAATTGTCTAAGACCTTTTTTTTTATTTTAAGATAATAAATGCTATAGCTCAAAAGTTTTCCACGTTTGTCTTAAGTCCAAATTAAGTTGCTTAAACAGAAAGTATTTAAAAATATGTCTTGGTTGTTAGAAATTTTCCCGTGCTGCACACCGACTGTGAGGTTAACACGAGTAAAATTTGAGTAATAAGGTGCATGTTTCCTTGTTCTGTACAAGAATGTAATCCAATGTTTAGCCTCATATGACGCGATGAAGTACAAATTTTACAGTTTCCTTTCCCTGGAAGTATATGTTTGAAAGCTCACCTGAATGGAAATCTACCCTATCTGGCAACACAACTTCCTAGACATTGATGATTAATAGGACCATGTCTGTGATTTTAAAAGACACTTGAAAGATTATAACATAGACAAAGCATGCTGAAGGTTTGTAAGTGGTGCAACAGAAAAGCTTCCAGCCTATTTTCCTATGCTTTCAGGAAAGCAAAATTGGCTGTGCTGTCAACATGGGAGGAGTGGCATTACTGTCTCTCTTCTGTCAGTCAGTAGGCGATCCTGGGCGTTTGTGAGCTTATGTATGTGGAAAAGTGTGATGAGGCATAAATAACTTTGTTTGCGTTCTTCTTTGTTGGTTATTAATCAATAGTCCTGTGCAACCAAGTATCTAGATTCTATCCATAGAGATCTAAATGACAGATCGGCATTATTCCAACAGTTTCAACAGGTTAATGAAAGAATAACAAGTAGCTCTTGGGACAATATGCAAGAATATAGGAGCAAACGATCTACAGAGAAAACGATCCATCACAAGTAGAACTTGCCTGTATTTTATTATATAGGATACATGTAATAAAAATTTACAATTTTAATTGTCATAAAAATAGTTAAAGGCCAATCGCGCCTTTTAGAAAAACTTAATTCCTTTAACAATTACATTTATTTTTTATTTTTTTAATGAATGAATGAAATATATATTAAGCCATTATATGGTTAATGCTGTGGAACATCCATAAACCAAGCTTATTTTCTGTTATCTCTAGCATTATAGCAGCTATAAAAGTTATTCCTTAATTGGGATGTTAAAGATGATGTGCAAATTAACAAATCTCAATCCTGGCTTGTTGTTCCCGTGACCGTATGTATTTTGTTATTTTGCTTGTTCTTACACACCACAAGAAATGAAACCATTTTTTGTGTTTTTGAGATTTCTTCGCAGATCAGGTCTGAAGCTGTTGATTAATTTTCTAGAACAGAAGTTCTGATAGGAGTTCCAGCTGGAGGGCGAACCACAGGTTTATATTAATTCACGTGTACTAATAATTATAGGCAGTAAAGGCAATAAAAGTAACAAGTCTGTGGGGCCAAATCATCAAGTCATTAATTATTTTTCTTTATTGGTATATCCTCAAGTGTTCTATCTCCAGTAGTGGGTAACATACACAATTGCTGTAGTTAAATAAAAGTAAGGAGATTCCTGGTAAAAATGTTACCAGGATGTAAAAGTCCTCCTTTTATATCTTTTACACATATTTGTTGTAGAATGTAGTGGAGCAAAAGGATCAACTAATACAACTACTACTTTGAAAATCTCTAAGGAATTTGTGTGTGTCTGTATGTATACATATGTGTGTGCGTGCGTGTGCGTGCGTGCGTGCGCGTGCGTGCGCGTGCGTGCGCGTGCGTGCGCGTGCGTGCGTGCGTGTGTGTCTGTATGTGTGCGTGCGTGTGTGTCTGTATGTGTGCGTGCGTGTGTGTCTGTATGTGTGCGTGCGTGTGTGTCTGTATGTGTGTGTGCGTGCGTGTGTGTCTGTATGTGTGTGTGCGTGCGTGTGTGTCTGTATGTGTGCGTGCGTGCGTGTGTGTCTGTATGTGTGCGTGCTTGTGTGTCTGTGTGTCTGTATGTGTGCCTGTGTGTGTGTCTGTATGTGTGCGTCCGTGTGTGCCTGTGTGTGTGTCTGTATGTGTGCCTGTGTGTGTGTCTGTATGTGTGCCTGTGTGTGTGTCTGTATGTGTGCCTGTGTGTGTGTCTGTATGTGTGCCTGTGTGTGTGTGTCTGTATGTGTGCCTGTGTGTGTGTCTGTATGTGTGCGTGTGTCTGTGTGTCTGTCTGTGTGTGTGTGTGAATGCATGTGCGTGTGTGGGTGTGTGTATGCTTTATTTTCTTTTTTACATCTCATTTATTTCAGTATCGTGTAGAATGGTTGCAGCAATAAAGGATTAAAACATTCTTTTGTTTAGGCTGTTATATCGAATTATTACAGAATTAACAGGCTGGTATTATTGTTTCGAATAGAACCAAATGTTAAAAATTGACTCAGTGAGTTACGTATCTTAGTTAGCTGGATTTTGGTGACTGGAGATGTTGAATTTGGCTGAAAGTGCTAAACAGGATTGAATCATGCAGAAACATGTCAAGCACTTTGTTCAAATCAGAGATCAGAAAGTGGGAACGCGATTTTGACCGTGGCATGTTTGGTGAGACCAGACAAGCAGGTTTGAGGATTTCACATCTACTGTAATTGTGTAGAGTTTACATAGAATTGTGTGTGTGTGGGGGGGGGACAAAACCCAAAACAACCAGCCAGAGAAGAATAGCAGGAGAGTCGAGTTGACCGGTAACTCAAATAAACACTCATTACAACCGCACTGAGCAGAAAAGCATCAACATGTTGAGTCTTGAAGCCCGTCACGGCTCAGTCAGTTACAACACAGTCAGTTGCAAGCATTAGCAAACTTTTCCAAAAGTGCCAGTCCGTCAATAAAATGTTTTTTTTATTTAAACAAATATCATGTACAAAAATATCAAGAAAATCAATGAATATGTATATTATTTTATACAACAGAGATTTTTTTTTTTATAAAACCAGAACACAAGAAAAAACACACACACGCACAACCAACACACACACACGCACACCCCACACCTATTGGCTCAGAATGATCAGTGTTTATCAAACAGATCATACACACATTCTAATCCATGACCTACTTCAAATATTTTATAAGGCGATACCTGTATATTCATATTATAAAAGCAACCAGTTGCCAGTTGTAAAAGAACACCTCAGTGTAAATATAAGTTAAGCAAAAGTAATAAATCTTGGATCCATTGAGAAATAGAGGGACACTTAATGAACAGTATGGAATGTCTGGCCATCAAAGATGAGAATGCTATAACTTCATGGAACTGAATCATGTGGAGGACAAAATATAACAATTAATGGACACGGTTACAACTGTACCCCAAGTGTAGAGGATATCATACCGGGGAAATAAACCTGTCCAGAACCACTGCAAATTTGGGCACAAAAAGAACATGTGACTTAAATGACAGGGAGAGGTGCGACACTGTTGTCTGTCCTCAACATCAGGATAGATTTCACCCAGCCTTGCTTTGGAAAAAGCGTATTCTGTCTATTCTCCCATCGTTCATCATTCAACTCCAATTCCAATTAATTTTCCCAAGCAGTCTTAGTTTTGATGACTTTGAAATTACTAAGTAATGACATATCCCTGAAACCACACCTCACTGATGTGGATTAAAGGCCTTCTCAGGGCTGCTCAGGAGGTGTGGAAGGAAAATCGGGAAACCGCTTCGATAAATTTTTTTTGTGATTTCACTCGTAGGTAACGAAACAAATGAGCTACAGACAGTATGTAGTCCAAGGACAGATGAGCAAAACTACATCTTCATACAAATTATGAAAATGTTTGAAGCCTCTGTCGTGCCGTAATGAAAATTACGAATTTAGACGTGACATGGAAAGCAAATAATTTTTATGCAACGGACCCAGTGCTGACGCAGTTCCAAATCTTAGGTCTCTTGAGTTCCACTGGGTTATCAGTATATTGCACTGGTTTGATTGGAAAAGAAGTGCAAAGTAGAGCAGATATAGAGGATGATCTACAAGACAAGAACTTGCAGCATGAATTCATTTTTGGATATGTACAGCCTAATGGTATATCCACCAGTGAGACTGCGTTTCTGTACCTGTAAAGATGACAAGAATGAAAACCTGTATGCCATTAGCGACCGCACGTGATGCGTTTTGTGATTTATATGGTTGACATTTTCAGAAAGGGAGTCGTCCTCAACCTTGAATTTTGTCACGGTTAATATAAAGGTTCACTTTCCAGTGTAAAACCGGTTAATTCAGATTTTGAAGATGAACGAATGCAAAACCATTCAGTTAATCAATGAATTGTATAGCTACCTTTAATTTGCATTTGATTGAACTTTGTAATATGTACGCTAAACGTCATCTCGTGTCAACTCCTACAATGCAGTTGTCACTCAAATCGCCTACGCCCATAACCATGAATCATTTTTTCTTGCTTAATGTAATTTTAACTGATGAGTCGCATAAATTTATTTCTGTACGGTTGTCATGAATGGAAAATCTCACTGTGGAGACTGGGCATTTTAACACACGGACATCCGAGAACGTTTTGGCACTTGGGCGCGTTGGCACATTTTTCATAACCTGAATGTTGCCCCTTAAATCCAACCTCACCCATCCCCCCCTCCCCCCCAAGATGATTTTGCTGAGTCATTTTCATACACCACGTCTATTGTTAGTAATAACGACTTCATCACTTCAGTGACGGTGTTCTTGGATTTGCTCCGGGCTTCACTTATCTAAGCAGGTTATTGACGCGAAGTGTCACTAGTCATCAGTGTAGATGCAACCTGCTTGTGTTGCGTTTATTGATTGATGCCGTTTGACATTATTGCTGTCTTATCACGCAGCTCGCCGCAGCGTCTCCTACTCCTGAGAGGACTTTGCTTCGTTGCACAATAGCATGGGTTTGCCTTGTTTAGAAGGGGAGCGTTTGGTCCAGAAGTGAGAACACATACTCATTGTCTCTGTTATATTGATTATACAACCTTTCTCTTGAAATTAAGTATTCGCCCTTCTTGTCCTCTTTTAAGGAGGTTTGCATACCTTTAAGAAAAAATTATGTAAAAGGAATAAAAGGACGACTAGGTGTTTTATAAGTAAAATAATGAAAAACAGGGCGGTGTGATGCATCCAGATGCAAAGTTGATTATTTGCCTGTAACAGCATGCCCTGAAGTGCTTTATATTAAAGGTTTTTGTATAAAAAAAATCTGAAAAACCAAGTTTTTCTCGTGGCACAAATTTCCTCAGCAGCCTTCTCACTGTTAGGCTTAAGTTATAGTTTAGGTTTGACTTATCAAACATTGGGTGCGTTCACATGAAACTTAATGTTAAACTCTGTGAAAACATCTCATTCCCGCCTGTCTTTACTTCAGAACTTTGTCCACTGTGTCTAACTGAGCACTAATTGGCTCACTATTTTACACGATAAACCATCTGACCAATCATAGTCGAGATTGAGTTCTTGTAACAAATCATAACGCAGAAGGCGGAATTTATCGGAAAAGGCGGGAAGTCTAACCTAACCTAACCTCAAAGCTAGAGAAAAATACTACTACTTTTTTTCTGTAATATTTCCAATTAAATAATACCCTTTCTGACAGGGCTGCTGTTTTATTTATATATGCGTATATATACACATGTATAAGATAATGGTAATATAGTGAATGTTAAGATATTAATAGTGAACAATGCCCAGTTCAAAAGTTTACATCTCCCTACCTGGACACTGTCTGAGTGCTCTGTAATAAGCTTTCAAACACACTTTTGTATTGAAAATGTCCTCCATCCTCTTTTATGTCCCTGCATTTGTAAATATTTGCCCCGCCTCATGCACATTCTTTTCGTGGTGCTGTCTTTTATTCTGCTTTGTTCTCTTCATCTTTTCCCCCTCACATGACTGTTCCCATTCAGATATTTGTCATAACATGTCCTAGTGTTCATAAATCAGATCGAGAGATCTAGTGGGTCATTCACTGTATGACAGGGTGTCAGGGTGACAGTCCTAAAAATAAGAATACATGATTTTAAGAATAACCAATTTTGAGGAAAAATGTGATAATTTATTATATTATGAGGAAAGTTGGTGGAAGTTTTAGTATTCATGAAATTAATTCAAAATATATGATTAGCAATATTTTGAGAATGAAGTCATAAGAATAAGACAGCGATTCCTCTTTATAGTAAGTGCATCAAGTACGCAATACCAGCATACCAGCAATGCGTTTTCCTGTAATTACTGGAAACCATTTTCCCTTAAATATTAAAATTTTGTTTATGGAATGATGGGAGTGTTTCTTCTAATAACAAATATCACTAAATGTTTTCTTCAAATACTTTTGCTTTATTCTCAAAATCTTTTCTTTCTTTCTTTTTTTTTCTTTTTTTTGAAGCAGTTGTCCTAAAACTTTAATTATTTTTCCTAGTAGTGTCAGTGCAGCGTGACAATTCCTTAACCTCAGCTACATCATTCTTGTTTATAATTGATCTCTGATAGGAGGCTTAGATAGTTTATATTTTTCTTACTACTGATGAATGCGAAGATTTGTGATGTCTTCCAACAAATTTTCTTCTTCTTCAGATTTCCTAAAAGACTAATTAAAATCACCCTAACTGGGCAGGTACTAAGGATAGATGAATAAACTATTCAAAGAATAAATGAATGAATGTTGTACAGTAAATACGTTGCTTAGCACAGCTCTGTAGTTTCAGTTAGGGCTTTATTTTATTTTATTTTATTTTGACACCTATTGCAACTGAGTTTTATCCTTAATTACGTTATTAATCAAGACTAAAAGCACAAATTATCTCAATAAAAGAATGTTATGTATCAACTCAAAATTATAAAAAAAAAAGAAAGACTTAAATTATTGACAAACGGTACATAAATTCCTAATTATGCCTACCTCACCTGTAAGCAATTGACTGCTTTCTTGCCATGAGCTTCATATCTGACAGCTTGTTTGCATCTTTATGAATTTAAAACCATCCTAATTGTCCTAAACTTTTTCTTTGGTCCAGAGGATCCCTTACCTCTTGTTTCTTTCAAATGTAATATCCATCCATTTATCTCATATATATGCACATGCAGTACAGTCAAGCGATATTTTTGCCAAATACTTTTGCTGTACGCCTTTTTGCTGTTTTAATGCTTACGACTTACAGCTCATCAAAAAAAAACAACTAAAAATGTTTCTGACTCTAATGGTTATTTTGGTTGTTATTGGTTGACCTGATATAGAAAAATATGGGAATGCGAAATACCAAAAATTTACTTCTGTCTTCCTGCTGTGTTTGCGCAGGCTTTTGGTCAGTTTGATGCCGAGGGCGATGGGGTTGTCGATGTCGAGAGCATGCTTATGGCCCTGAAGAACAGTAATGGCGCAAATCTACAAGGAGAACTTAGTCACGTAATCAGACAGCTGCAGGCCTGCTCTCTGACCCCAGGTAAAATTTACTGTCTTTACAGGTTGTAGATAACTTAAAATGTAGGTCATAGAGCCTTACATAAAACTTGTTCAGTAGGTAATACTCCTTCATGCCATCCAGGCAAGTAAGACCAGTCTGATTGGGCTAATGGTGGCGGTATAACCATCTTATTGCTTTGTATCTCATGAATGATGCATCCTATAAACAACTTTGTATTTAACTGATTCCTTAGGCTCTCCCAGGAAGCCTTCTGGTGCAAAATATATTTGTATATGCAAAAAACAACTAGTTTTGGGAATTTTGGCCTTTGTTTACAAATTTAGTATCGAGCGGGAACCAAAAACATGACCGTTTTTGTACAGTATGGTGTAACGTTATTTAATACTAAAGAGCTGATTTTTAGCTGTAATTTTTGATTGGTCATATGAATTGGAACCAAACTTGTGCTTAAGTTACGGGCTTGAACCCTGCAGAGGTTTACCCTTTCATCACCCTAAGTGAGTGCAAAGTTTTTGTAACATCACGTATAATTCGTGTTTATGGCTGTTATTAGTATGATGCAGATACAGTTTCCAAAAGTGCAATTAAAATCAGAGACTTTTCTTATCAGAACACTTTTTAAATATATTCATTAGGAGTTTCTGCAGAAGAAACACTAGCTGTTAAATAGTATTAGCCACCAATATCCATCCTGTCAGAACAAGGAAGTGTCCCTACACACTTTTTATGTCAGAGGCTGTTTTTCTTAAATTACCACTTTTATTATGTCTAACATCTTTTTCTCCCTGATCATCCCTTGCAGGATTTGTAGACATCTTCTCGAAGTCGAAGGACAGAATAGGTGCACACGCCTCAAAGATCCTAAAGTTCCTGCACAGGAATCGCATCCCAAGCAGCGCAATTCCCTTTCCTATTCTGGATGGCTACAACAGCATCAGCGCCATGAGGGCCGCCGTGGTGCAGGACTTCCTGGAATTCCTTCTGCAGAAAGAGAAAGGTAGCAGTTTCTGGTCGGACCAACGTCTTGATCGTGCCAGATTTTATTGAGCTCACACACACAATCTTACACAGCCAGTTTTTTCTTTGTCTCATGGATGTCTTTGGATAAAAACACAACACACGATACTTAATTAATGTGATGCTCTTTTTTTTTTTTTTTTACGCAAATTAAATGGATACCAAAAATATCACTCAACGAATACCGTCCTTGTGGAAATAAAGCACCATTGTAATATAATGGTATATAAAATATAATATAATGTTATATAATTTTTTTTTCTTTTTAAAGATTTTGGGGCTTTTTCAGGAATAAAAAAAACAATCACGCCCATAATGACTTGGTGTTGAAAGTGTAATGTGGATGACTGATGTGATCACAGTTGTTTTTTTTTTTTTTTTTTCCTCTTTTTCAAGATAGCCCTTTTTAATCTTTATACAAGTCCTTATATATCACAACTTAAACTTTCTCCCTATAACCTGGTCTATAATTCTTTTTAAAAATCCTTCTTCATTTGTGCCTTAAAGACCTGGACATTCAGTACGGGACGGAGCTGACCCAGGGCCAGGAAGTGGACCGCGTCAAGGTGGTCTCTCAGTGCTTCAGCTCCATCGAGGCGTCGTCAAACAGCGCAGACGTCCACAGGATGACCAATGGCGATACCGTGTCCTACTGGCAGTCCGACGGCAGCGCACGCTCCCACTGGATCAGGCACGGTCGCTTTCTCCTGTTTAAAGCTAACGTAGTCTCCATGCGTTTGGTTCCCTCGCTTCAGTCTGTTCCCATGATACAGTTTGTGATCCCGGGAGTGAGGCTTGTTTAGACCGTTTTTACGTGTAATTGCTGTTACAAAAAGATAACAGCTATAGATAGATGACTCATGAGAGATCCGGTGCCGTAACGCAGTCATGCTGATTACGGCTCCATAAAATGCCTGTGATATAATTATATCATTATAACCTCTGTTTGTTCTGACAACTGGCACAGCATGGTTTAAGCTTGATAACTGTTCAGGCTTACATTTTATCTTGCAGATAATTTGTAGAAAGTAGGTAGAAAGCCATGTAAAAGTCTGACGATATTGAACTAGAAGTATATATTTATAAAATAAGTATTTGTTGGGTATCTACAATGGCAAGAAAAAATACAAATCCAGATAATACAAATCCAGATAAAAAAAACTCAATTTTGATGTGATGAATTTTTAAAAGAATATAGTGATTTCCTAATAACCCAATCCCCCAAACGATAGTACCTTTAGTATCGTTTATGTAATATATGTTTAATTACTACATTAAAGACCCATGGCACAGTGGGTGCTCATGCTGTACAGTAAAAAGTGTAAAACTTGGGTGTATGTTGGGTCCGTGGGTTTTGTGCCACACAATAACATCTTCGTTTAACATCCACTGTGTTGCAGATTAAAGCTGAAGCCAGATGTGGTGCTGAGGCGGCTGGCTATTGCTGTGGCCTCCAGCGATCACAGCTACATGCCACAGCTGGTGTCTGTGTCCGTAGGAAAGAGCCGGCGCTCGCTGCAGGAGATCAGAGACATTCGCATCCCCAGCAACGTCACAGGCTACGTGCCCCTGCTAGACAACGCCAACATCTCTCAGCCATGTGAGCTTCTATCAGCGTTTAAAACACAAAGAAAAGTCTTCGTCCTTTTAGTGGGCTGTGGAACAACAATTAACCGAGTTACTGTATATTTTCGTTGATAATTATGTTTGCTGTGTGTTCCACAGACAAAATTAACAGAAAGATTACCTGATGCTTAGTTGCACAGATTAACCTAGTGAAGTGTTACCTAGCAGTCGATAGCTTCTGTTTTGCTGATTATTTTCCTGTGTAGTACGTTGTGATGGACTTTCTGACTTATTCAAAAGAGAACGAGAGTGTGAAAACGCATGAAAAAGGTTATAAGGATGAAGAAGTTTGATTTGTTATGCTAAGTTGTTTACCTCAGACAGTGTACAAATATGTGATTTCTCATAGAACTTGGTGGCGTTTGTTAGCATTAGTATTAGCTCATTTAGTGCTTCTGCTGCAAATTACATAATGCTATAAAACATCCTGTGCTTTAAGAGTAAAAAAATGATGTGCACATAACATTATCAACAAAGGTAGTCCCCAAGGACATAGGTAGCTCACATGTATTGTACAAAAAAATAGACACTGCAGTGCACCAGATACCAATATTTACAATTATATACAATATTTTCAGTGTGTAAGTGAATGTATAAAATGCCCAAAGTCCGGTATATTCTATGTGTGTGGGTGTGTGGAAGAAATGAGCCGGGCCATACCGGTATAAATGAATCGGTCTGGGAGCACGATAGTAACACAAGTATGGCTGCCCTGTTAAGCTGTCCTGATGGTGAATAATCCTAATTTTGAAAAGTCCTCAACAAAACAAGAGTTCACAGTGCAATACAGTGGAAAACAGCTCTGAAACAAAATGTCGTCCAGGATTCCCCTCGCGATTTAAACACTGTTACATCTGACATGTAAGATTAATTTCCTTAGATGTAATTATGAGCATTATTTTTTGGCCACATGATGGCTTTGTGGGGAAAAGGGACAGGGATTTAGTCAAGTGGATTGGTATGCTTTACATTGTATATTTGTGTCAAAGGTGTACAAGACTCACTTTGTCGGACTTGAGAACAAATCCAACTTACAAACATGCTCCCAGAATGGAACTCATTCATAAGTTGAGGACTACTTGTACTGACATCTCAAGCTTTCTAATCAATAGCTAGGGTCTGTTCCGGGGTAAATTCCCAAATAGCGTAAAATGAAAAGCTAGTGCGCTATTTAAGGGGTTGAATCCCTTGTTCCACACACCAAATAGTGCTCTTGTTCGGGATTAGAGAGGGATTTTGATTTAGCCGAAGCTAGTTTGCTTTGTACTTTGTGAATAGATGGTTCAGAGGGAGGTTTGGAGCGATTTGGAAGCAGTTTATAAGCATAACTCGTGCTTGTTTGAGAGGACCTAATGTTTTCAGATGTTTTCTTGCCAAAAGTGCTATATTGACTGTTTTTTATGTGAGTTTTAAGTAACCGGATGGGTAGGATCATGGCGGACAGATTTTGATGTCGGGTGCAAAAGGTCTATTTCTGAATAAAAGCTGTGTTAACTTTGAAAGTGCTTTGAGCATTGTTAGGATGCATAGCGTCCTTGACTCCGTGACATGTCAGGGGATTTTAAATGAAACTCTTGTCATTGTTGTTCTTGTGTATTTTTAATCCAAAGCATATGCTTGAATACAATAAAAAAAATGCCTGTCTTTGACCTACATATGATTTTAGAAACCTGTGGGTGAACTCCATTGAAAAAAAACCCAAGATTTTGAAGTATCTGGAGATGTTGTGTATCAAGGAGAGCACCCAGACTCCTTGCTTTAGGGTCTTCTTAAAATGGCATTTCAAAAAAGAAAAAAATCTGCATATTATATCAGTAATAATGTCCTGCGCTTCATCTGTATGTACAGATGTTCAGATCAACATCAAGCGTTGTTTAAGCGATGGCTGTGACACGCGCATCCACGGCCTGAAGACCATGGGCTACCAGGTGACTAAGAGCAGAGAGGTGTCCGTATCGGACGCATCGGCCATCTGGTATCTCTCTCTGCTTACCTCGCTTGTGACAGCATCCATGGAGTCCAACCCGGCCCTCGCAAACACTGTCCTACAGAGCACAAAGTGAGTCACTGCATCTGTATATGAGCTAGCGGCCACTGTCTGCTCAGCTCCCTGTTTATGTGATATTCTCTCGCTCTAGTTCTTCCATATTGAGATTTTTTTTTAATAGAAAAGTGTTGTGTGTCCTAAAATGATTTTTGTTTTGATCTGGCTCTGTAGAAAAGCCTTAGAGCACATGCCGCCTTTGTCGCTAACGCCGTCCTCCACCGAGTTCCCCAAGTTCTTCTCACCCAACATCCTGGAAGAGGTTGACGCCTTCCTCCTCCGAATCGCAGGGTAAGCAGCTTCATTCTGTGTTCTTCTCTGCAGTGTGAGTTCACTGCTGACACACACACACACACACACACACACACACACAAAGTCATTAAATAGCTGGATGATGTTCAGTTTTTCTTTATTGATCATGCAGTAATGGTTAGCCGTGCTGTGATGAGATAATTGTATACACAGCAGTGATGCGACTCAGTAATTACACACTGCTGCTGTTTACTCACATCTGATTAACTCCATAATTCTCTCTATTCTCCTCTTTCTTTCATTCTTTCTTTTTTATAAATGCTCCTGCTTTACTTTTACTTTCAAATTTGTATTATAATTTTTTCTCCCTTTTTTGTTTTTGTCTCTTTATATCGCCTTCTCTCTCTCTCTCTCTCTCTCTCTTTCTGTCTTTCTTTCTTTCATTT
Source organism: Clarias gariepinus (assembly GCF_024256425.1). Taxonomy (NCBI): domain Eukaryota; kingdom Metazoa; phylum Chordata; class Actinopteri; order Siluriformes; family Clariidae; genus Clarias; species Clarias gariepinus. Next base: position 9,323,687 of record NC_071123.1, on the reverse strand, counting down.
CTGTCTCTTTGTCTCTCTTTATCACTCTCTTTGTCTCTCTGCATCTCTATTTCTTTCTTAATTGCTTTATCCATCTTTTTCGTTTTATATCTCTCTCTGTACCTCATTCATATTTCTTTATCTTTCTTTGTTTCTTTTCTTAAAAATGTTCCTGATCTACTTTTACTTTGATTTTTTTTAAATGATCTCTTTAATATTTATTTTTTTATATTAATTATATATTCATTTTTACTTATTGTCTCTCCATTACTCTATCTCCCTCCCTCATATGTATCCGTCTTTCTCTTTCTATCTGTTTGTCTATGTCTATATCTCTTTGTCCATCTCTTACATGTCTTTCTTTCTTTTTATGTTTGTTACTCTTTCTTTCACTGCATCTCTTTATTTCTTTCTTAATTGCTTTGTCTATCTCGTTCTCTTTATATCTCTCTCTGTACCTCTCTCATATTTATCTTTCTTTCTTTTCCTAAAAATGTTCCTGATTCACTTTTACTTTGAACTATTATTACTTTTATTATTTAATTATTTTTACTTTTTGTCTCTCCGTTGTGCGCTCTCTCTTACTCTCTCTCTCTCTCTCTCTCTCGCTCTCTATCCCCCATCTTTATCTTTCTGTCTTCCTATTTATGGAATTTGTCTCTTTTTCTGTCTGTTTCTGTCTCTCGCTCATGTATCTGTCTTTCTGTTTGCCTGTCTGGTTCTCTGTCTATCTCTTGGTCTCTCATGTCTGTTTTTTTTTTTTTTTATTCCCCGTCTCTCTCCATCCTTTTTATTTCTTTTTTCTGCCTGTCTCTGTCTCTTTGTCTCTATCTCTTCTGTCTTTCTTTTTTTTCTGTCTCTCTTTTTTTTTTCCTTGTCTCTCTGTACCGCTTTATTTCTTTTTTCATTGCTTTGTCTCTTTTTTTTTTACTTCTCTTCTATTTCTCTTTTTTACTTATCTTTCTTTTTCCTTTCTGTCTGCCTCCATCTCGTTCTCTCTCTCTCTCTCTCTCTCTCTCTCTCTCTCTGTCTGTAGTTGCTGTGTGACTCCGGATGCTGAGTTGACCCTCCTGGCGTTTGCTTTGGCTCGGGGCAGCGTAATGAAGGTGCTGCAGTCTTTAGCTGGCATGTGTGAGCGAGTGGACAGGGAGTATCGTGCCTCCTCGCTTCTGGCCTCCATGGCCTCTGTGCGCCTCCACCTGCTCTACCGCAACGGTAACACACTCTTACTGACATGACTGTTCTTCTCAGGTTCAGAATAACACCTTACTGACTACAGTAACAATGTGAACAGGAGATCATACAGCCTTAAGGGAGCCATGTGCAGTTTGTAAAACACTGCAGTGCTCTGTAAGGTGTAGTGCACTCCAGAGCAGCGGCTTATTTCCTTTTGTCTTCGGCGTAGGGAAAACACTACAGCTGCGTTTGCAGGCGTGTGACGTGAAGAGCCGAGATGATAAGTGCGGTCCGGAGAACATGCTGACGGACCCCTCGACAGGAGACGGTACCGCTCACCCTCCTGTCACGTCTTGTATTCTATATTGAAATGATTCTTTCACTAAAATGAGACTCATGCAGAAGATGTTGATTACGGCTTTCAGGAATGACGAGATGAAATGTGTACGTGTTTGACCCGTACAGGTTTCCTCACAGAAAGCGGGAAAACCAGAGCGAGCGTGATTCTCTCCACCGAGGATCAGACGTCTTTCCAGGTCACACAGATCAGAATTAAGGTGAGAACTTGACACAGTCTCTAACCATTTATCACTTCAAGTGTTTTCTCCAACATTTTCTGCCCCATGGACCAGTTTTATGTGAGACAACGTTCCACAACCTGGCCATCGCGAACCAGAGGTTGTTGGAAATTTGTTGGTTGATTGACGCTTTTGTGGAGATTTTCATTACTTTTAATCCAAAACGCTGGCGGAGTTGAAGTTGTCTTAAACATACTTTTTAGGCTACATCTACTACACAGAGCAGGCTTGGAGCATTTAAATCATGTGTTGCGATAAACACCTAATTTTGGTAGCTTTTTTTTGTCATTTTCTTTTAAACACTTTTTTTTTGTTGAGTATTTTAGCTTCTTCAAAGAAGCTTTTCGGAGACGTTTGTTTTTTAACTCATTTTTAGCTCAAGTTTGCTTGTGATATTCACTTAAATATATCAGGCATTAAAATCGTTAAAGAGAGAAGTGTTGGAAAGAGGAACAGACGGAAGTAAATGGGAATTGATCTGATCTTTTTATTTATTTATTTATTTTTCAAATAAAACACTCTGCAGACTCTGATAGTCAATAAAATGTATTAAATAAATGGTACCGAGACACTGAAAATTGCGAAATAATCAGCATAACAGCACATCTGTGTTTTTAATCTTTTTGTAATATATCCTTCAATCATGTTTAATCATCACTATTTTCCTTAAAATATCAGTTTGTTAATTTACTTCCATCTACATTTGATTAAAAGGCGATTTAAAAAACCCATAACGACTTTATAAATGCACTATAAAATCAATAATTACTCGATAAAGGCATTTATGAATCCATGCCAATGCATAAATGATGCTGATAAACACGTCAGATTTTATATCGCTGTAAGCAGCCGTTACTGTCCTCTACCGAGCTCTCCAGAGGTCATAACGAATTTAATATTGTGGAACGAATGCACAATAAGTACGTTTGTTTTATTTATCGCTTACTTTTTATCAGCTATGCAGAGTCATTCTCCTCACCAGCATCTCTATAGCCTGTCCTGTTCTTTAGGAATGTTAATCAACTTCGAGTTGAAATTCGAGACACTGGAGACTCCTTCCAGCATGCCACTTTAACATCATCTTCACATCTCTCATCTTCCCTCGTCAGGTGCGTAAAGGAGCCATCGGCGCTAAATGTGGCCTGGTGTTTGCCTATAACGACTCGGAGAGTTTTGACGCAGACAAACATTTTAAGAAGTTTAGGACATACGACTCATGGGATTTTAAAGACTACAAGGAGTTTATCCAAGACAAGTAGGTCATGCTTGATGTTTCTGGTAATGTGTGAATTACTGCTGGATGTGATGAGTAAGTGTAAATAATTGTTAGAGCTAATAAAGGAAGGTGTAGCACATCAGCCGTGTGTGTTTGTATGTATGTGTGTGTGTGAGAATGTGTGAATGTGTGGCTATTTGTTGTCCTCAAGGTGTGAGAGAAAACTTACCACGCAGATGTAAATATAGTAACAGAAAGCTTTCTGTTTTTTTCTTTCATTGTATATCTCTCTTAAAAACTCTTAGACTTTGTAATAAAGGAGCAACGGAGGTAAGAGAGGAGAATCCAGTCGGCTGGTTTGAGCTGGAGGATGACTGGAACGACGTGGAGATCAAGTTACAGCAATGCCGAGTTGCAAATGTAGGTGCTCTCGCTCTCCCCCTCGCTCTCTCTCTCTCGCTCGCTCTCTCTCTCGATCTCAATCTCTCGCTCTTGCTCTCTCTCTCTTTCTCTTACTCGCTCTCTCTCTCTCTCTTTCGTTATCCCCATTTGAGTGTAAAAAGTTTAAGAAACATGTTCAGTAACCGTTTTTTAAAAGCCTAAAAGTTCCATAAGTAATATAAATTTTTAAACGACAATATGAGTGCCGTTCAAGTCAAACCAGGACCAGAACACAATTATTCCGTTATTTCTTTATATACTCCTTTGCTAGACTAATGCACTTATTCCAGCGTTTCTCTAGTGTATGGATACCATAAAAATTTTCTCTTCACATCTGAAACGCTGGCCTCCCAGGAACTCCTTTGATGGACCAAACATGTTGAAATCAATTGGAGCTAGGTCAGGACTGTACGGAGAATGTGGCAAGAACTCCCAACCGAGTTTCTGTATTGTGCAAGTGAGCAGTATGAGGTTGTGCATTTTGTCCTGCAAAAGTACAACGCCTTTGGTTATCAAATAAGCCATTTTTTTCTGATAGCATCCACTTGTTCACCATCTGACCCATCTGAGCCAGGAGTATTAATCGAGTCCCGGTTTGACATGAACTCCTTTTCTGAATGACTTTCCTCATGCAAAATATTAGAAGTGTGTGTTTTAAAAGCTGTTTAGAGTAACAGTAATGCCAAGTATATAATATAAATATATCTAATCATAAAATTATTACATATTTTCTGTAATTTGTACATCCCTATTAACCATGTCACTAATCTGTTAATGCAAAGACAGGTGAGTTTATCCTCTGCAGGTTTGTGATAAATGACCTGTGTGTTTTTGTGTGTGCCTTGGCGCAGTTCCTCATGGTGAAGTTCGTGTGCGCGAGGCAGGACTCGGCTGAGCGGCTCGGGGTTCAGCAGCTAGCATTTAGCGGCTACCTGTGTCCAGATTCTGAGAAATTGGAGGAGGAGGAGGAGCAACTGAACGCTCGCACACTGGGGACTGACTCCGGCCTGGTCACAAGCCTCACGTTAATCAGAAAGACTCTTTACTTCATCCAGCAGCTTACTCGAGACATGGTAATGCACACACACACACACAATGCACACACAATGTACCGGAACTCTGCGTTTCCTGGATCAGTGCAAAAACGATACGGTGCATGTTGTTGTAGGACATGATGCTGCACAAGCAGAAGTCTTTGTTAGACTTCAGTGGGCTGAACCTGCCGCTCTTCTGGGACTTCTATAGAAAACTTAGGTCTATGTGAGTATGCAGATCTATATAAAGAATTAATCTCAAGAGAGCGATTGTTGAAGACTTGAGACGTGAGATTTTTGCTTTAATCGCACTCTGTTTGTGTTTAAACGTATACCTTTTGTCAGTGATGGTGAGGAGGCGATGAAAGCCCAGGTCCTTCTGCTTCAGCTGCTTCAAAACTGTTTCCCAGCTCTTCCTGCCTTGCCAGAGTCACGAGGCTCACCAGAGAAAATGGCGCCATCAACATCGTTATCATCATCATCATCATCTGCAGCATCAGTGAGCACAGATGTGGATCCAGCCGAGGCTGTAGGGGAGCTTTATAATTACCTCTGTCAGGGTATGGACAATAACAGTGCTCTATGTAATCATTATAATGAAGCATAAATGTGTGTGTGTGTGTATATGTGTATATATATATATATATATATATATATATATATATATACATATATATAGGTCCTTCTCAAAAAAATTGCATATTGTGATAAAGTTCATTATTTTCTGTAATGTACTGGTAAACATTAGACTTTCATATATTTTAGATTCATTACACACAACTGAAGTAGTTCAAGCCTTTTATTGTTTCAATATTGATGATTTTGGCATACAGCTCATGAAAACCCAAAATTCCTATCTCACAATATGCTAATTATTTGAGAAGGACCTATTTATATGTGTGTGTGTGTATATATATATATATATATATATATATATATCACACATTTTTTTAAGTGTTTAAAATTAAGCATGCTGCAAATCCATTGTTTTTTTTTTCCCCATTAGTAAATTTTTGGTTAATATGAGTAGACTAATGCTGGATTTTAGATATATGAGGGATGTTCAAACCGGGACTTTTGATGGTACAGAAGAGAGTTATGAGAGTAAAAACCACCTTTAATCCTCTATATAATCCCCTGATATACTAATGCACTTATCTCAGTGTACTTCAGTAGTGCTTGGATACCATCAAGGATACTCCCTGGAACTCCTTTAACGACCCACATGTAGAAATCACTTGGAGCGAGGTCAGGACTGTACAACCGAGTTTCTGTAACATCCAGGTGGTGCTGTGGGTGGTATGAGTTGTTTTTTTGTTTTTTTTTCAATATGCACCAGATGTTTTCAGATGTTTTCCTGCGACTAAGAGTCTCATCACCTAACTGTGCTTCTGTAAATGTCAATCGGTTTGACATCGTCATCAAAAGTCCTGGTTTGACTCGTACACCCTTCATAGGTTTTTTTTTTTTAATTGAATTTTTTTTGTTTTTCCTTTTGTAAGTTTAACACTAAGGGTGGGTGATTTCCTGAGGTATTCCAACAATGTGCAGCGTGTTTGACAATATATAGAATGAAAGAATGATTGAGCAATCGATAAATAGGAAAGAGAGAGAGAGGGGGTTGCTGCCAGCAACTATTGCATAAAAAAAATGCTGGCGATGATAATAATGAATTTGTTTATTATATATTTATATGAAATATTAAAAAGATATCTCAAGAGCTCAGTAACATATTGTGATGCACTGTGATAAACATTTGTAGTATGGATATCATACGACATCATACGACTTGATAAGGAATGTTTAATGATACTTTTATGTGAGGTAGATTACATAATAATAATAAAAAAAACACTGCACGTTCAAACTAGGGCGTGGACACCTTCAGTAAACAATACCATTCTATATTTTAGTGAATAAATAAATACAGTGGAGCCTTGGATCACGAGCACAATTCCTTCCGGAAGAAATAAGTAATTATTAGTTCTACAGCCCAAAAAAATAAATACATAAAAATAATTAATACAAAATATAAAGTAAAAATAAAACAAATTAACCTGCACTTTACCCTTAAAAAAAAGAAAAATGAAATCCCAACAGATCAGTGTTTCTGTTTATGCGCGCAGGCGCTATGTGTTTGTGTATGTGTGTGAATCTAAAGTTAGAGGAGAGGAGGAATCAGCCCCTCTCGTCTCTCTCTTCTCATCTTACACAGTAACACATCCTCCTCTCTTATGTGAGTTTCTCACACACACACACACACACACACACACACACACACACACACACACATTATCGAAAAATTAGCAAGGAACATCTCTAACATCTCTCGCGTAATGAATCGCGACAGAACAGATTCGTGATACATGATCACATGCGTGATATTCGGTACTCGTAAACCAAGACTTGTTCATTTTTCCAGTAAAAATTTCTTGAAAAACAACTGCGTTACTCGCAATCCGAGGTTTCACTGTACAGACATTTTCTATTTTTTTTAAGCCCATAATAAACAGATTTTTTATATTAGTTTCACTTTGCAAACTGCTGTTTTGTGTGATTTATTGCAGTTTTCCATCATAGTGCAATTCAGTGTAACTGTGACTAAGACATTCTGACGTTTGTGTTGGTTTTGTTGTTGGCCGTGCGCAGTTGTGGACGGGCCAGAAGGAGAATCCACATTGGAAAAAGCTTTAAGAAAGCAGGCGGTGAAGGCCATCCTGAGCGGCGCAGCCATCTTCTACCCAGACAAGCAGAGCCGGCGAGACAAACTCTTTGACATGATGGTACGTGTGTGTGTGTGTGTGTATTTGTGGATTTATAGAGCAGAAGATTGTGTTTTAGTCTGTGGGTTTGATGTCCTTGTGCTCTACATTTATAGAAGAACTTGACAGAAGAAGATCAGCCTGAGTCGGCTAAGCTGACATTCGAGTCACTCTGTAATTATTTCAGGTAAAGAACAAAATGCACAAAACACCAACTCCAGACACCAACACCAACTCAATTTGGGTAATTAGCAATACTGAGGGCTTTAAAAAAAACTGGAATGTACAGTATTATTTATGTTTCTCTTTCTCTCTCTCACTCTCAGTGATCAGGACCCGAGTGGTCTGCTGCTTCTGCCTCCCAAAGGAGCACCCGCTGATTTTGACATCTCCCCCATCCTCAACGTTATGGACACGCTGCTTCTTGTGGCCACTAGAGAGGTGTGTATCTTATATATGTGATTTAGTACGGACAGAAAAACTCGCGTTTGATTTTCTAACTAGTCCGGGTTGACCCTCAGATACCTTTTCTAAGCTGATGTAATGGAATCCAGTGTGATCTTCAATTATTCTTGTGATGTTTATTGTTAGATTTAATTTCATGCAAGGTTCATCCAATTTTCATCAGTGTTTATGCCAATGTTTATATGATATGTTAGACAGATCAGTGAGTGGACTGTAATATTTGTGTTTGTCTTTGTGTCTCTGATGACAGTGTGAGCTGATGATGATGGACAGCTCTGGTGGACCCAATCGGAAGGTTTTGCTCTCTCTGTTCTGGGCTCTTCAGGGCAGTCTGCTGTCCTGGTGCTTCCTCCAGCTCAAAGGAGGCATAGCCATAGCCAGCGATCTGGCCCGAGACATCCTGATCAAATGTAAGCGGAAATGATTTGAAAATCAGCTTCCTGTAATTATCACTAGGAGACAGGTTTAAGGAACAGCTAGAGCTAAAATAGAATTCATAATTTGAGGAGATTCTTCAAGCTGCACTTTATTCTGCTGTACTTTTGCCTTCGATAGCATCCTCGTTTCCTATTCAAACAAGCTCTTATTCAAATAATCAGCAAATCTTGTGTATTCTAGGCGCATGATTTGTGTTCCATTTGTAAAAAAAAAAAAAAAAAAAAGGGGGGGGGGGTTGTTTTAGGGGTCTAAGTCTGGGTTTTATGCTTTTTAGTTGATCCTTCCTCCCTGTCACACTTATGTTAATACTTTTCAAATGGATCCAATTGACGGTTTTTTCAAAATCCCAGTTTGTTAAATTCATGACTGGGTAAGGTATCGTCCTGATTTTTGCATGCAACCCGTGCAAACATGTATTGAAATGTTTGGCTGAGACTTCTAAACACAATGAAATGAAAATCTCCCTCACCCAGATTTAAATGCACAGATTTAGATTTTTTTTGGTCGATCAGAAAATAATACATGGCTTATAAAAGAGCTTGAAAAACTCATGTTGACAAAAATCACTGCAGAAATCACACCGTAGCCTGTAAAGGGGTTTGTAGATGGCACACACACACACACCAAAAAAAAAAAAAAACGCTTTGGACCACTTCCATTCTGTGATCAATGTTTGAAATGCACACGATCCCACAAATCTTTAAACTATTAACCATCAATGGTTCCTCCGATATAAGTAAAAAGTATCACAGGAGTGCCGTTGGCTTTGTAGCGAAGGGTGGATGCATTTTCTGTGGCTTGGAGATTTGCCTGTAGGGGAGGGGCGGCTGCAGCCAGTGGCCTTGTCAAATCACACACACACACACACACACACACACACACACACCCTGATATCACAGGCAGTAAATACAGTAGGCTCATATGTTTGTAACCGTTTAGGCTTAAGTCTTTTTTTGTTTTGTTTTTTGGTCAGGGGTTCGAGCCCCGCCACCACCTGGTTGCCACTGTTGTGCCCTTGGGCAAAGGCTTATACTGTACTTGTACAAAATTACTTGGCTTATCTCAGTCCCTGGATGAAAAAGGAGAAGAGTTGGGTGTCAGGCTAGCACCCTTGCGCCCATAACAACCACCATTGCTATGGAAACGACAGAACCAACGACGACCAACTTAGCATTTAAAAACAATGGAAATGGCATGTAAATCCTGCCCAAATAGAGTCAAAGTAGAGTTGTCCTGTCTTGTCGCTTCAAAAGCTAGAAAAATCTAGCAATCTCCACAAATGTAATTAGCATCCATAAAAAGACTAGTTTTAAAGTCTGTTTACGGCATGAAAATTTGATACACTTGAAATATTTGGTTTTGTTATGATATAAAAATATTATTTCAATGTTATTTATATTGAATAGATTTTTTTTTACTAAATTGTCTTTGTTCATTTTTCTTTGACAAACAAGTGAACTGTTATTATTAACAAACTTGCTTAAAAATGCTGAGTCATTGAGTGTTAGAGACTTCTTGTTCTTATTTATAGCCCTCTGAGTCAGCGTCTTCTCCCTAATCTGATCGATAAGGAGACGCTGGATCGTGCTGCTTTCACCACTTTCCCTTGATTTTAAGGTTTTTCTTAAGTGCTCTCGTGCTTGATCTTGAACAGACGTGGCGCAGTTCCTGGGCAACACCCGAACCACGCTGAGCTCCCTGCTGGAGAGGTGCTCTGCAGCCGACATCGTCGCCAAGCTCGGCAACTCCATCGTCACCATGGCGACCAGGCAGCTGGTACTGACTTACTCATAACCCCTCAGTAGTTCATTTCGTTCCGCGTGCTATTTAGTGCTATCGGACGTACATGAGAATGCTAGAATGTTATAAAATGAAAGACCCGCTTTGTCAAACGTTCTTAAAATATAGAGAATAGTTTTCCTTATTTCAGTAACGTTCACCGAAAGGAGTTTTACTGTAGTGTAAGAAAGGTTTAATTCCAAAATGGGGATTGAATAATAATAATAAAATGGCGAAACTTGAGATCTAATAGCAAGTAACACCATGATATACAATACGTACCACTGTTAGTGTCGTATATTGTTTGTCTTAGCTGGTGTGTGTTTGCTTGTAATATACCATGCCAAAGCTCACGTTTTCGATCATTGCCTTTTAATCCTCTGTGTCTCTGTTTGACTGTGCCGATGACGGTGTTGATGTTGGTGTTGTAGGCGATCTTCCTGCTGGAGCTGTGCGCTCTCGAAATTCCTCACTGCACCATTCTCAGGAGCTTCTTCTCTCTTCTGGAGCTGCTCAAGAAGCTGTCCGGTGGCATTGAGGAAAGCTCCAAGGTGAGTAAAAAAACGCATTGAGGATCGTAAAAGCTTTTAAAGTTCTTGCTTATTGAAGCGCATCTCGTTACAGGGGGACGTGGATGCCTGGCAGCATCCTCAGCAGCCGGTAGTGTTGAGGACGTGGACCATGGAGTCACCTCACAATTATGAAGACAGCAAACACGAGAACACCGTGTTCCTCTGTCCCGGCGCCACATATTTCGAAGTGGAGTTTGACGAACGCTGCGAGACAGAGAAGAGGTATGTGCGCTCACATACAAGGGATGTGATCAAAATCACAAAGGAGAACTCCAACAACTAATAGAGGTTAAGGCATTGCACTTTGGGCCGGAAGGTCCTAGGTTCAAACCCCAACACCAAGTTGTCCTCGTTGAGCTCTTGAGCCAAGGCCCTTAATCCTTAACTGCTCAGATATACAGTAAGATAAAAATGTAGGTCGCTCTAAATAAGGGCGTCTGCCAAATACTGTAAATGTAAATGTTTTCCTGATTTGGCAGGTACGACTATTTGGAGTTTACAGATTCCAGAGGAGGCAAAGTGCGCTATGACATGAAAGTCGGCTCTGACAAGTGGCCAAAGGTGAGCAATAAATTCTAATCAGCGACTCTTGGAATTGTCTTTGTATTGGTCACATTATCCAGAGCAGGCAGGTCCAATAAAGGTTCCATCTGGAACGCTGAGTCAATATGGTATCCGTATTCTTAATTAAAATTACACGGTAATGTAAGCCATAAACTCAGTCACTGACAAAATGTGCTGACCTTTTCATTATTTGCATACAATTGTTTTTTATTTTATTTTATTGCAGCACTTTATTCTAACCTGATATCTTCTGTATTTTATGACATTTAATGTCCAAAGTCTGTTTCACACTACAAAATGTGTTTAAGTGAACATTATGAAGCCCACTGGAAACTTTGGCGAATGTATTTATTTTCAGAAGGTCACGTTTAAAGCAGGCCACCAGCTGCAGTTCCTTTTTCACTCCGACAGCAGTAACACCGAGTGGGGCTACAAGTTCACCGTGACGGCGTTCGGCCTTCCAGACATCAGCGTCTCCTGGATCTCTGACCTGCAGCTCCTCGTGTCAAGGCTGATGGGCCGCCTGGCTTCACGCACCATGGCGCTTAAATCCGCACAGGGTATGATATCATTTCTGGTTAAACTTTCAACATCATCATGCTGGATGGCCTCGAAAACCTGTACAGACTGTTGGGCGCTGATATTGACCCGGATCGTTTTTTTTTTTAAGGACTTAAAGCCAAAACCAATTCCAAAAATGCGCGCTGTGCAGACATAAGGCCACCAATTTATACCCGTCAGTTGAGTATTCAGGTCATTACTCACTGCATGGCTTGTTTTTGCTGTGTTTTTCGCGTTGCTCAGAAGTTCACAGTATGAAGGAGCTTCCTGCGGCCGTGATGAACCACGTGATTTCCTCTTCTCTGTGGAAGCCCGTGTTCACACATGGCCTGAGTGGACCAGCCAGAAGCCGAGAACCTGAACACCGTAGCAACAACACACAGCTGGTACGTGCGCTCGAGCAGACGGATCATTATCTCAAAAGTCATTTCATTCACCTTGTTTTATTGTTTTAAACTCTAACTTACTATACATTATTCTTGTCAGTAAGATTTCCAGATAGGTAGCTTAGAACTTTTAATCACTCTCTAATAGATTTATGATTTGTCTACGTTTGATGATATGTTTAACTCGAAGCAAACATTAAACAGGATATTACATTTCCAATAAAGTCTGTGTCTCAAATATGACTTTGTTTTGTGTGTTTGTCTACACTCCAGGTAAAATCTGTGTCCTCCGGAGATGACCTAGTGGAGTTCCTGGTGGACTTTGCTCGCTGGGATCCGTCCCGTGAGTTGTGTGATGAAAGGGCGGAGCTGATGAGGAACCTCATGCTTTCTTGCAAGAAGCAGCTGGTCAGGAACGAGATCGCCGCGGGGTCGAAGGTCGATCAGGCCGTAAACGCAATCTGGGCGGCTATGGTGTACCACACCCCAGCTCTTCAGGCTTCTCTTAGGAGCTTCGGTAAAGAATTTGGATGATTTAGAATCAGTTATTATTTATTTATGTTTTTTTGGTTTTCATATAGACAGTAAAGCATGCTTTTAGACACTTTTCACTAAACACAAGAACCAATAAGTCTAATATCACGTTACCCAACAATCAGTACGAATATTTTGTTTGTGAAGCATTTGTTTAGCAACTTCAGACTAATCTTATGACCATTAGTGATATCACCCATCAATTTCCACATTCCAAAACATAAATGGCATTTTTAATGGTCTCGAACTGTACATTTCTCCTTGTGTTCCTTTTATTTTCAAAACTGTTTGTTTGTTAATATAAACTGTTTGTTTGTTAATATTCTTGACTGAAACAGTATATTGTATTTATAGTGTGCTTTTTAAGTGTGTCCGCCTTTTTTTTTTTCTTTCTCCAGTGCTGAAGCAGGGGCAGAGCTGTGTGAATGAGGACCTCGTGCAGGTCTACATGCTTGCTGATGGCATCAGGACATGGATGGTGAGACAGAGCTTTACTCGTTATTAATACTGTATGTTCCCATGATTGACGGTTTAAGTGAACCATGTCTGTTTGTTGTAGCTGGAGATGAAACAGCGCTCCCTGCTGGTCAAAATGAATGGAACAGGAGAGAAAGTGGACAGTCCAGGAGAAGTTACTCCAGAGTCTTTGGGTTAGTATTTTACTCTGCTGATGTTATAATAATAATAATAACAATAATTAGAGATGGTGCAATATAAATATTTGTATTCTGATACTGTAACTGCAATATCGATAGTGGTAGTGGTTAGCACTGTCACCTCACACCTCCAGGTTTGATTCGGGGTTTGATTTCCACCTCGTGTCTGTGTGCATGGAGTTTGCATGTTCTCTGCGTGCTTGGTGGGTTTCCTCCCACAGTCCAAAGATTGCAGATTAGGATAATTGGCTTTCCCAAATTGCCTGTAGTGTGTGAATCAGGATGTATATATACAGTACGTGTGTGCCATGCAATGGATTGGCACATCAATGTGTGTGTGTGTATGTATATACTGTATGTGTATATACAAACACATATAGATGGATAGATGTTAGATAGATAGATATACAGGCAAAACACAGTACTATTTACTTTAGAAAGAAAGAAAGAAAGAATGTAAATACATTTGAATGAAGATGGCTATTTATTTAAACTTTGTAAGTCATAAAGCAATAATATATTATTTTTTTTAACATTTTCTATCTTTCCATGTTTCCTCTCTCTTTTTTTTCTCTTTCTTCCCCCTCCAGCTGAGATCTGCCTCAGTAAAAGCTTGCTGCTGTTCAGGTTCAGCCCCGGTGCTGCCAGCGCCACTGCACCCACTCCATATCCCGATCCCTGTAAACCAGCAGAGAGCCCCATCGCCCCTGTTCTCCCTTACTCTGCGTCTATATCCGAAAGTGATTTCCAGGCCTGTCCTGCTAGCACTGCTGCCCACTCCGCCGCCTCCTCTCAAAGTCCCACACGGGTAGAGACTCAGATCTCCGCTTCCTCAGACCTCGGAGCCTCCAGCGGTGCCAGTGCTCAGAGTTCTAGAGGATCCACAGAGAGCCTTCACTCTCAAGGCGCAGAACCCATGTCACCGGTGGCGTTTTCTCGCAGGGCGCCGTTCAGCCGCGGGCGTCTCCGACTGCTTTCGTACCGCTCGGTGGAGGAAACGCGTCCCATGCCGTCAGTCAAGGAGAGATTCCCAATTCTCAAGCACATATTCAGCTTTGTGAAGGACATGGCGATTAGTGAGACCAGGTAGAGTATGGTGGATGCTTTGCATAATACGGAGATGGTTGTGTGGCAGTTTTTTTTAGTAATCGCTTGTGATTGTGAAGTTATTGTTAAATGCAATTAATAATAGTTTTTTTTAAATATAAATTTAGACTTTTAGACACTACTGCGTAGATAATTCATGTTAGCTTGGGTACTGTGTACTTAATTGATGTATACATAAAAAGAAAAAAGTATTTCTTATATGCAGTGATCAAACAGCTTGTTATCTCCTTAATTCTTTCTGTTTCTGCACGTGTGTTTTTTGTCCATTTGTGTGTCCAGTGTTCTCCAGACGCTTGCTTTAAAAAAGTCCCAGGCTACGAGTGTGTGTGAGGTTTTAGACATAGTGCAACAGTGTTTACTGTCCCTGGGGAAACCGCACCTCTTCCAGGCTCCCTGCATTCTGTTCCTGCAGGAGCTGCTGGCCTGCCAGAAAGACTTCACCAAGTACGACTGCTCTCTTCGATTCAACACTGCACAATCTAATATGCGTAATATTATTTTTAAAAAGCCACACTGCCTAACGTCATCTCATATATCGGATGGTGCATCAGTAGTTTGCTTCACCTGAACTGTTTCTTGTTTTGTCATATCATGGTATAATAGAAGTATAGTGTTAAATGTTACACATGCTGCTTATTGAGTGTCTATTTTACCTCCTGACCAGTGTGCATATTTAATATTGGTCCCCTGTCTCCGACAGTTACTTCTCCCAGTTATCTGGCTGCGGGCCTGATCTGAAGGAGCTGGTCAGGTCGTCCTATCATCAGCTCATTCGCATGCTCGTGGAGGCGGTGCAAGGATTCAGCAAGCTCAATGACAAGTAAGATTAAGTCTGATAGGAAGAAAGATGCCTTATTCACACTAAGATAAAAGTCATTTGACTTTCTAATTATGTCAAAAGATGACCCCGATCTCTGGCTAGGTATTCAAGTAAAACCGGGACTTTTGACTGCTTAGAATAACAGAAAACATTTTTCTTTATTTCTCTATATAATCCCCTGCTGTGCTAATGTACTCATTCCAGTATTTTACTAGTGCTTGTATACCATCAAGATATAAAGATTTCTCAGTACTCCAGAGCCATGATTAGACTGCCTGAAATGCTGGCCTCCCAGGAACTCCTTTAATGACCCCTACATGTCAAAATGGTTTAGACTGCAAGAGGAATGAGGCAATAACTCCCAGATGAGTTCCTGTACTGCGCAAGTGGTGCATGTAAATAATTGAATTGTATAGTTCTGACAGACAGATGCAAGTTTGGCGACAAAGTTATCTGTCAGTTTTCAAGGATCAGGCTTTCCACTCGCTGTTTACAGGGATCGGCATTCGAGGATGCACAGCATTATTTAAAACATTCGCACCATTCAAATGCAGCTAAGAGTCTCATGACTGTTCTGTGCTTTATATCAATTGCTTTCACGCCTTCAATTCACAAGAAAGTCCCAGTTTAACTTGAACGGCCCTTCGTCCAAATGAAATTGCAAAGCACGCTGTCTAAGCATGCCAAACCAGAAGGTGGCGATATAACGCTAACACTAAGGCCATGCTGGCCAATCAGAAGCCTGAAAAAAGGTCGAACTTGAACTTTTTTTGCCACACTCATGCAACGAACGCTTGCAAGATGTGTTTGCATGTGAACAAAAGAACAAAACTCATAGCACAACCCCAGTTAAAAAAAATCAATAAATAAATAAAAGCCTTGAAATGATGATTCTCCACTGAAGGAGAGCTGTTTAAACTAATGTTATGTACAGTTCACCATACGAGCACGGGTACTGTACTTTATGGTGTTAAATTGTATTTCTTGTATGACAATTATATCAACAATACAACTCAATTCTTTGTTTTCGCAGGGTGCTGCTGCCGGCATTGTCGTGCGTTCAGACCTGCCTGCTCCACTTGCTGGACATGAGCTGGGAAGTTCATGACCTGCCTCTTTTTGAAGACATCATGCTCCCTGATCTGCTTCTCACCATGTCTCAGGAGAACATCAGCGTGCACGACATTGCCATCAGGTATTTAGCGCTTTCTGCCGGATCTTTCCTTCTTTATTAAATTAATCAGTACCTATTTATCAGCTTACTTTAGAAATTTTTTTAGTATGCACGAGTTCAGTCCACTGATGTGTCTCTGTTTTGTGCCGTTTCTGTAGTCAGTGGACAGAAGAGGACGAGATCGCCGACTACGAGCGCAACACAGAGTGGATGGACGAGTGCATGGACGGCATGTTCGAGAAATGGTTCGACAAGATCGCCCAGGCCTCACCGGAGGACAAGAGAAAGGTAGACGCACTTGAATACACGCAAAGAAATGCTGGATGTTTGTGCAGTGATTTTTGCCATGCAAAAACACCACTTTTGCATTTTTCCTTTTTTTTTCTTTCCTTTTTCTTTTTCAACCAGCTGCTTTTAAGAGAAGGCTCGGCTACAGCATTCAAAACCCGCAGCTTTGAAAACAGCAGGGCATAGAAAGTAATCGAATGCATGAAGTTTTTATGGCTAACAGGTGTCCTTTTTAGAATAATAGTAAGATAAATGGCTCTCAAACCGTGTCCCAAATGTGTCTCTTGCAACAGTGAGTCTCTTTGTCTTGACTCGGTAAACACTACGAAAATGTCAACGCCTGTTCTAATTCCACAGCTCGAGCCAGACATAAGCTCTTAGCAAATATTTACAATGAATTCAACCTCTAACTCCGCAAACTTTCCACAAGTCTCCTTTTTACAGCATAACAAAACCTTTCCATGGAAAATGCTTTATATACACTCATGCTCTTTTTTTTTTTTTTTTTTTCTTGGTAGGTCTACTGTTTATCAGTTTGAGGTAGCAGTTAAGGAGACACATTGAGGAGTATTCCAATGTTGTTATTCCTATTAGACACGGAATTACCTATTAAAAATATTCAGCTATAGCAGTTTTGCAGTGTGTGTTCTGCGGCCCCCTAGTGGACCCAAAGCATACTGCATTGACGAACGGGTGTGAGGTCATTTATAGCAAAATAATAATAATAACTCATTATCATAATTAAGTTACAAATTTTGCAAAAATATTTCTAATTAAGTATTTACATTTGAAAAAAACAAAAACATGGGATTTAAACAATCATTATTTAATTAAAAGCTTTGTGTGGGCCACAAAAAATGTCAAATTGTACCGCAGATTTGTTAAGTTTGGGAACGGCTGAACTAAAAGCGACTATAATATGTTTAATGGATACACTTCTCTGTACTGGAACTTGGCTTAATTTGTAGGATTTAAACGTGACCCGTTCGTCTTTGCTCTCCGCAGATGCACATGTTCATCGCGCGGTACTGTGATCTGTTGAACGTGGAGATCTCGTGCGACGGATGTGAAAGAATTGCTCCCGGACACCGCTACCGCTGTCTGCAGTGCACTGACATGGACCTCTGCAAGACCTGCTTCCTCAGTGAGTCGCCGAACTCTTTTACTCTTTGTCAGAACCGCGACAAAGCACTGTCTTGGATGTTTTGTAGCCCTAGGAAATAAGTATGAATGTGAGGGAATGACCATTTATAGCAGCTTTAATATTGAACTGAGTTGTCAGATAGAAGTTCCACAACGTTAAATGCAACTATAGAAATCGTGTTTGTTACAGGGGACATATTATTTAAAAAATCACTTTTTAGTCATTTTTAGACATTTACATGGGTCTCCAGTAGGATATGATTTTATCACAATATCTATGTGCCGATTCAATTTATATATGCGATTTTGTTTTATGATTATATAAATATCCTGATTCGATATTAATTTTTTTTCCTGACTTGAACCCTTAAAAAGGGAACTCAAATGCATTATGTGTCTTATAACATGAGTAATTAAATGTTACCCATTCCTCATAACATTAGCTTCTCATTTAAAAACCAAGTGCAGCACTTAAACATTTAGTTTAACATTTAACTTCAATTCAACAAAAAAGTTATGTTTTTACTAAGCGGCATTTATCACTGTTATGTCATCGTACGATATAATTGCTATTTACAAACACTCATTCACTCACTCATCAAGCACGGAAGAACATGCACACAGAGACGGGAATTGATCCTGGCCGGGAATCAAACCCGTACCCTGGAGGTGCAAGGCGACAGTACTAACCACTACACAAGTTTTGAGTGAAACGCGTGTGGGATTATAAAGAAACAGCAACATTTTACCTCCTCATCAGCCTCCAAATTCTCAAAACTCAACTCGAGTGATTTTTCAAGGATAATTTTCGCTCGCTGTGTTTTGAGTGTGTAATGAGTTTGGGTAAACGGCAGATTGGAAGCATTTAATGTGGAAGAATCGGTTATATCTGATGATGACAAGCCGAAAACCAGCCAGTTCTAGTCGCTCGCCAACTGACTGGTGCATCTCTATTATAAATGTAAAAGGTGATGTAAAAAATAAATTTTGGACTCAGTGTGGCGATACATGATTTGCTATACCGAAGAATTTTAACTGAAATAATTTTTTTTCCCGTCGTTAGTCTCCATTGTGTGTGTACAAACAAACTTTCATATTTTTGGGGCTTAAACACGCCAATTAGCAATTTTACTCATAAAATTCTTCCCTGCTGAATCAGTTCCATTACAGGAGTTTTAATGTTGAACATTTAGTTTTTAGTGTGTTTTGAAAGGGATTACTGTCTTACGGTTCTGCTGATACTCAACAGGCGGCGCTAAGCCTGAAGGCCATGAGGACGAGCACGAGATGGTGAACATGGAGTACGCTTGCGATCACTGCCAGGGTCTCATCGTTGGCAGCAGAATCAACTGCAACGTCTGTGAGGACTTTGACCTCTGCTTCGGCTGTTACAATGCCAAGAAATACCCAGACAGGTAAAGAGGAAATTAGGAAATTTTAGGCATTTTTATTTTTCCATCCAGATCTTCTTTATAGAAATGTTAAGATTTATATTAATTAAATGAATGTAAATGCTTCATGTAAGTATTTCTTTCATATTATTGGATTTTTTCCCCCCTCAGTCATTTGCCCACCCATCGTATCACAGTCTACCCCATGGTGACCATCCGCATCAGTGATCGACACAGGCTCATCCAGCCATACATTCACAACTACTCCTGGCTCCTGTTTGCCAGCCTGGCCTTGTTCACCTCCGAGCTGACGAGCGAGTCGACGGACACCGAGGCTCTTGGCCACGCTACCGCACTGCAAAGCCGCTGCTCCCAGCTCATCACTGAGTGTCTGATGAAGGGCCAGACTGGAAAAGGTATAACGTGTGGAGAAGTATCCAGGACATACTGTACCCGTCCGGTTCTTCAGAAATAATTAGACATAGCGAACAAAGTTTCTGAAGAAGTAACATGAGTTCTAAGACTGTAGGAGGTGAAATTTTGCCCTTTGCTTGCACAGCTGATAAAGTACAGGTTTCTCTGGAAACATTTTGTAGTAATATGCGTGAAGGAGGCAAGCGCTATCATTTATCCCTTATTGTTGCGTTTTATCATAATCCAATATCTATCCCTTTAACCTCTTCTAGGTTTACGAGCTTCAGCTCTTTTGTCCCTGCTCTGCTCTAATGAACCAGAGCCAACTCCTCCAAGCCCAGAGCTCAGTCAGGAGCTCAGCATCTCAGACACATCCTCCCTACCTGGCAGCACGGCTGCTCTCTGCTCTCCACCATCATCTCTCCTGAAAATGGCGTCAACAGAGGAGAAAGAGGGGCGTGGCCGGCGAGTTTCCCAGGATACACTGGACTCTCCATCACTGTCCAGTGAAGACACGCTGTCTCCAGAGTTCAGAGGTGAGAGCAGGGTATATTTCACTGTAGGTTGCAGTGTAGGAAAATCATAATTTTCATGCCATACTGCCATACTCACCTCGGTTGGCTTTAATACCATGAGAGAGCATGATGGTGTGTAAAGGAGAGTAGAGTTTGAAAATGAATTTGAAGGTGGGTAAAAGAGTTTGTTAATGCCAGAGAGTATGATTGTGAGAGCAGAAATTTGGGGGAGATTGTGATCGCTTGTGAAAGAGTATAAAGTTCTGAAAGAGTATAAAGGCGTGCTAGAAAATAGGACTAATTTTGAGAGAGTTTAATTGCTTGTGAGCGAGAATGAACATGTATATGAGTCTATACAGGTAAGTAAGAGAGCATGAGAAAGTTTAAAGGTGTTTAAGCATATAGAGGTAAGACTGTCAAGGTGCGAGAGTGAGTAGAGGTGAGGTGAGATCGAGTAGACGTGAGGTGAGTGCAGGAGCGAGTAGAGGTGAGGTAAGGGCGAGAGTGCAGGAGCGAGTAGAGGTAAGGGCGAGAGTGCAGGAGCAGGTAGAGGTGAGGTGAGTGCGGGAGTGAGTAGAGGTGAGGTGAGGGCGGGAGCGAGTAGAGGTGAGGTGAGGGCGGGAGCGAGTAGAGGTGAGGGTGAGAGTGCGGGAGCGAGTAGAGGTGAGGGTGAGAGTGCGGGAGCGAGTAGAGGGGCGGTGAGTGCGGGAGCGAGTAGAGGTGAGGTGAGGGCGGGAGCGAGTAGAGGTGAGGGTGAGAGTGCGGGAGCGAGTAGAGGGGCGGTGAGTGCGGGAGCGAGTAGAGGTGCGGTGAGTGCGGGAGCGAGTAGAGGTGCGGTGAGTGCAGAAGCGAGTAGAGGTGCGGTAAGTGCGGGAGCGAGTAGAGGTGAGGTGAGTACAAATGTGAGTAGAAGTGAGGTGAGTGCGAGAGTGAGTAGAGGTGAGGGTAAGAGTGCAAGAGTGAGTAGAGGTGAGGGTTAGAGTGCGTAGAGGTGAGGGTGAAAGTGCGGGAGCGAGTAGAGGTGAGGTGAGTGCGAGAGCCAGTAGAGGTGAGGTGAGTGCAAAAGCTTGGAGAGGTGAGGTGAGTGCAAAAGCTAGGTGAGGTGAGTACAAATGTGAGTAGAAGTGAGTGGGGGAGCGAGTAGAGGTGAGGTGAGTACAAATGTGAGGTGTATGCAAGAGCGAGTAGAGGTGAGGTGATTGCGAGAGCTTATAGTGAGGGAGTATGAAGGTATTTAAGAATCTCTAAGTGTATAGTAGTGTGTGTATAGAGGTTTGTGTATGAGAGTAGAAAGGTGATAAAATGTGATTGATCATGTGAGAGTATGGTGGTGTGAGAGGACATTGGCAAAAAAAGGCTGGAATATATCAGTCTGAAATACAGTTTTTGACTGAAGAAAAATCTGTAAAATTCTAATTCCATCACTTCCTTTCTCAGCAGCTGATTCCAGCGGTGACACCATCACATCTCCCACTTCCGAACACCTGGATGTAAACAAGGAACAGGAAGACGGGACGCCGAAAGGGCCTCTGCAGGAGCAGGTGTTCGCAGAGTGTTCCAGGGAGAGGATTCTGGGATTGCTGGCAGCCATGTTGCCTCCAGCCAAACCGGTAACATTGAAGAACATTTTTGCTAACTTTTGTACAATACCTTAAAGTTGAAGGCAAAAACCGACCTCCCCATACCCGGCAGTAACGCACCAAATGTCATCTTATTAAATTTCTTTTCTGTCTTCATGTCAAGAATAAATGCAAATTTTGGACTTAACTGGTCAAAATTAAAACCTTGGTCACATGTTTGACCTTTGACTCCACAGGGCACTACGATTTCCCTCTCCGGTCTGAGCCCTATCCTGCCCCTGCTCTTCCGTGTTGTTATCTCCAACGCGGGGTGTCTAAACGAGGCGTACCACCTGACTCTCGGGCTTCTTGGGCAGCTGCTCTTGCGCATCTCACCGGCTGAGGCAGACGCGGCCGTTACCGAGGCTCTTTCTGAGAAATACGAGCTGCTGGCGTCGGCCAATGGAGCGATTAACGACACACAAGGCTGGAAAACCACCCAGCTTATGTTCAGCCTCGGGGCTGTGTGCCTAGACAGGTCAGAGATTCTCTTTAATGTTATTGAAAAAAGCAAAGGAGTCAGTCTGGTTTCACTTCTCATGTTGATTTTATTCCAGTTGCAAGCTGATTTTAAAATGATTTAAATCACCTTAAATTTCATTATACTAGTTTTGAGCATCACATAATTTTTTTATTGCTGCACAGCCTGGTTATCACTCGATCCTGCTTTACATACATTCGTAAGCACTTGTTAAACCAATATTTGCCATTTGGGAGGACGTTATAATTACCAATGGTTGGGTCCTCTGTAGACAGACTCTGTAAACACACAGGTGAATGTTTCATATGTGTGAGCCCAAGGTTTGTGTCAGTAATAAATAATAAAATTATATTCCTGCACCCTTGTGTCATTGCAGCCGCATAGGTTTGGACTGGGCGAGCTCAGTGGCGGACATCCTGAGAAACCTGAACACGTGTCTTCAGTGGCACGACGTAATCGCAAGCTTTACCGACTATTGCATTCAGCAGTTACCGCACCAACTGAAACGCACCAACATCTTTACTCTGCATGTCCTGGTCATCTTCCCCGAGGTATGACCGTGCATCCTCGCACAGACCGAGCACCATCGATGCCTTTAAATTCAAGTTTAATATCTGTATAAGAATGTCAAGGTTTTAATTCACACCTTAAAAGCAGTCTATTTTAAAACTAAATAGCTGACGGGCAACACAGATCATGGTAAACAGCGTGCTTTAAAAAGGAGCCGACAGATTCCATCGCACGTCTGGTGTAAAAGGAGCTGTCAGGTCCCAGCTGCGAGCGCTGTGTGTGTACACCTGATCCGTGTCATTAAAATGATTTATGTTAAACAAGCGTTCAAGTTTGAAAGGCTTGTGTGGCAACAAGGTATAACCATAAATTACCATCATCCAAATATATCTAAATGAATGGCTGTGGTTTCAGGTGCTGTGTATGGGAACTCAGTCGGTGTTCATAGACAATGCTAACGAGCAGCACAACATCATCCTGCTGAAACATTTCACCGAGAAGAACCGAGCCGCCGTCGTCGACGTCAAGACGCGGAAAAGGAGGACGGGTGAGGGAAAGATACAGTCGAAACATGGTTGTCATAACATGGCATTTAAACTCTCTCTGATCATAATTGTATGTAGAAAATTATTTTCAGCAAGGTTTTTTTTTTTCAGAAACGCAGGAAGAATGTTGTAAACTAAACATGCTTTGAAAAATAGAAGTACGCAAGAAATTTTTTATCAGTTAATATAATGAAAAGTAAATGAACAAAAGAGAAATCTCAATCAAATCAGTATTTGGTGTGACCACTCTTTGCTTAGAGTTTACCTAGAAGAAGTGGCATTCTAGGTAAGCTTGCATATATTTTTTTTTTGCAAGAACTGGACAGGTAGGTTTTTCCACACATCTGGGAGAGCTAACCGCACATCATTGTTAGATATAGGCTGCCTCAAATCCTTCTGGGATATTTCTGCAACAGTTCCTATGTTTTTATTCATAGTTGCATCACTTAGCCTTGTTTCCACATCTGAGATATACCTTTTGGGCTGTAATTCTCCCATGATGCCCACTTTTGGCCAGACTTCTCCAGACAGTAAATGGGTCTCAGTGATTTCTTGGTTGATGGCCCTACTGAAAATCTTCCTGTGTCGTAAAGAAGTGAGCATGATACATCTTTCACCTGCTGCATTTGGTACACTTGGCCAACTCACCTAGTTTTAGGACTCCTACACAGCTGTTTCTTTCTTAATTAATTTCATATGTACACTATTTATTGATCATTAGCACCTGCTTGGTATAATTGGTTAATTTTACATCTGAGACTGATCCTGCAAAATCCCTGATTTTATTCAAGTGTGCAAGTGTAAGAACTGATGCTGGTTTGAAGCCAAAGGGTAGTCACATCAATATTGATTTTATTTTGTTTGCTCGCTCTGCATTTTGTAAATATACAATTAAAATATCACAAACAAGATCAAACAGTCTAAGGTCATCTAAAGAAACATGGCTGGCTCTTAGGGATGCTGAGTAAAACTTAATAGCTAATTTTCTTATAAAACTGCACAGACTGTACCTCAGCCTAAAGGGTCGTCCCACCAAATATTGACTTTGTTTAATTAACTACAGTTTATTGATATTTATACCTCATATGCCCTAATAAAATAAAACGCAATGGTACATAAGTCTATTATGTTCTGTAATTGTAAGAAGGAACTTCCTATACTCTAAATAACCAAATAGAACCTCGTGCACATTAAGATTTTAACGCTGACCCTATTAAATATTTCGCTAATTTTTTGCATTTACCACACCACACTACACAACGTACTATATCATTGATTATTGATTTGTTTTCAGACTGAGTGCACTGTATGTAGTTGTTTATGACAGTATTACTCATTTCCCTCACAGTAAAGGATTACCAGCTGATGCAGGCTGACGAGAGCCTGACTCTTTCTAGCCACTACCTGAAGAACCTGATCTCCATCGTGAGCCAGCTGCTGCAGACCGGAGTGGAGAGCAGCTCACCGGAGGCAGTGGAAGCCACCTGGGTGCTCTCACTCGCTCTCAAAGGCCTTTACAGCATCCTTAAGGTGATACTTGCTTATTGTCTCATATGTGCTGTTGTTACAAAGGCAGGCGTACCTGGATGTGACTTTACTTTAAACGTGATTACAATGACTGTCAGAATGATGCTGTTTTTGAATGAAAAGTCAAGATTTTGACAATTGGGATGCATCCCAAAGGGGTTGTACAGGTCAATCAAATTCTTCTTCCCCAACCTTGGCACACTATATCTTCAGAGAACCTAAGGGAAACTTTAACACTAACGCATACAAAGACATCATGTACAGTTGTGTGCTTTCAGCCTTGGAAGAGTTTGTGGAAGAATGACATTCAGGTGTGATTGACAATCATTTACCCATATAGAGTATGTTTTTAAATCTCTAAAGATTAAGAGATCTTAAATCTTGATTAGTTTTGATTAATCTGGCAACGTCTTTCTCGGGTACCTTAATACATTTTGTATTGTTAAAAAGGCTACTGTGAGCGAATACCAGCTGTGTTCCTTTTATACTTAAGTAAATTTTGAAGGTGAGTATTTATGCACTTATACTCGGGTGCACAAGTGATTGGTGGACTTCTACTTTTACTTGAGTAATATTTGCCTTTTACTTTTACTTTGCTTATCTCTGTTTATGGGTGGTTACTTGGGTTCCATATGTCTCTGAAAAAAGATAACGCTGTAGTATTCAGGTCTGTCAGTTTCTATCTATGTAAACTTTGGTGTAGTAACAAAAATGGAAACTGTATTATTTCTTTAATTTCATAGGAAAACCTCTTAATACATTTTCTTGTTACAAGTTCTATATAAAAAGAAAAGTTCTTTATAAGACAGTCCATCTTCCTAAATGTTTTTGGAGTTGTTTTTGTGTTTATATGCCCCAGTTAGTAAAGCACTACCACATGTTCTGTATTAGTTTGAATATGATTATCAGATTTAGAGCTTCATTTGGAAATACAATGAACCAGATTTGTCAACTAGTGCAGGAATTCAACAGCTGTTCTTAATATAAGTTCTAAATATAAGATTATAAGTCTATAAGTATATAAGTCTTATGATTAAAAGACAGTAAACTGTGTGTGTGTGTGTGCGTGTGTGTGTGTGTGTGGGGTCAGAAGCATGGCAGCGAGCAGACCCAAGAGGCCATGCACAGCGCCAGCCTTATGCAGCTTCTGGTCCGCAAATGCAGTAAAGGAACCGGTTTCAGCAAGACGTGGCTGCTGCGTGACTTGGAGATCCTCTCCATCATGCTGTACTCCTCAAAACGTGAGATCCACTCCATGGCCGAGGAGAGTGAGAGCGGCGAGAGAGAGGAGGACCGAGAGAGGGAGAAAGAGCACGATTCGGACCTTTCCAGCTGCTGCGCCGAAGATGTCGACCCACTTGAGGGGCTGGATGAAGAGACCAAGGCATGCTTCCAGGTAAGATTGATGGACACAAAGTACATGGACCAACACGGGTTCTTCATAAAAGAAATCCTTGTGAACTTGTCAGGCTTTAAAATGTCTAAAGATACAATTTAAAAATTGGTTGTTTATGCAACAACCTCAGCAGCAGCCTCATTTCCCCTCTCATCTGTTTCAACCACTCAGCATTTAGCATATTATTGTGTCCATAATCACTGGCCTGATCATCTGTCATCATCTGCAACTGTTTCTCACTGCTTCATGCCTTAAGTGATGCTGTGGTGAATTTTGGCTCTTGTTGCACTCTCGAAGCACCTTTTGTACAGCTGTATGCACATTTCATTTTGTTGTTTTTCACTGCTTCGGAAAACCTGGCTGTCCGTGACCGGATGTCAAGAGTGACGTATCGACAAAGAGCTGTTATTTTTCTTACCACTCTAGCCATTGCTTGTGTGCTAGTAATGAACTCATTGGGGAGTTTAATGTTTAAAATTCAGGAATGAGCCAATAGTGATACCAATATCAGGATTCCTGTACAGGTCACACAAATACACAGCGTACACTGTAGACTATAATGTGATAACTATTCTTTTGATGTGTCATATGGGATACATTAAATCTTACATGAACATAAAGTTAAGACACTAAAACGATTTATACTTGCTGTCTGTGCTTCCAGCTTACACACGATGCTCTAAACGCTCCTCTACACATTCTAAGAGCCTTATATGAGCTCCAGATGAAGAGGACGGACTCCTTTTTCCGGGAAGTGCAGAAACGGTAAGCTGTCTTTTCATTGAAGTTTTTAATAAAGCTGAGTAAAAAAAAAAACTGTAAAGTAAAAATAAATAAATAAATGTGTCCATGTGTAGTGACTGTCTTTGAGCAACGGCCTCCAGGAAGAAAAAGGTTAAAAAGTCCATAGCAGTATGGGAAATTATTCTGTTTAATGACAATGCAACATAACATTTCCGCAAAATCCTCAAAAGAAGGGAAAAAGCAAGTGTCACTGGATAGGTCCCTTGTTAAAGTTCCATTTCATTCAGCCACAACACTTTTCAAAGCTAAAGTGCATGTTAATTTGTTTTATTTTTAAAGTTTATTTATTAAAGTAAAGTTAATTTTTACTTTACTTTCGTTTCTCAGATTCGACGGAGACGTAATAAAGACAGATGAGACGATCCGGACGCTGGCACAGAAATGGCAGCCTGCTAAACGCACGCACACGGACGAACGTCACGCAAAGGCTGTGGACACAGACATGGTCATCATCCCCTGCGCTGTAGGTTTTCCTGCCATGAATTCTCATGTCAGGTTGCACCCAAAAGTGAGAAGAAAGAAAATTTGCATAAATGCACAATTTTAAAATTTTGATTAAAATATGTATGACATCTTGAGAATATATATATTTTTTTATCAACATTCAATGCTAGGCAAATTATAACTTTACGCAAAAAAAATTTGTCTAGATGTAAGTCACCCTTTCTCTTCTGAAATCCCTAAAAAAATTTTCAAAAGTGGCTTCATAAGACTCTGATTTTCGCTCGTTATCACTCCTCATCTCTCACAGTTGAAGCCGAGCCGCTGCGAGACAGCAGCAGAGGAGACAAACGCGGTGACGCAGAAGTTGATCACCATTACGGAAAGTGAGCTTCAGCTGAGTTATGCCAAGCAGCGACGCACCAAGAGCTCAGCGCTGCTGCACAAGGAACTGGATGCGCGCAGCAACAAGGCTGTACGTCACTACCTGTTCCGTGTCAACGAAGCCATCAGCATCCTGTACGCTCGGCACGTGCTGGCTCTCCTGCTGGCACACTGGCCTGACCGTAGCCCTATCAGGGAGGATGATTTGGAGCTGAGCGGAGCCTCGCACATGGCGCACATCCTCGACATGCTCATGCAGCTGGAGGAGAAACCCTTGTGGGAGAAGGTACATCTGTGTGGAAAGCATATATAATCAACAACAAAAAAAAAATTATACAGAATGGTTTGGGGTTTTTAGTTATTCATTTTGGTAAATAATTTCAGAGCTGTCTTGCAGTCTCATCCAAAAGTATTAGAACAGCAAAGTTTTCTGAAGATATTTGGCCCGGGTTCTAATGTTGACTGTCTTTTATCCTGATACAGATCTTACAGAAAGTCATAAAAGGTTGCAGTCAGGGTATGCTGGACAGTCTGTCTCTGACCGCATGTCAGTTCATGGAGGAGCCTGTCATGGCCATGCAGATTCGAGAATCCAAACACCCCTACGACAACAACACTAACTTTGAGGTATTGATGTGCTTCTCGCTCATCTCTACATTATTGTGCATCCATAGTTTTTCATACGGCTCCAATACTGCCCCTATTCTGCCTCCAGTATGTCCCCTTTCAGTCCCAACCACTGAACCAATAGTGCCACCATTCCGCTTCCAGTTTGCCCCTGTACAGATCGTGTCCCATTCTGCTTCTTTGTCAATTTTATCCTCATTCTATCTATTTAATGCTCCTCTTTTTCTGTCAGAGTTCTGCCCCGTAAAGCCCCTTATTGGTTACCATACCATTTACAAATTTCCTCAATTCTCCCCTCATACTGCCTCTTTTGCACAATTCTGATTCCTTTCTATTCTTATTCCATCCTCGTTCTGCCAGCGTAGTGCTGTCCTGCCCCTTTGTTGCCCAGTCTGCTGCTGTTCTGCCCCTCATTTACTTTCAGTTTATTTTTCCATCAGATTGTCTCCGTTCTGCCCCATAGTGTTCCAAAACTGCTCTATTTTGCCCCCATCCTGACACAGCGTGACAGAAAAAAAATCTGTCCCTTTTTCCTCCGTATCACTCTCATTCTGCCACAACGCCATGAATAACAGGATTGTAAGAAACACTGATGCTAAAACAGAAATTTGTTCTTTACTGTTTCAGGACAAGGTGCACATCCCTGGGGCTTTCTATCTGTCTGTGAAGTTTGACTCTCGCTGCCAGACTGAGGAGGGCTGCGACGAGCTGCAGCTGGCAAGCAGCGCCGACTTCCAGCAGGACCTGCACACCTTTAGCGGCTCCTACCACAAATGGGCTGATGTGGAGATACCAGGTATTGAGCTTGTGCGCTTGTACAGTCCTTTGAATGAGTATTTAGCCCGAGTTGTACAGTACGTTTAGGGCCTGCGGTCTTACTTGGTAACTGGAACCTCTTGAAGACTGAATAGGCTTTTTTTTTTTTTATATTTGGCTCCATCCCGCTTGGCATTGACCATTTTCCCAATTCTGTGTTTTTGCTGATGGAAAAAAAACATGGTCATGACAGGATGCTACCAACACCATGCTTCACTCTGGGGATTTTCTTACTATAATGATCCAGATTAAATTTCCAACCAGATGCAATGCATTTTCCAGCTTGCCTTGCAAGTGGGATTTCATGCAATGTGCACTGTTCTGTAAAAAAATAACAGCTTTGTAGACTGAATGAATCTTTTGTGGCAAACATTTGTTGGACAGTTTAGTTTAATCTAAGGCATGATTGTGCCAAATGTTTACATTATTTTAAATAATGCACTTGTTTAAAAATAAACCCTAGATGGGATTTTCAAAGTTGTAATTATTTTTTTTAAACCAAACACTGATTGACGCTATTAAAATTTTCTCCCAGGTTTGTTCTAACAGCTCTTTAGGATGTTTATCTAATTAAAGGCTTTCAGAGCCATAGGGATAAACACTTTTTCAATCTTTTCCTCTGTTGTTGTTTTTGTTGATTGTGTTTTGTTGATTATTTTTCCTTCACCTCAGTATTTTGGACTTTTTAA
Organism: Clarias gariepinus; assembly: GCF_024256425.1. Classification (NCBI taxonomy): domain Eukaryota; kingdom Metazoa; phylum Chordata; class Actinopteri; order Siluriformes; family Clariidae; genus Clarias; species Clarias gariepinus. The sequence continues at coordinate 9,293,855 of NC_071123.1, read as the reverse complement.
TACAGATGCATGGCATCAAATCCCAGATAATCCATCTGAGTTTAAGATCATAGCACTATAAAATGTAGAAAGGTTCATGCAGGGTGAATGCTTACAGTCAGTACACCATCGCAAGTAAAGAAGGGAAATAACTGCTGGATTTTCCATGGTTCTCTTGTTCTCTTTTATCCCTACAGGGGACACTCTTTACTACAGATTCGTGTCAGACATGAGTAATACAGAGTGGGGCTACAAATTCACTGTGACTGGTGGACATCGTGGACGTTTCCAAACTGGTCAGTATCTCCTTTCTATTTCTCTCTCCCTCTCACTCTCTTTCTATTTTTAGTAAAAAACCTTCCAGATCCAGTCAATTTCCATTACAGTTGTTTAACCCAATACTAGCTCTGCCTCCCCTCCTGTGTGTGTGTGTGTGTGTGTGTGTATATATGTGTGTGTGTGTGTGTGAGATTGATTACTCCAGTCATTTTTTGGGCCAGCAGCAGGTGCACGCTCCTCACCTGCGCCCTCACCACTTTTAATTATCAAACTAATAGACTGGTGCACCGTTGTGCCCCATCGCTGGAATTCTGGTTTTGTCTAAGTTGTAGCTTTTTTTTTCATGCACGGTGTAAATGCTTTGTTTATACGGAAAGCTAAAGTCATTTATCTCAGGCAGGAGGAGAATTAAGGTAATCTTGGCAACGCAGACTTTTCCGTCGCCTTTGAGGTAAATAGTGGAAAATGGGTCGTGATGCAGAAAAGGACAGTTCCTAGCACAGGATGGTGCCTTGTTCATGTCTCTGGTTTTAGAAAGTGCTGTTGTTAACAGAGCAAGCTCTTTTGATGAGGGGGAACAATGTTACCATCCTGAACTTTTTCTTTCCATTTCGCTGGTTGTGTAATCCAAACATCAAGGACCTCAGTATAAATATTTCAGGTTTCCGTCCAGGAGCACTCTCACTCACTCCTTCTCTTATACTTCTTCGGTTATTCTGTTCAGAGTTACAGGAAGCCTCGAGCTTATCCAAGGGGGATTCGGGGCATGAGGCAGGGTAGACCCTGAATGGGGTTCCAATCCATCGCAGGGCACACAATCACACAATTCGTTCAAAAACGCCAGTTAGCCTAATCTGTATGTTCTCCTGGTTCTTTTAAATTCCAAATAAATCTGATATCAAATGAGGATGTTAAAAGCACTTAATAATTGTAAAGTTAACCCTGATTGTGTTCCTTTTCCATTGCCAAACAAGCTGATCATAAGTAGGGCTTATTTTGTCTTTCCATCCTGCCCAAGTACAGTGTGAGTCAAGGTCATGCTCACTAGTCAAGAGAATCGCTCTGATGATGTGTCTGGTTGGAATTGCATTATGGATGAAAATCTTCATGATTAGTCAATATCAAAATTTTAATTTGACATTCGTAATCGACGTCTACGCTTTGTTTTCCCCCCGAGCGCAGGTTTTGAGATCCTGAAGCAGATGTTGGCCGACGACCAGGCTCTCTCCCATCTGCCGCTGGCAGACATCTGGGAATGGCAGGTGGGCGTGGCCTGCCGTCAGACAGGAAGTCAGCGTCTGAAGGCGATTCACCTGCTCCTGCGAATACTGCAGTGTCCTACACGGTGGTATGTGTTCGTTATAGCTCGCTCGCTCTCTCCCTCCCTCTCTCTCTCTCTCTCTTTTTCTCTCTCTCTCTCTTTCTTTTGTTCACTTCTGTTCATTCAGTCATAACACCATTGATAAATGTTTTTAAAGAACACAGGACATGGTTTAGGTTCCCTACTAATCTGCAAAGTGACGCGTATTTGCTCTGTAATTTAATCACTGGAAGCCCTGCTCTGCCAACACTGCAGCATGAGGGTAGATTACACAGAGGCCGGCGAAATTTCCATACAGCTCCTGATAGATTTGCATCTGCTAGTTCTGGCTCGTTTAAATGGTTGTGAGTTCCGAAATTAGAGCTGATGTGCCATAATAAATTGCTTTAAGAGGGACATTCATACTGGATTCATTGCTCAAATGCACTCGTACAACATACTTTAGTCAGCCATAAAATTAAAACCACTGACAGATGGCAGAAGTGAATGGCACTGATTGTCTCATTATGGTGGTACCTTTATTAGGTGAGAGGATGTACTAGGATGTTCAGCCAGTTTTTATGATGCTGGACAGACATACGGACATGCAAAGATACAGACAGAAAATGACTGAGACTGTTTTTGGGTCCTTCAGTGTATGAAACATAAAGATACCATAAAAGGAGTAAGTTCTGACTGAAAAACATGTCTGTTATTTATATAGATAGCATATCAGATCTTTGCATTTGCCTAAGACTTGTGCACAGTACTGTTTGTGATGTATCTGTCGAAGGGGGTTTCAGTAAGCTATCGAAAGTGGAAAGAGCAACAAGCAGGCAAAAAAATATAGTGTATATATATATATATATATATATATAAATATATGTGTGTGTGTGATTTGTTGCATCATGTTCTTGACACCAAGCGGGAAAATGTCAGATTTTTTTGTAGCAGAATTTTTTTTTTACAGATATCATCTGACCCCTAATTCCAAATAAGTATGTACATTTCTTTTCCTCCATCAATCAGCGAGGCTCATGTAGCAAAAATGGTGCTAAAATGGTAGCTAAAACACCAAGTAGGTACATGGTGTGAAAGATTGAATAGTATTTGTACAGACATTCAATTTGAGTCTAATATTGAGTCTTGAATAAAGCTGTTAGAACAGCTGTAATGTACGCCGTTTTGCAACTCCTTTGTATTTGAAGTGTAAAAAGTAAAATCTTTAAAAATCTGTAAAATATTAATCTTAAGGTTGTTGTTGTTGTAAATACAGGTATAAATCCTTAATCATATTGTATTTTAATAATATATATATATATATATATATATATATATATACATATATATATATATATATATATATATATATATATATATACCTTATTATGTTCCCTCTTTAAAATGCCTTTTTTTTTTAACTTCTGGAAGTATTCCAGGCATCTGACCTTTGAACTATATTTTTTTATGAGACGTTAACACTTAACGTCTCATAAAAAAAGTTGAAAGTTCGGACAACCCCTTCATTTTTATTGTTCAGCCAGAACAATTGAGTGACACATGCTCTAATTTTTAGCCACACCCATTCAGCGTCACCCGGTGTTTGACAAGTAGTTAAGGTTAACAACAGGTAAAAACATCTCCGATCATCTTCATTTTCGAGACATTTCCTCTAGTAATTGTGTGATTGCGGCGTTCGGTGCGTGTTCGAGTCAAGCTGGATATTCCTGCTCTGGTCATGGTGAGTAAGGAAAGGCGGGGGTCAATAAATGGGCGTGGCTTAGAGGTTAGAGATTATGTCGCTTCAGTTTGCAGGTGATCGACAAATGAACGTTTCAAATGTATGCCAGCCAGCGCCTGAAAAGGGAATCCTGAAAGAAGAAAAAAAATTGGGCAAAATTCACAAACAATAGATTAAATAATTAAAAAAATGATTAAAGAAAAACAGTACTATTTCTTTATATAATATCCTGCTACACTGATGCACTTATCCCAGTGTTTCACTAGTACTTGGATGCCATCAATGTAGTACGTTTTCTCAGTACACCAGAGTCGTGACCAGACTGCCTGCCTCCTGTCTGAAACTCCGGCCTCCCAAGAACTCCTTTAATGGCCCAAACATGTGGAAATAGCTTTGGAGCGAGATCAGGAAGTTCCTGTAACGTGCAAGTGGTGTCAGGGAATGATCGTGCCACAGACATATGGGTCTCATGTGGAAGTTGGTTACAAGTTATTTATCTATCTCTCTATCCATGCTATTTAAGTTCACCTTTTACAGGATCAGCCTCCTTTAAAAAAAAAAACGTTTGCACCATTCAAATGTTTTACTGAGTCTTCATCAGTATACTGTGCTTGCAAATGTCAATCGTTCATTCAACAGAAATTTCATCACAAGTCCCGGTTTAACTTGAACGCACCTCATATTTGCATTTGATTATCTGATACTGATTGATTATTTTCCTTTTCCTATTTAGCAGCTGGCTTCTATAAGTGTGTGTGTGCCTCTATAAGACTAGAGTTCCATCATCACCTCATGTAGTGCATAGCCATCCAGAAAGATGTGAAATACTCAGTTAATAAGTTGACTTTTTTTTATTTTGTGTGTGTGCATGTGCCTGTGCTTTTAGATTTACAAAGCTTTTGCTTTTGCATAAAACACTGGCATGCTTCCTCCCTTGATTGTTGCCATGACGATGGGTTCACATGCCAGTGAGACGATTTGCATGTTTTCCATGGTGTCTGGACTCCAGGACACGATCATCCCCAGCAGGCGGTGTGTGTGTGTATATACTATGTGGGTACTGTGTGAGAGTGTGTTTGAGTGCGTGTTGATCTAAAATGAGAATATTATGGTCTGTGGTGTGAGATAAATAAGAGGCTGCAGGAATAGGCCATGCAAATGGCTCCCTGCCCACCTGTGGCTGAAAATGATGCAGCAGTCCGCCAGAGCACTGAATTACAGTGGATGACTGTCTATTAAAGACAGAATGATCTCATTCTTTTTACTCTTTCTGTGTGTGTGTATATATGTGTGTGTATGAGGTTGTGTGTAAGAATATTCGTATCTATGTACCCATCTGACCTCATGCACAAACACCACATAGTGTGTGTGTGTTTTTATGTTCTCCTGCTGTTGGATTTTGCCATTTGAATGCTAATCCAAATTTTCATATTATTTGCGTATTTGACGGGAGATCCCATATCCCACTTTCACTCCCCTAACGTACGATTTAAGTATTTTTAAATTTAGAAATAGATGACCTACAATAGGAAAATACGTTTGTTTGTATCATACTTTTTTTTCAAGGTTTTTTTGTTAAAGATAAAAAAAAATTACAGCTGCAAGCAACAATTTAAGTGCCATGCATTTTCCACTCCTCCGCTTAATGATGATGAAGACCAGAACCTAAGGAGATATCTTAAATTTGTAGTAGTACATAGCAGGAGTAAATAAAGGCGTAGCCCAAACATACACATGCATTTTTAAACAGAGTATGCCAAACGAACATAACTATAACCCAAAAGCCATGCCGGCTAATTAGAAACCTGAAAGGTTTTCTCACTATGCCCCACTCAAGATCAGAGAAGGCAGAGCACACTCCGACAAGTGAAAGGTATTTACCTTCGAAGTTTGCATGTGGATGAAAAGCATTTTGCACGGGAAAAAAACAACCTGTATGTGTGGACAAAGCTGCTGAAAGATCGCTTCGCTTACTGTTTTCTGTAGCCGTCTCAAATTGCAAACAAACTCGAAGCTTATTTGTTAACATGAGGTCATGCTGCTAAACACCCACCAAGTTTAGTCTTAATATGTAAAAGCATTACTTAGAACTGGCCTCACTGTCCGGACGTTATCTAGATTTTGGACAAAATCAATTAAAGCAATTTAACTGTTTTGGAAAATAAATAAAAGTGGAAATTAATATCTAATTATTGCGAATGCGTATCCAAATTCGCTCTGGTTGTGGCATTAGAGCATGTAAAGGATGTACATAGAAATTACTCTGTAGGTAGCTGAGACTGTCCTTTATCATTCTGCTAAATTTCATACAGTTATAAACTGTTTAATGGACAATGCATGTGGACATTTTAACTGTGTAGTGTGTGTTACTGTACAGCACATTTTAGGAAATGTACGAAAAATTATAGTATAATGAAAAGCATCATTTATATAATTTCCTTTTGTGGTTTTAATTTTAAAAAGTGAAACTCTCACATTCTAGATTTTTTTTGCATGTAAAGTCAAATATTTCCATTTTTTTCTATGTTGATGATTATGGCTAACGGCTCATAACATCAACAATACAGACGAGCTGAAGGCTGCTATTAAAGCATCCCGGTCTTCAATAACGTCTCAGCAGTGCCACAGGCTGACCACCTCCATGACATGCCACTATTGAGCAGTACGTAATGCTAAAGGAGCCCCAACCAACCACTGAGTACATAATTGTTCAGAATTTCCGTATTGTAAATTTCTTTTTTGGTTGGACTTGAGAAATATTCTAATATTTTTGAGATACTGAATTTTCGATTTTCATGAAATGTAAGCCGTAAAACAAAAAGGCTTGAAATAGTTCACTTTGCATGTACTGTAATGCCTCTAGAATATATGAGATTTTCACTTTTTAAATTAAAACACAAAAGAAAATTAACTGGTTTAACGAAGTTCTTGCTTTGTGTGGAATCAGATTTTAAGGCAAAGGAATGTAAACGTGAATGAAATATCAAAAGAAAGGAAATATTGCTGCGAGTAAAGGAATCGAAATGCCTCTAAAATGTTATGGAAATGATTATGAAACCTCATTATTTGGGTTGTTTAAGAAAGCAATACAGTTTCGGTTTACGGTTTCTGTAGTTAATATGAAATGAGCACATAAAAGGTGTCTCGGTAATGCTGATGTCGTCCTGGTGTGTGGCAGAATAAAATAATAGTTTCTTTAATATTCAGTTAATAAATTTTTACATAAGTAAAATATAATCATTTATGCAAGGCAATGGTAACATGTCAGTGTGTATCTGAGGACATGGATTAAATGAATTTAATTCAGAAATAAAATATAAAAGGAGCGAAATGGCTTGCTTTGGCTGATTGCGGCCAAGAGTATTGCTAGGTCTATCGTGGTTGTTATTACTGACAAATACTAGGGCTGTACCAAAAGTCATGCATAAGTGGGCATAGCTTTTTTTTTTTAACTGACAAATTGTAGATCGTTCAGATTGCAAATGTTGGTACAGTAACTCTTGCTCTACACAGATGATTTGAGTGTTGGGTTTAAGAATGCATCACGTGATGGAGACTACTGTATGTTAAGGAGGACCTTTGTATAGAGGAAGAGTTACTCCACCAACATGTGCAATTTAAACAACTAGCAGATTTTGCATTAGTTTTAGTACAGCCATCATACTTATGTCGGTGGAAAATCCTAACAAAGAAAGTACAGTAAGAACAACATGTATATGTGTGTGTGTGTTGTAGGGGCTGTGATTTGACCCTCCTGAGGCCGCTGTGGCAGCTCTTCACCACCATGGAGAGTGGCCTGAATCAGGATCCCACCAGCATCACCGTCCTTTTGCCTCTTCGTCGAGCCCTCACTGAACTCTTCTTCATTGCTGAGACCAAAGCCATGGTGAGATCCACCCCCCCCCCCCTCCTCCTCTCTCACTCTCCGTTCCTCACACACACACAATAACACTACAATTCCCCAGCACAAAATTCAGTGTGAATCATGTGAGTTCGCATGTATCACATTTCTCAGTGTTTAAGTGATCTAGGAGTAGTCTTGAACACACACTTTGTGTTAATCCTGTCCACCTGCTCACCTAAACAAAACCAAAAAAAACTGTGTGGGTAAGTGTGTGTGCTCGAAAGAACCAGAAAGGGGATGAAGAAAGGAACTCCATTAGAGGGCAGTAGCACGTCTTGACAGGTTTTTAGAGTAAAGCGAGTGCTACTTGCATCTACTGTATATCCACACCTAACACATGAAACACACACACAACACTTCCCAGGACAAATACAGTTATTTTGAGTGGAATTTTTAAGGGAAAAACACATTTCAGGATGAAGTATTTCGGGTGATTAGGCATAGTAAAATAAGAAGCATTTTCTAGGGGGTCAGATTTTACCTCACAATTGCTAGTCACATGTCTAGGACCTTTTTATAATTTATTATCATTATTAAATTATAGGATGAATCCTTGATGGGTGTTCAAGTCAAACTAGGATTTTTGATTGTGCAGAATAATAGAACATACTGTAGTTATGAGAATGAACGCTTTCTTTATTTCTACACATGATGCTTGGATACCAAGGTAACCGTGATCAAAACTCCCTGCTTCATGTCTGATGGGGATTACGGCCTCCCAGGAACTCCTCCTTTAAAGCCAAACTTGTGGGAGCAAGGGGGATGTGGCAGTTCCCAGCCAAGTTCCCGTAATGCGCAAGTGGTGTTGGTTGTGCGTACAGATGGGTCTCTTCCGCAAGTTGGTGACGAGTTATCCATCGATTTTCTATGATCAGGCGTTCCACTCACTGAATTTTCTCACGTCTAGTTTCTTCACAAATCCCGAATAGACTTGAACACCCCTTGTAAAACTGTTTCACACTTTTAACCATGTATGTTAAGCCTGTCAATCAAAGTGTGGCAACAAAATAACTGACCTAACATTTTAAGTTGTAAAATAGTTCACTATTTATAAAAAAAAAAAAAAAGGAGAAGAAAGAAATACACTGCTGGACAGTGGTGCTTCAGTTGCTATATAACAACAGTGATTTCACCACAGGGCTGTTTACTTCTCACCAGCTAAATAAAACAATTATCAAACATGTTTTTGTTAACAATGTAATGTTTTCTGTAAGGAGTCTCCAATACCAGTACTTTTTCACCATAAGGCATTTGGAGAGTGGTTTGTCTGACAATTTAAAAACCTTTTGTACTGTAAGATTAAATGTAGCTACAGTATAACATTGATCAGTATATTTAAAGTCATGCTCAAAAGTAAGTACCTCCCTTTAATTTTATGTTTTTGTGAAAAACGTAAAAAAAGAAAATCTATTCTTTTATTGTGCCATTATTTATTAACAAAATTATGAAGCCAAAAAAAAAAAGGTTCCAGATCCATCTTTAGCAATAACTTGACATAATTGTTACTTGTATGACTTTATCAGTTTTTCACATAATTGTGGAGGAACTTTGGCCAGTTCTTTTTTTAAAACATTGCTTCAGTTCATTAAGGTTTTTTGGGCATTCACTTATGCACAGCTCCGTAATGTCCCACCACAGCATTTCAATTTGACTAGACTATTTCAAAACCTTGATTATTTTTCCATTCTGATGTAGATTTATGACCCTTCAGATCATTGATTTGTTGCATGACCCAATTTTGACCAGGCTTTAGCTGTCGCCCAGATGGCCTCACTTTTGCCTGTAGAATACTTTGACTGCAAGGTGCCCAGGTCCTGTGCCTGCAAAACCAGCCCAAATCATCACCTCTCCACCACCGTGCCTAACAGTGGGTATGAGGTGTTTCTGCTGAAACTCTGTTTGGGTTTTGCCAAACATTGCACTGAGAATTAAGGCCCAAACAACTGCTTTTTAGTCTCATATGTCCATAAGACATTGTTCCCGAAGCCTTGTGCTTTGTTCAGATGCAGTTTCGTGAACTTTATTTGTGCTTCACACGCGAGCTTGAACCTCCAGAGTCTTTCTTCTGGCACAGTTCAACAAAATGTACTTCTTCAGTCTTCTTCTAATTGTGCTGCCATGAAGTGTAATAATAAACATGGTCAGTGAGGGCTGAAGGGTCTGAGATGTCGCTTTTGTTTGTTTTTTTCTGTTTTTCTGAGCGTTGCTCAGTCTGATCTTGTTGTGAATGTGGTGGGACGTCCACTCCTGGGAAAATAGGGAAGATTCTTGAATGCTTTCCACTTTTGATTAAACTCCAAATTGTCTGGAAATTATTTTACCACATTTTCCAGATTGATGTGCAGCAATAATTCTCTAAGACCAATACTTATGTCTTTCCCTCTATGCATGACGTTAGATGGATTAAAACTACAGAGGGAAAGTAACTCCGCTTGGCGTCATGCTGCATCATACCTCCTGGTCTGTGATTACCAGCATGCTCGGTCCCTTTTGATTTCTTATGCAATACATGCACGCACACGTTTTTTCCATATTTTAAAGGTCACTTCATAAAGGAGATGGCATAGTAAGGGATTTTGATTTTGTGATGGTACGATTAGGAGGAGGTTTTCATTCCAGTGGCAGTTCAGAAGTATGATTTTAACCTGCGGCAAAGGCTGAGATGTAGCTTGTGTTATTTGGATTAGTAACCTCGCCTGGATAAGTCACGCATTTGTAGTGTTTCTATCCAGACATTGCGCTTGTGGTACTGTATGCAGGAGAAATCGAAATCAGTAAGAATGTGCTCTTTAGCATTACCTGCACTCGTACATGGTATAGTATTGGAAGCATGTGGTGTTTTTGTGTCATTATTATTGGCACTCTGATGTTGTCATTAAAGATACACCACATCATCGATGCAGTGGACAGCTCAGTTAGACTCTGTTACTCCAGGTTGTTCCACCATTAACAGTGTAGACAGAATGAATCTCATTAAGGTTGAGCACATGGTTGCTGAAAATATAACCCACAACACTAATCAGTACTCAGCAGTGGTCCGTTAAAGTTCATTACACGGAAAGGTTCAGGCATATACAGTGCACCTTCTTATTCCATAGATGGCATGGCGACCCGAGCGGTTTAAACAGAGCTCATAGCGGGACGAAGAGGAGTCTGGCTTGAATCTGGACGATGTCTCCTTCAGGACATTTTTCTCTCGCAATTCCCACTTTTAGTCTCTCTTTATAAACACTGCAAGCTTCTTATCTATCTCAGACTAGCTGGTCTGTCTGCAAGTCCTGCACTTCATCGCCAGTGAATAAATGCAGTTGGAAAATCAATTTGTCGTGGTACAAATAGATGAAATACCAGCAAAGGGAGAAGATAAGGGATGGCTAAGGGTGCGATCATTGATCATATTGTTTATTGCATCGGATGATAGGGAGTAGATGTTACCATGGTGATCTGCACATAGATGTTTTTCAAGGACTTAAACAGTTTGTACACTGTATAATTACATGTTTGACACTATTTGAGATTGGAGTTTTGTTGGTAAAGTCTTTCTTCTTCTTTTTCAGGAGCAAGGCGTACTTCAGGAGTATCTGTTAGCGCTCACAACCAACGAACAACTTGTAACACGTACAGCTCAGGTAAGATGACCTTCCTCATCTCTAGTCTGCAGTTAACGTCCATCACAGGAAGTGTTAGAACTTCCGTAGCGCATCGTTGTAGATGCCTGGAAAAAATTGTTCTTTCAAGTTGGACATAGTGCTAAGGCGGTTTAACCTCGCTGTCCAAATTAGAGCATGATGTCATGTGTGAGTCGCAGTTCCAGCTGCAGAAACATTAGCCAGAACTTTAAATTTACAAACGCACTGATCGGCCATGACATTAAAACCATCTAAGTTTTGGATTCCACTTGGCAGCACTGGCTCCTCAGGGCGTGGCTCCACACCACTGCCAGGTGAACAACCCGTAGCATCCAGATACTTGCTGCCATGCCTGTGTGCCAGAGACCACAGCACACCCCCAGAGGCACCTGGAGCCACGCCCCAAGGAGGCAGAGCTGCCATGTGGAACCCAAATCCTAGATGAGGTTAATGTAAATCCGTTACGGAGGCGAGAAAAGTATAAAATAACTAGATAAAGAACCTAATTTAAGATTCCTTGTGGCATCAGCTTCTTTAAAAATGAAACTGAAAGTGGCCCTGGCTAAAGGCTCTAAGTTGTTGGTTTGGGGATCTGAGGTTCCGGGTTCGAGCCCAGCCGTTGTGGGTTGCGATACCTCATACTACCCTGCCACTGCATGCAGTGCCGGTCCCAAGCTCAGATTAAAACGGGAGAGTTGCATCGGGAAGGGCATCCGGCGTAGAACCTGTGCTAAATTGTTGATGCGGATTGATGGTCCCGTCGACGGGAGCAGCCGAAAGACCAACAGCATACAGTACTTCTGCTTTAACCTTTTAAACAAAAGAAACCAGTCCAGAGTATTTGTGACTGCATTTCCTCAGGACTGTTGACATAAGTTTGATGTAAATGATACGATTCATGAGAAAACTCGAGCTGTGAACATTGCACGCGTGAGCTTGTTTACATGCACGAAAAACCGCTGTAGGCCGCGACATATCCTGAAAATTTAATGAGACGGTTACGACTGTGTTTTGTTTGTTTTAGTGTAATAATGCTCCTTCAGAGTGCTGTTGATATAAGCTTAATAACAGTCATTCCTGAAATGTGCACTTGGTACAAGCTTGGAAAGGTTCTTTCAAAATGGTTGAAGACATTAAAATAAATGTAATCTTGTTTTTGTTTTGTTTTTTGTTAAACGTGTGTGTTTGCAGTGAGCGTAAATTCAGAACTGCCCAGGGGGGGAACGAATGAGACAAAAGCCAAACAGATTGACAATGAAACAGGAAGATGATGAAGCTTTTAAGCATATATTGATAAATGGGAACACTGTTCAGTGCTAGATATGTGGAAATATACACACTGCTTGGACAAAAAACTATTTTTCGCACACTACTATTTTGTTGTATCTCCGTTTGCTTTGACTACGACTTTTGTACTGTACGTTCTAACATTGCATAAGCAATTTATTTATTTATTTATTTTGGCCTGTCCAGAAGGTATGCACCGATTTAAAGACTGCATTACATGTACAAACTCTTGAATACGCTTCTTGTTCTCGGCACCGTCAGTCCCCCATGTTTATTGACTGTAACACTACAATATGTACACATGACACGTTCTCACGTGTCTTCCTGAACGTTCATCACTTTCAACATTTTAACAAACTTTTGACCATCTTTTTCACCAATTTTAATTGTGCTGAACTTGGTGCATCATTTAGAACAAAGTTTTTTCAAATCTATGAAATAACATATGGAATTAGGTAATTAGATAACAACAAGAAGTCGGTTGTTTTTTTTAAAACATCTGTTTTGGAGTAGTTCTTGCAAGAACAGTATTGTCAAGTACATTTCTAAAACCCAACAAGCACCATAATGAAACTAGCTCTTATGAAGAAAATCCCAGGAAAGGAAGACCAAAACTTAACTCTGCTGCAGATTTATATACTGTAGTGCGCATAGAGTAGCTTATGGGAAAAAAAAAAAAATTATATATATATATATATATATATATATATATATATATATATATATACACATATTGAATTAAATGTGCACCCCAAATTTCCTGTTTCCACCAAAACTGTTCGTCGGGATCTCCACTGCGTCAGTGTACTGTACATGACCGGCTGTGGACAATGAGAAACATGTATTGTTCTCTGATGAGTCCACCTTCACTGTCCTTCCCATATCCGGGAGAGTTACGGTGTTGAGAAGCCTCAAAGAAGCGTACCACCCAGAGTGAAGAATTCTCCAACCCCCCCTGTATATATACTCAAACTACAAGTGTAAAAACTATGAAATTATGAATTTAAGTTGTAAGAATGTAAAGAATTTGAGGAATTTGTTGTTTTTCTCTCTCTATTGTCAATTACAGCAAAACTAGATTAAAAGTATTTATGAATTCTAAATTGCATAAAAGGGCAGATTTTATTTTTATTTTTATTATCATTATTTTTTTACACAAGCGGAACTGCCCTGTGATGCTGCAGTACACAATGATGTGCTCAGCTGGGTTCATGTGTCTGAGGAAGCACGTGTCAGCCTTAACACTTACTGTATGTCTCGATAACTGTCATGTGACCAGGAAGAGCTGGCTTGTGGCTGGGAATTGCCGTGTGAGCAATTTATAGAGAAAAAAAGAGAGAGGCGGGGGAATTTTATGACCTCCTTTTGATCAATCGAGAAGGAGTGTGTGATGTCACTTGCTGTAATTGTGGTTGAGAAGACTTTCCTGACTTTTAAAGTAGAAATTAAAGCTTAATATATATATTTTTTAGTTATTTATGGACTGATAAATTGATTTTAACTCAGATTGAAAACTCAGTACATACTGTAGAAATGTTGGCACTTCTGGGTCGTTTCAGGATTAGCCATTAAAATTACACCCGCATCATTGAGCCAGTGTATGTGTGTGTTTTCGTGTGTGTGTGGGTGGGATGTGGTTAACTCGTATGCTTTTAGTAATTATCCTGCACGGATGTGATCAGAGGAGGTGGGAAGATGACCGTGTTGTGTTGTTGCATGCGAACGTGGTGTAGGCTGCGCAAACGCACCGGAGTGTACCGGTCGGTATCCGCAGCTTGCACTTACTTTAGTTTTGGCTCGTGAAATTGTTTTTGTCGGGGCTTATTTATTTATTCCTACGGCAGAAAAAAAAATCTGAAGTGCACATTTACAACTGAGCGGCTGATTGCTGCGTAGGTGTTCTCAGGAGCACAGGTGTGTTTAAAACACTCAGATGTACTGTATAACCTGCAAGACTTTGCTTAATTATCGCTTTAACTATCGCTTCTCTCGCCTTTTGCCTTATGTCCTTTTTCTCTGGTTCTTTATCACGCAGGCCCTGAAGAACATCGCCGCCATCAGCCTGGCCATCAATTACCCAAATAAATCCACTAGACTGCTGAATGTTTCTCCATGAGACTGGGAAAGGCGGTGCAGTGTGTGTGTTCTTCATCTCTGCCTTAAAGCAGGCAGGTAAAAGGTGCATCAGGAAAGCCCGGTCTCTCTCTCTCTTTCTCTCTCTCTCTCTCTATTTCTCTCTTTCTCTCTCATTCATTCACGTTCACACACCTGCAGCATATGCAGCGTCTTCCAGAAACCCGAGCCCTCCTTTTAGAAGGCACACGGCGAGAAGAGTTCTTCTTGTTTTAATGTCATTTTAGTCAAAGAGCTTCGAGTGACCCGAAGACCTTGAGAACATTCTTTATTCCTTTTTTATTATTATTATTATCATTATTATTATCATTGTTATTATTATTATTATTATTTAAGGCCCCTTTTTCATTTCTTACCTGAAACAGCTCCAGTGCTGAAATCAGGGCAGCGGTGCCGCGTGCCAAATCCGCCATCGTTTTTTCCCAGCAATGTCGCTCTTTCCTCCCTTTACTTACGCTCCTCTTTTTCAAGCACACCTCGGGCGAGACAATCGATCATCCTGAAAGCAGGTCACCTCTCGCCATTTCGGCCCTAAAAATACAAACGGCCCACACAGCCTCATCCGTCAGAGCGGCCCGAGACTTCAGCCCAACCGGCGATGGTCTCAGAGCCGCTGAGACGCCACCGAGAGTCGCTCGAACCTTTTATTCTCAGCTCGACTAAAACGACTGTAACAGGACACAGCTTGTTTTTTTTTTGTTTTTTTTTATATTGTGAATGTTCACATCACATGTATACTGTTATATATTGATATACATGACACTGATATATCCATCACTTGAAACCTCACATTCTTACACAACTGGGATGTTGGTTTGATGTGTGCCATAGGCACCTGTAGCCTTAAAGCGATCAGTTTAACGGTGGGTTTAGAATAAGGGACTGCTCCAGGCATGGGAATTAAATCATCTTTTAATTTACAAATTTTTTTTGGCTTGTTTTTTAATAAGCTGCTTATTTTGTTTTCTTCCTAGTTTGAAGAATTAGATGAATGAGATTAGGTGAGTTGATATTGTTAACTTATAGAGTGACATGGTGGAGGAAGGTTTACAGTTTTTTTTTTTTTTTTGGGGGGGGGGGGTTTGTTTGTTTTTCCATTGCATAGGACATAAAAAATCAGATGTGCGATCAAGTACAAGTTTAGTTAATTTTATTTTTCCGCATTTAACCTAACTAGGAAAAAAAGACCAGAAAGTCATTGACACCAAAGAAACTTCTTGCCTAAAAAAAAAAAAAAGCAAACAAAAAAAAACATCATATTAACGAACAAGGGATTTTCCAGAAGGTACAGTAGCTCTGGTCTTCTAACAGGATAATGGATGATCCAATACTAGACATTAGGGCGTTTGTCATCGCTGATTAAAGATTAGTTTACGGAATTTTAAAGGACTGGCGTTGAGGTTAAACACCGACCCTTTAGTCTCGCTAATTTTGTTTACACATACAGAAGAAAAAAAAACTTTCTCAGAGCGTTAGCCGCTTTCGGTGCCTAAACTCCACTTTAAAGATGGCTGCCAAGTAGACGTTCAGTCTCTCCAAGCCTCAGATCTAAATAAATTTATGTGCCTATGTTTGAAATGAAGCAATCTTGATTCGTCATGTCATTGTAAAAGAACCGTTATATTTTTAAAAATGAGAATTGTATGGGGTTCATTTGATTTTTCTTTTTTATTTTATTATTATTATAATAATTATTATTATTATTTTCACAAATGTCATCCTTGTTTGTGTTTGGTTTATCCATTATGTGCTTGATGTTTCATGTGAATTAAAATCGACATGAATGTAAATAGTTATGTATTATAATGGTAATTGCACATACAGGATAAAAAAAAAAAAAAGAGAGAGATTTCATATCGACTCACTCCCCGTAATGAATCCAAATTATTTAATATATTCTGGGTTAAAATGTAAACTCAAACTTGATTTTTGTATGTCATGGCACTTGGATTAAAAAAAAAACAAAAACAAAAATGAGTTTTTAATTAAAGTGCAGTTAATGCTTCATGGCTTTCTGTTTTTCTTTTTTTGTGTGTAAATTAATTCATATTCATTAATAATTGGAATTCTGTTTGTCGGGATGCATCGATACTGAGTACAGTATATTTTTTTCTTTAGCCTTTGATAAGGATACAGATATTAAACCTTTAGTATCGAATATGCATGGATGTCACAGCATGTTTTATTGTAGTGTGTGAACAGTTTAATGCACCTTGATGATCACTGATTAACCTAATGATGTTTCTACTGTATGTACATTTGAGAAATACGTCCAGATCATTGTCGTTCTCATGTCGGGTGTTGCTTAGGACGGCAACTTGCAATAGGTTTGAAGCACACACACACGGTCTAACCTGTTATCAAGTATTGGTTCTGAACTGGAGCATTTTAGTGAGTAGGAGTGTGTATAATCAGACTGATACATGATACCAGTGTCAGTATTAATGCATCCCTATAATTTTGTTTGTCAGAGATCACTGGTAATTTGCTAAGGTTTTTATTCTCGTCTCAGTTTTTCCTTCATGTCTCACTGATGTGTGTGTTCAAGTTAAGCAAACATCACGTTCCACCCTTTAAAACAACATCTCGTATCCACTGCAAATAATCATCTATGCCACCATTTGTGCCCTCCTAGAATGTCAACCATCTGTTGCTTTTTACTATTGTTGTCCCTCCATCCTTCATAGTATTACATGTCACTTGGTTTTTGTTATTTTTTGTTTTTGTTTTTGCCTTCTCACTCTTTTTTCATATCCTGGAGGTTCACACACCCACACTCTTGCAGAATTAAACGCATTCTTCATCACCTGAATGAATGTGTGCATCTTTCCTTCAGCCGATCTCATTCGTCCTTCCCATGCCTCGGTTTCTCTCTCACTACTGGTCTCCCACTCTCTTCTCTCTCTCTCTCTCTCTCACTTTTTTCCTCTACATCCATGCATAAAAGGTGGACGGGGGACATGTTACAGTATAGCCCAGACCCAATGATGATGAGGATGGTGTTTGGAGTGATAAAAGCTGAGGGGGAATATATTGGATAAGATGCTGATGATTCAGTGCAGTACTGCACTCGAACAGCCTCCACATCTCTGACTCAGCGCTGCTCTCTCTCTCTCTCTCTCTCCCTCCCTCCCTTTCACTTACTAACTGTCCTGGCCATTATGAGAATTTGAGAATACAGTGGGTTGGGGATGGTGATTGTCAGCAGAAGGGAATCTGTGCTGGTGGGTTTGAATGAATTCGAAATAACCTATAACACTATGACAGTGAAAGCTTGCTTACAGCACCAACACTTTGACAAATATCACCCAGGGAAAGGAGGAGGAATGCAAATGTTTACGAGTGATTCAGCTTTGAACAGGATTAGTCGTGGTTTTTCAGAGTTATTCATTTTTTGCGTGAGTTTGGGGGTCATTTCGTGAGCTAAGCAGGCAAGATGGGCTCTGAACCGCCATCTTTGATCAATTACAATGCTCTTCAATCCGATTGAACTATCGTATTGGTGCATGGGTATTTGTAATCTATAGTTGTCCATGACTATAAGACAAACACTGAGCATTCATATTGTTTGAGTGAAATAACATACTGGTGTATGGCGAAGGTGTAAATATCTAAATGACTCTGACAAAGGGGCCAAATTTTGTTTGTTAGACAACTGGGTCAGAGCATCTCCAAAACAGCAATTGTCGTTGAGTGTTCCTGGTATGCAGTGCTTAGTGCCTGCGAAAAGTGGTCCCAAGGCAGCACAAGCAGTGAACCAGTGACGGGGTGATTGGCAGCCAAGGCTAATTGATTCCCAGGGGAGCAATGGCTATCCGGTTTTTACTAATCCCACAGAAGAGATACTGTAGCACAAATTCCAGAAAGTTGCCTTGCAGCTTGCTGTATATATGGCTGTTTAGCTGCAGACCGGTCATGGTGCCCATACTACATAGTGTCCATCACTGAAAGCACCTACAATGGGAGTCTAAGCATCAAAACAGAATCAATCAGATTTTCTTTCACATCGTGTGGATAACTGGGTGTATGTGCATCGTTTGCCTGGGAAAGAGATGGCATCAGGATGCCTTATGAGATGGAGGCAAGCCAGTAAAAGTGGTGTGATCCTTTGGGCAATGTTCTATTGGGAAACCTTGGGTTCTGGCAAACATGTTGACGTTACTTTGGGACATACCACCTACCTAAACTTCATTGCTGACTAAGTACTCTTCCTCAACAACACTGTATTGCCTAATGGTGGTGGCAGCTGTCAGCAGGCCTTTTCACAGCACAAAAGTGGTTAAAGAATGGTCTGAGGAACATTATAAAAATCCTCTAAATTCCCCAGATCTCAATCAGGTCAAGCATCTGTGGGATATGTGGGACAAAAAAGTCCAATCTTTGCAGGACCCACACATCTTGGAGCCCTCGTACCTCTATGGGTCAGAACTGTGTGATGGCACAGGGGGAAACCAGGTAGTTTTAATGTTATGGATGATTGAGTGTATATGGTAAATGTACTCTATAAAACATATAAAGATTTATTACATTTATTTGTTTACTAAGAGCTAGTAGGATCGAGTCAAGGTGCTTTTGGTTTATGGTACTGTACCTATAGTATTAAAGACCTTTTATTACTCTTCACGAGGAACATGCTTGACCAGTTAAAGCAACTTAGATGTACTGCAAAATATCTTATGATTAAAATATTTGAGTGAGGAATATCTTAATATGATGCAACACTAAATCCTCTTTTTTTTTTTTTTTTTTTAAAAAGAGAGAATTTAAAGTGGCTATGGTTAACATGCAAACGTTGATCAGCATGGGAGGGTTCCATTACAAGAGCATCCAACCATGTAGAACCTGCGCCAAGATGTATGCCGCCGATTGGATGGTTCGCTGTGGTGATCCCTTGAAGAAGCACTGATCAGAGCAAGCTGCGACTTTGAGGCAATTAAAGTAGGACTGTGCACTGCTATTTTGTAAAAAAAACAACCTAAAAAAAAAAAAAACATAATTTGGAATCCTGCCATGAAAATAGATCTGGCTAGTTCCTTTCATTTAGATTTATGTTTCCTGCTAAGTTACACCAAGCTCCACCTTTATATCTAAAAAAAAAAAAAAAAAACCTTATTCACAAGATATAGTTTTAAGAGGAAGTGAATGCGGTTTCTTTGCTATCTGATGTACTGTAGGTAGCTGAACATGACTTCTCATGAAAATCAATCATTTATAGAAGAGACGAAGGTTCTCATCTCTTCTAAAAATCTCTTCTCATCTAATATATATATATATATATATATATATATATATATATAAATATATTATTTCATAATATATATGATATATGATTTAATTTTTCATCTTTTTCTCATAATTTTTTTAAAGGGCAAATGTGATTATATATATATATATATATACACACACACGATGGATGGATGGATTAGTGGTCTGCTCAGTAAAAATTTCAAATATATTACTTTCAACACTCTTTCTCACTGTTTTCGGTCTTCCTGTCTTTCGTTTTGTCTCACGAGTGGGGTGAAGGTCTTTATCGCTATGCTGTTCCCCTCCCTTGAGTTGAGCTGAAAATGAAACTTTGCGGTTATATCATTTGTCCTTCGAGAGAGTTAAAAAGAGGTTATTGGAGCATCTCTCTTCAGCAGGTGCGCTTTCACAGCACCAACTCTTCTCTCCTTTTCTTAATTTGTTTCACACACACACACACACACACACACACAAGATGAAAGTTACCTCAGCAAATTTGCCATCACTGTGCCCATCCTCCGCTTTCCCACACAACACACACGCCCACTCTTAGAACAAACTTTTATTCACTTTTTTTTTTCTTTTACCAAGTACACAAACTCTAAAGCAGCTATAATATATAATTTAAAAATAGTATAAATAATAGTGCTTAATAGTTTGTGGCTATGTCACAGTATATTTATCATACTACACTATTATACTACTTAAGTAGAAAGTAAAATAGCTGCCTACTTGACATGTACACTTGAGCACTGTGCGTGTAGTGTATGGATTCATCATAGTAATGAGACCTACTTCCTGCTTCTCGCCTGAGACGCTAATGGCGGTGGGTGTCATTTCCTGTGAGGCATGCCTGATAATTGGCTTATTTAAATAAGCCGTGAGAGTTCTGTCCGACCTTTCAACCCAGATTCTTCAACACGACAAAGAGATGTTTGATTGCAGCGTAGGAACCACCCGAACCCGATTCGTCTTCTTGTCTTAATCCTATTTGATAACTGGTTTGGTATTAAGGACCATGTGATAATCACTCCCTCGGTCACTCGCTTATACCTCCTATACTGCTTTATCCGGTATACAGGGTCACAGGGGGTCTGGAGTCTATCCCAGGAGACACACTTACATTCACACTCACACACTATGGGCAATTTGGAAACTAACCTGCATGTCCTTGGACTGTGAAAGGAAACCCCAGTACGTGGAGGAAACCCAACCAAGCACGGGGAGAACATGCAACACACGTCCAAGGCTGGGAATCGAACCCGGATTCTAGAGGTACTAACCTCTAAGCGTGCGGTGATCACATCGTTACTAAGAGTTTAAATTAGTCTGAAAGAAGCATGGCCCGTCTGGTACGCTTCCTGCTCTCTGCTGAGCCCGAAAGTCAAAACAGGCACGAATAAGACATTCTTCTTCTTGTCATGCTCTTATTTCTCTGTCCATTCTCTACTATTGATGGTCACAAATGCTTCCACTGGAACTAATGAAATAAGAGACAGTTGGGCACTCGGACTGATCGAAGAACTTAAAGATTTTCTTCTTTCTTTAAAAATATGGTTCCTATTCAGTGATGCAATATACCCAAAAGATCAACTCGCTGCCAAGATGGTACAGTAAGTCTACTCAAAACCAATAACACTCCCAGATGATTATTAGTAATACTTTTTCCTAAGGGTTATGTGCATAGGACTGTGTAATACCTCTAACCACAACAGACATAAAGCGCGTGATTTTAATAAAGCTCTTTTTAACTGCTGTCAGCTGTAAGCCTGTAAGTTTGTAATAATCATAAAAAAAAAAAAAGAATCCCAGCAATTCATATTCCCAAGCTTGAGAAGGGTCGTGTTACTATCTTGTCTAACATTCAGAATAATTTTGTACAATTAAGGGCATCTGTGAGCCCCTGAAGAGAGCAGTACTGTAAAAGTGTCCTGTGATTTAGCAGCAACAGGCGGTCAAGGTGTGTCCGAGGAAGCTGCTGTTAGGCTTCACCCTTGCAATTTGGTAGCTGATGTGTAACAGAGCAGAGCTAGCTATTTTTTTATACTGACATTATATTAAAGTCAGAATCCGATGCATCAGTGGAAAAGAAACGACAGTAATTTATGATCATTAAAAATCTGCATGACCGTCATTGGGGTGTCACAAGGTTGTTCTAACTTCAGTTATGTTCTAAAAGTTTAAGACAAGCACTGAGGAAGGAAGCATAGAAAGATAAGTCAAAGAATGTGACCCCACAGTATGTTTGTGTGTGTGTGTGTGTGTGTGTGTGTAAGTTTAAATTTGCTGATCAGTGTGCTCTGTGATTAAGCTTGGGTTACGACTAACCACAAACAGTCCCTAGTCGAACATGTCGGAAACTCACAGTTGAAAGGCAATTGGTGCGACTGATAACCAGAGAAAACAGATCTGCACACGCTACAGTTAAGTCCCTTCAAAGAGGGGTCGTCCAATCAGCTTTTCCAAAACATGTTTTATTCAGTGTTGTATTGTTAGTTTCTTGGATCTAAAATGAAAAGAAACTTCACAGGATTTCATGGATGAATGCCTACGGATTTAGACTTCGTGACTCATTTATTTTTTCCTGTATGTGCATCATTCTACATACAGTAGCATTTTTAAAAAAGTGTTTTATGAGTTTTAATGGCTTCCCCTACAGTTTTACAGAATACCTTTCAATTTTATGTCTAATCCTTTTATGTAGGTTGAATGGTGGCTTAGTGGTTAGGACTGTCGCCTTGCATCTCCAGGGTCTGGGTTTGATTCCCACCTGGGGTCTGTGTGCATGGAGTTTGCATGTTTTTCCCGTGCTTGGTGGGTTTCCTCCCACAGTCCAAAGACAGATCGGCCTAATTGGCATTCCCAAATCGCTCATAGTGTGTGAGTGTGTATGGTTGTGCCCTGCCATGACTTCCCAACCTCGTACCCTCAGTGTCCTGGGATAGGCTGCAGGCCCTCCGTGGCCCTGTATACAAGATAAAGCGATATAGACAATGAGTGAGTGAGATCCTTTTATGTTTTTTTCAGGTTTTCACCTAATTCTTTTACATGAATATCTATCACTGGATGACTATTGTACTGTAATTTGGTTGCAACAACACTACGATGATGTTTAATGTTAAGAAACATTGTTTTTATAAGTTAGACTGATTTTAATAAAATGACATTGAGAATACTTTAAATGAATAACCAAAACACAAAGTACAAAAGTTTTACCTTTATTTAAAGCATTTATTCGATTCGCACAACAGCTCTCTAAATCCAAGTTTCGAAAAGGGTTTAGAACTCCGATTGGACACAACAGCTTCCCACACACAGCGTGTGTATATCATGTCTGGTTTTGCAAAGTCGTTTTTTTGCCACAATGTGTTCTGGGCATTCGTTCTGCGTTATCCCATCGTCTTGTAGTCAGCATTGTTCAGACGTCATTTCATCAAAATAATTCTAACTTTTAAAAAAACCTAATACAGTGGTATCTCAGCATACACATTTAATCTGTTCTTAAGATGAAATTATCGCATTTTGCCACAGGAAATAATGTAAATGCAAATAATCCGTTCTAGCCACCCAAAAATATTACCAATATCACCAATTTCCAACACTATATTCATATTTGCATATAAAAAGAATTAAAACATTTGGAAAAAACATTTTAAATGGACATTAACCTTAAATTATGATTTCTTATGGCACCACCTGCTTTAAAAACGAACCTGAAAGCGGCTCCTTTTTCTTCTTGCTACAGTCCTTGCTTACATTCTTGGGACCCATGGTGCTATGTCTTCACTAAATCTGGCACAAAACCTACCTCGCTTGGCTTTCCAGTGGCACAAACCACTTTTTTGAACTTGCTCGTATGCCTAAAATGCTTTGTATATCGAGGCAAATACTTAAGGCAAAATTTTGCAAGGCGGGGCATTTGGGACTGCACCAGCATTGTTCCAATGTCCAAAACGTTGCCTAGTTAACATCACAATGGTTTGACAATCAAAAATTCCCACTGGGAACTTCTTTAAGGTGGTTTAATTTGGGTTCTCATGGAAAAAAATATTAATATGAATGTCTCTGTTTAAACGTCCCTCAGAGGGACAAACCCAAGAACCCCATAGGTTTTCGACAGGACCTGTAATAAACTAAACATCACAAGCTCTGACTCATATAATGATTAGTTTTATTTTTATATATATAGCGATAGTGTGTAGCGCACTATGTTAATTCCCCCGCAGAAATCATTGCTTTTGGTTATTGACGATAATTCACACGTTCAAGATTTATGTTGCCACCTGTTGAATTCCAGAATGCTTATACTTGTAGGAGATGTAGTGAGTGGGAGGGAAAGTCTTTTCGTTTATTTATTTTTTTTTATTTGTAGAATTTTAGTAGGCAGTTGGGAGTCAAAGATTAAGAAGATTTTATTCCTGGTCTCATTTTCATCTTCTTTATGTAACAACACTTATTTCTTCTCCTCCAGACCAACGCTTCTCAACCTGCAAGCTGTACCACTAAAGGGACCATCAATATTCCCTGATTATAATATAAGAGGTTAAAAAAGAACATTTTATTATGGTGTAATTAGACCTGTTCAAGGATAAACCAAATTTAATGTGATATGCTTCATTGTAATTGCTGTAACGTTTGCCAGTAAACAATCGCTCATGGACCTCAGATTCACCAGGGACTAAAAAGTGATTAGACATCTCATAAACTCGGTGCATTGTTATGGCAGCTTACACAAGAAACAAACTGACAGAGCAGACAGGAAAAAAAAAAAAAACATGGGCAGCTGAATGATTTTGCCGAGAGCGTACTCGTTCACGAGCTACCAAACTGTTGCTTCTTCTGTTTAATGAAGTCGATTAGATGCAATGGCTTATTAAAGTCATTCATCTTCTGTGCGTTATTGCTCCATTAGCAGCTCGTATGTTTGTCCTCACTTTCCTGTGCCAAAGATAATCATTATAAACCGCAGGCATTATTGTTAACCATATGGCTTTGGGTAGAAACCTGGCTCGTGTGCCGATTTCAGCTTACCCACATCCTACCTTTCAATATTCTTTAACATATTATGACAAAAATGTCCCGAGTTCAAATTACTGTACACATTTCTCCTAGAGAATTTTTCCCCCTTATTTTCTTACCTTTTCAGCTCTCACTTGAGCCATTTAGGTGCCTTAAAGGCACGGGTGAAAAAAAATTAAAATAACACCTCTAAGATATCAATGATAAAAACATGGGCACCTCGAGGGGATTAACTCATCTACTATACTGTAGATACACCCTAGAGAGAACTCCATCTCATTTCCTCGCATCCTAGGAAGCCTATAGGGCACCCAAATTACATATTCTCCATATTCTTTACTAGAGGATCACCTATAGGGCACTTCATCACCTTTCCGTGCACAAGTATTGTATTTGGACAACGCCCGGGGACTTCCATTAGATCAGTAGGGTAGTTCATAACATTCTCTCAAACCCCAGACAGAATTTTATTTTGTTAGGGACGCCTTTAGGGCACTTTGTTTAACCATGGGGGTCAAGAGGAGTCACGCTGTGTATTGAGTCAGCCAGTGTTATATAGAGTTATACCTCCTTCAAAATCTTGTAAATAATAAATGAAAATCATAATGCCTAATATTATACAAATGATTCCAGACTTCTGAATATTTATAAGCCTTATTTACATTTTTATATGAAATTATGCTATTTGCATTTTGTACCAAAAGTACAAAACTGCAGCATATGCTAATGCAGCCTTAATGCACCACTACCTAAGTACATTGCAGTGTCTAGTAAGAAAGGAGACTGGCAGCATGCGTGTGTGTGTTGCAGAATCCATCCATAGTAGCAATAAACCCCTGCAAAGGTCAATTACGTTCCTACAGCACTGCGGCAAACCAAAATGAAACTGGGATAAAATGTATAACAAAAGGTGTTTTGAAAGGGCAAAAGGTGAGGACAGGAGTAGAGTGCTATAAAACTTATAAAACAGAGTGGGCTGGTCAGAAAATCTACGAAGCAGGTTGTGTAATGAAGATAGACAGAGATGATCACAATGTGGGCTAGGCTAAAAGAGGGTGAGAAGAATATAAAAGCAGCGTGCATGGTTTTAAGGTATATTCAATTCCAGTCGTGGGTCCCGCAGCAGTAATTGGTTCTGCGTTATGGTCATGACCTTCACCATAATGCCGTGAGTGTAGGTAGACACACACATTCTCTGAGCAATAACCATTTCACAGTAGAGAGATTCATTTTCTGACTACTTTTCAGAGCCTTAACCATTTTTGAAGAAGAAATGGTTATCACTTTAGTCACTTTAGCTATTGACTCTTAGGGATGATTCTTACCTTTAAAATGCCTTCATGGTCCGTAATTACAGCATAAGGAACCTCTAGTCTGTAGTACCTTGATTGCACTTTAAATGTAAGAATCATACTTAAGAGTCAATAGCGAGCCACTCTGTGGGAACCGTACACACAATCATTCATGAGCACCACTTGCAGGTTACAGGAACTCAGATGGGAGTTATTGCCACAGTTCATACAGTCCTGACCTCGCTTTAAGCTATTTCCACATGTTTGGGCCACTAAAGGAGTTCCTGGGAGGCCAGCGTTTCAGACGTAAAGTAGGCGGTCTGATCAGGGCTGCAGATTACTGACAAAACTTTCTACCTTAAATAACTAAATACGGTTTCTTCTTTCAGCAAAATGCTGGGGTATAAGTGAAATTAAACACTCTGGGACATTATTATTATTATTATTATTATTATTATTATAGAAGCTATTCATTTTTAACCCTTAATTAAATAAATTGACGCAAAGCCCATAACTTATCCTGTAAAATGTCACATTGGGCTGTAGCCCAAGAAATAAGTATCCCAGGAGATTTAGTGGGGCACACACACACACACACACACACACTACAGGCAATTTGTGAACACTAAATAAACTTATCTGCATGTCTTTGGGAGGAATCTGTGGGAGGAAACCCACCAAGCACAGGGGGAACCCAAACACAAACTCCATGGAACCCTCAGCCCTGAAGGTGCAAGGCCACAGTGCCAACCAGTAAGCCATGGTGCCAACCACACACGTGCATTCTGAGGAAAATGGTCAATTCAGTCGTGAGTAGATTTATCTCTGTACTGTATATTTTTACATATTTTTTTATAAAAATGTGTTCATACTATATCCTTATAGGTATTCTTGCTGTTTTTTATCTGTTATAATATAACACCTTTAAAGACTTTGATTACAATCTGAAGTAATCAACATGTACAAAAAGACATGATCTAGATCTGCATTTTACAAGCATTGGTTTTGCTTTAAAAAAAAAAAAAAAAATTGGCTAGGGCTTCTTTGACATTGCCAACAGGTTGATATTGCTTTTCAAAAGCTTTTGACTGCTTTTCTTTCTTGCTTGCTTTTCAGACAAACCTGGCAACATCGCAACTGAAGATGCATTTATATTCTTTTACTTTGTAACTGCATAGCATTTTTTTGTCTTAAAGTGAAAAATGGACTGAAAAAAAAAAAAAGGTTTAGTTACACAGACCCTGGCACCTTGGCCAAGGCCTCTCTTTTCACTTACCTATAAAACAGGTTAGGGAACCACTTAACTGTCCTGACTAATGCCTTCATTTACCCAATTAAACCCACTAGCCGGTGTTATATTGATCTGTTTCAGTAAATGGACCACAGTGAATCAGTGTTAATGGACACCGGTGTGCTTTCGGCTCGTTCCGGTACACAGCAGCCTTCATTCAGCGAAAAAGAGCGGGAAACCTGACACTCGATTTATCTGACATCGTAAGACGATCGACTTCACCAGAGACTATAGGAAAAGATGAAAGGCGTCACTACATATTTCATACACTCAATTTCTCTGTTCTTTGTGACTGACACTGAAGGGAAGCAGAGCGGGCCAACTTCGTAAATGTTTAATTCTGTTAGAACAGGAGCACATGGAACCTTAGCAAAGTGCATAGCGCTAATGAGCTAAATAATATCAAATTATAACATTATTTCTACTACACTTAACAATTCTAAATATGCTAGATCTCTAGAACATCTGTTGATATTGTGTGCATGATAGAGAAGGTGAAGAGATGAAAATCGCCTTTCTGCTCTTTTTTAATTACTTTCTGTCATAAACAGCTGCTTCTGCTGTGGTCAAGGACCTATCACAAACACCTGTATGAACACACACACACGCACACACACACGAAACAGGCACTGCCAACTGAGCAAGCATAATTTTTAGCTTAAAACAATTGTTTTTATTTCTAAAAATAAGTTCAATAATTTTACTTTTAATAATTAATGATTTCAAGTAATCTTGTGAAATATGAGAAAATTTTTACCATATGCAAAATATTTCTACTTGCTATGATGTCATTTTTGAAAACCAAGACTGGCACAGCAATACAAATAAAAAAATAAGATGTGTGTGTGTGTGTGTGTGTGTGTGTGTGTTATTAGAATAGTAAACAACAGAAAATGAGCTAAACCTGATTAATGGATGTTTAACCTGACAAGTGTTCAAGTCAAACCGGGCCTGGATGATATGATGATATTTCTCATGAATGAAGACATACTGTTAAATATGGTGATGAGACTCTTGTCCGTGGTAAAGCATTTTAAGGACGCCGCATGTCTCGATCACGACCGAGGTGGCTCAGAGCCCATTGCATTTATTCCCGTGAACCGTCACAGTGGAACAGTCGAATGGGAGTTATTGCCACATCCCCCGTATAGACCTGGAGCCATATTCACAATGCTTCTTAGAATTCTCCCAGAGAGCTCCTATCTTAGCTTAAAAAGTCCTAGCTGGGAATCCTAGACTAAAAGTGATTTAAGAAACTTCTCAGAGCAACTCTGAGTAAGGAAAGTACAAAAACCTTTATCTTAGTGAGGGGGTGCGGTGTTTGGAGAATATTTCTTCTTTCCCCCATTTTGTCCTCTGCTATAGAAACTCTTAAGCCCCTTAAAAGTCCTCCTCTCTACTTTTAACATACTCCTCACTTTTTAAAATAGGAAAAGTGTTGTTTTTAGGTCTAAAAAGTTTCATGAATCATTTTTATCTTTACTAAAGATTTAGTACTAAATTTAAGGGGAAATTCTAAGAAATTGTAATAATTCTAAGAATTTCCCTTAGAATTTCATCACTAGGAGCAACTTTTAGGTTTAAGAAGCTTTGTGAATACGGGCCCTGACCTCTTTCCAAGTCATTTCCATATGTTCATCCCATTAAAGGAGTTCCTAGAAGGCGTACTGAGAAAACCTTTTTTACCTTGATGGTATCCAACACTGGGATAAGTGCATTAGTGTAGCAGGGGATAATGAATAGTAATAAATGGAGTTTTTCATCTCATGACTGTGTCCTGTTATTCTGCACAAACAAAAGACCTGGTTTGACTGGATCGCACTCCATATAAATAAAACATAAAAAAAAGTCTTCTGATTAACTAAACCGACTGAAAGTTTAGCGTGTAGTGATTCTCATGAATACTAACCATCTAACTTGAATAGGATTAAGGTATGACATGCAAGGTTAACTACATCTCCCAGGATTCATCTGTTGGTTTTGGTCTACCTCCTAATCACATGAAAGATAGATTAGCTGGATGGCTTCTCATTCGTATCAGGTTGACATATTTGCATCGTTGCCTTAACCCCAGTTTGTTTGCTTTGCAAATCAGCATGTCGTCATTCCTTTTTTTTCTTTCTTTTTTTTTTTTTTGCAACCTCTTCCTTCCTCCTACCATTTAAATACTCATGCACTGGCTTGTGGCAACGCCGGGTTAAATCCTGGACTTTATCTTCTCTTAAAGTTATACAGATCAACTTTGGAAAGCATCATTATTTTGTTTGGCAAATCTTACATGTATGTAGTCATTCAGGATGACTAACTTCTCTCTCTCGCTCTCTGTGTCTTCTTTCTCTTTGTGTTTCCTTTTGTTCGGGAACAGAATCAGGCCAGGGTTTTATTTAAAGGCTCGAACAGGCACTATGCTCTCCTGAGGCCCTGTTGCAAAGCACAGCCAGTTTAGAGGTGAGCCAGAAGAGAGGCACGCTTTTAACAAGTTTTTGTTTTCTAGATAAACTGAAGATAAACTGTTTTTGAATATTTGACAAAAAGTAGGCTTACTGTATACACAGGATTTTAAAATAGCAACCTAACCATGTGCTTTGGACATCTGAGCTTAGCATGGTATGTTGTTCAATGTCTATGTGCATGACGCGATGCTGCAGCTAGCCCATGTTTGTCTGCGCGTGCTCGCGTGCCGGGATGAGTGTTTGTTTTAGCGAGCGCATGTGGAGGCGTCTGAGCCAGAGTTGACGTCGTGACAAGCTGTCAGCCCATCAGCCGCTTGACTAAGTGTCATTTGGACACAGTGGGTAATGAGAAATTATGATGACTGTAGACGCAAATGCGCACCCTTAATAGCCTTTTATTCCCAGCTGCAACCCTCATTATTTCAGCAGAAGATACTTCGAACTGTAGGATCTCTAACTGCGCCTTTTGAAGCATGCACTGTGTTTGAGGGCCTAATTGAGTTTGTATGGTTTGGTGTGCACAGCGATGGAGGTTTTGATGCGGGTCTGGATGCTTTGCATATTGCAGATGTTGGGATGAGGAGTGCGGAATTTCGGGTGTGGGATTGTTTTGTATATCATGATGGGGCGTATAAGGGATCGCAGGAATGAGAAGATCTGACAGCTTTTCTTAAAACGGAACATTCCTTAAAAGGAGAGTAAAATGAGCATGTGTGTGTGTGTTAGAATGTGACTTCCTGGTGCTGAATTGATAATGTGCTGGAGAAAAGGGGAAGCCCACCCACTGCCTCATCATCGCAAACAACAGCAAGAACATACACATAGGCAGCACTGGCAGGAGGGAGTAAGAGACCTAGATGGAGATAGCATGCGAGAGGGAGGGAGTGAGTGAGAGAGGGAGGGAGGGAGGGATGATGTAATCATTGAACCCGGGGTTGTTTGAGGATTGCATGAGGTCTGTGCTACTGTTCAAATGAGGCAGGAGAATGACGCAGTCATTGATGTTGACTTCAACAAACAAACACGATCCTAATTAATCATTCTTAGCCCTGACGTAAATATGTATGTATGCGTGTTGGTGTGTGTATGTGTGTCTGTGTGTCTGTGGGTGACTATTCATGAGTGACTAAATTTCAAACTTACAGTACTCATAAGAAAATCCTTCACACAACGCCAGCGCAATGTTATTGCCGGAGATAGGCATCAGCTGCTTCTCTGCATGCAGAAGAAATTCTTCAGCAGCACCTGGGGGCACGAACTGAACTTTCTGGGCTCATTTCATCTTTTCTCAAGCTTCTACTGGCTTGTTCAGCTGAATCATAATACCGTATGTCCTGTTTCGCGCATAACTGGCATGAACTCGGCATTCTGCTTGTCGTGTGAGATCTGATTCATTTAAGCGCAATCTATCGCCGGATGACATGATGATTCTAGAGGAAGGCGAATGGATCAGAGCCAACGGATCCACCAACAGATCATCTGATGGATATTAAGAAACATATGTGGCCACGACTTTTAGAATCTAGACCTGCCTACTCACTAACACTGCAAGAAGTCAGTCACGGAGCTTCTCCCGAGCCTGTTGGCGAACAAGCAAGGATATTTTGTTTGCTCACCAGAGAACGTTTCAAACCAAATTTTTAAAGATGGTAAACTTTTAACATTCTGCCACATTTTGTCACCTTACCTGTGCTGGGTTTGAACCTGTTTTTGCGTCTTAATTCCTCATGCCAAGAATTCATCAATACGCTGGAAATATTCCTCAAAGAGTTAGATCCATATTGACATAATAGTATCACGCAGCTGCTGCAAATTTTTTTTTGGCTGCACATCCATGATGCAAATCTCCTGTTCCACCACATGCCAAAGGTGCTCTATTGGACTGACATCTGGCGACTGTGGAAACTTTTTGAGTACAGTCAACTCATTGTCATGTTCAAGGAACCCATTTCAGATCATTTTATCTTTGTGGCGTGTTATCCTGTGAGCATAAAAGGAGGGACATGATCAACAACAACACTTAGGTAGGCTGTTCCGTTGACATGTACAGTGAATGATGTTCAGTTGGTACTAAAGGGCCCAAAGTGTGCTGAGAAAATATTCTCCACACCATTGCACCACCTCCACAGGCCTGAACCCTTGATACAAATCAGGATGGATCCATGCTTGAATGTTGTTTACACCAAATTCTGAATGTCACAGTCAAGACTTATCAGACCAGGCAATGTTTTTTCAGACTTCTGTTGTCCAATTTTGGTCAGCCCATGCTGTAGCCTCAGTTTCCTGTTTTACACAGTGTGGTCTTCAGCTGCTGTAGCCCATCTGCTTCAAGGTTTGACATGTTGTGCATTCAAAGACACTCTTCAGCAAACCTCAGTTGTATCGAAATGTTATTTGAGTTACTGTTTCTATCAGCTCGAACCATTTTCCTGACCTCAGGCATTAACAAGGCATTTTCGCCCAGAGAACCAACATTCACTGGATATTTTTTTCTTTTTCAGACCATTCTCTGTAAATACAAAACATTGTTGTGTTTGTGGAAATCCCAGCAAATCATCAGTTTTAGAAATACTTGGACCATTGTGTTCGGCTCCAACAACCGTACCACGTTAAAAGTCACTTAAATCACCTTCCCTCCCCGTTCTGTTGCACGGTTTAAACTTCAGCAGATGGTCTTGAACATGTAATTGGTGAACCTGATAAAGTGGTCAAAAGGGGGGTATTTTGGAAATCCATAGACAGAAGTTTATGCAAAAAAAGATTGAGAGCCAGTCAGGTTTCACCTTTTTAAAATCTGAATCTTGTGGCCAAAAGGGTGTACAAAGACACCTAAATAGGCTAACATGGCCAGTTGGTTTGGTTCAAGGTTTCACTCTCAGCCTTGGTTTATCCAATTAGTCTGGCTTGCAAAATTACAATCATCTATACTCTTTCCAAGTTGTTGCACATGGGACTGTGGTGGTTTTGTTGCAAGGTCAGATAAGCATCCACTTCCTGTAACAGTAGCCAGTCCTTGGCTATGAATGAATAAATTCCAGACTAATTAAGATTATTGCAAAACTACTCCTTGTGTGGCACAGACGACAGGAACAGCTTCAGTAAACATCACGTTCCTGATGTAGTTCAATCCCAGCCGAAACGATTGCATCTTCAAGACTAGACACCAAAACATAATACTTGAGTTGTAGAGAAGTGAGGAATGTTGAGATTTATACATTTTTAAGACGAAACCACAAGTTTATAACATTGCATCCCGATACAGAAGAGCTAATTTCCAGGTCAGGACTAAAACACACTTTTCTGGCACTCTGGACAGAGAAGACAGATTTGAACATGAGAAAAGGAAGGTCATCTACGACAAACTGGAACAAACCATCAGTGAGCAGAGGAGAAGGTCTGCAACACTCTATGACCTACTTACTTTATATTACCGATTCACACCTCCAGACTATAAAGTCATGTTGTCTCCTGATGTGAATTACTCGCTGTGTTTAAATAGCTAGGATTTCCCACCATTCGCCTGAGGAACAAATTAAACAACACTAAAATGACTTGCTAAGTGCTCTCAGTACTATCAAAACCCTTACTGCATCATTCAGTTCACATGAAAAGTCAATCATGCATCTATTTTATAAGAGCATTTTTGTGCCTTTACTATATAAAAAAGCTGAAATAAATAAATAAATAAATAAATAAATAAGAGACATCAATCTTTTCATATTGTACAACTACTCTTTTTACATCCAGCTCAAGCTCAATTAAAAAAAACCCCTTTTACTAAATTACAGAATAATTGATAATTTATGAAGAGGTCAAATTAAAGTTTTTTTTTTTTTTTTACTGTGCTCCTACCGATGAAGATATATTGGAATAAAATGTCCCAAGGTTACACAAGAAAACTTTTCATTCATTCACTAATTCATTCAATAAACCCTAAATACAATGCCAGTCCATTGTTAGGCATTACACATGCATGCAACATTATTCTTAACCTTGCTTATATCTAGAGCGCATAGTTAATCCACCTCCTGCCATGTTTTTAGGAGGTCGGGGAAAATAGTAGATAACCAGAAGGAATTGTACCTAAACATAGGGATAACGTATAAAACTCAATAACACAAGTTCAGTATTAAACTGGTAGTGCTGGAACTGTGAGATCGTTTTAACTTTAATTATTCCAGTATATAGCCTATCGATCATCCGTGACATTATGACAGGAACAACATTGATCAATAGCTTGACACCAATAAACTGGTGATAGGATCATGGGCAAACATGGCTCACCCATGCCTGTGATGGCCAAAAGCCTGGTTGGTTGGATAAAAAAAAACATGCAGGACAAATCGCAGAAGAAAGTCAATGCTGGCTGTGATAGAAAGGCAAGACAACACCCAGTGCACCACAGCCTGCTGTGCACTGGGCCCAAAACGTAAAGAGGCCAAGGCCTCTGACCTGGACTTCAAACCTTTCCAGATCCCGGTCCAAACAAATCCGATCTACAGAAGCACCCAAAGGATCTGCTGCCAACATGATGCCTGGGGGAGCCACACCTTTAGGGTCCAAAGCTGCTCCAGTGGAATCCAAATCCTAAGTGTTTATACTGTTTATACTTTCATAGAAAACGGAAGAATTTGATTTTATCGTCTGCTATTTATTTAACGTTCAACCACAATGAATATTCTAATTGCTTTTGCTCCCTCATACGCTAAAAACTAGAAAAACTTTAAATTATTCGAGAAAATATTCATGAAATTTAAAACTGAAGAACTTTTAACACTTTGTTGTAACACTTTGTTGTAACCGAGCAATAATTGCAGTAGAAAGAAATCGAGCAGCAGCGTAGAACCACGATTGAGAAGAAAGAGACGATGAGAGGCCGAAAGGCAGAATCCGTGCAACATTTATAATAACACCTCTGAGCACTTCCTGGCCTTAGAGCACTCCAGCTCCATTTCAAACTGATGCCTCGAGATGGGAGTGTAAACAGAGCCGCAGTAATCAAGCTCATGACAGTTTCCTCCAGAGCTTCCTGTCTGGAAGGCCAGAAATATAATTCTGTCCTCACCAGCATATCAGCACGTGCTGAGTTGCTTCTTTTGGCAGCATGGTAAACAGGCTCGTAGCTGCTGAAATGCATTGTTTAAATCATCCTGTCTTCACCTGAAAACTGTACTTCATTGTTTTAATGAAGTTCATCTTGGTTTTTTTTTTTCCTAAAGAGGACTAGTTCATTGTCATAAAAATATGACCTGATATTTACTTGGGACTTGTTGCTCATATGACATATCGCATGGTAAATAATGCATGCCTACAACCTACATGTCCCATATGCAGCACATTTTATAGGCTATCCTATACAAGCTGTCCGTGTTGACCATCTTAACAGAATAAGCTTTGTTTAATTTTCCGTCAGAAATCCTGTTTGCAGAGGGCGACATCCTCCTCCGGGTCCCTCAGGGAGGAGCTCATGATGCCTGGGGAGGATTACACCATACGACAATTGCAGGAATATTGCTTTCTTTTTGCCCTGACGATCGTTTGATTACATTTGCGTACTTGAGTACATCATTTGTGTGGATTTGTGTCCATGTCCAGCAGGGGTGTCAGTCCGGGTGAGCCGAGGCCCTTGGAGAAATTAGTTTTTCACTTTATGAACGCCTTGAAAGGCCTTCATAGTTAGATATTAATTTTAATATCTAGAATAACTAGAATGATCGTGAGAAACAAGTTCTTGTTATTGTATGTGAAGGTTAAAAACATTTGTTTAAGATTTTCCATGTACTGTAACACTTTGCAATCACTTTCGTATAATTTTTGAATTTAATGTAAAGGGGACTTCTTAAAATCATTAAAAATCATCAGACTATTCACTCCATCCGGGGTGTCCCCTGCTTCATGTCTCAAAGAGCTCAGGACACCACAGGGCGGGCGACACACTAAATCACAGGGCACTGCCGCAAACCCACTCATACAGTCTCCTGTGTGCTTACACCTGTCCTAAATGTCTTTGGACCGTGGGAGGAAACCCACCAAACATGGGGAGAACATGCAAACTTCACCTACACAGACCGGAGAAGAGATTCAAACCCCTACCCTGGAGGTATGAGGCAAACAGGTGTGCTAAGGGTTATATGCAAAAAAAACCAAAATAATTTTCACCCAGTAAAATAGTAATTATAGAACGGTAATAATTTTTGCTTCCAACACATCAACTTTAGGAAAAAACATTTATTTGCTGCCTAATGTATCCCACCCACTTCCAACCACTGTAGACAATGTAGGTACAGTAACATGAGAAGGGCCAAATTGTGACGGCTGGACAACTGGCTCAAAGGCAACTCCAAAACTTTAATTCTTGTGGGAGCTTCTTAGGCTGCAGTGCTTAGGATACGGAAATTGGTGACGTGGCAACGCTGATGAACATGAGGAGTGAGGGCTGGCCCATGGCGGACATATATATATATATATATATATATATATTTATTATATATATATTTTTTTTATCCAGTCCCAGCGCCCTACATTCATCTATTCTCTAAAAGCTTTGTGTTGCAGCTAGAGCCCCTATAGTCCTAGTGATGGATTAACACCCTACCAGCTATAGTGTAAATGTAAACATATATGCATAACATTCATCTCCATATGTTCATGTCCTGCCTCTGCATCGTATCTCTTGGTCATCTGGGTTCGAAAAATACTGCATTGCTTCGTGATACATCTTCACCATAATCGTAGGTGCCTTCCATGAGTATCTGTAAGTTCCGCTCTGACACGCAGCGAGATGAAAGTGCTGCTGGCGACAAACAGAACTTGTTATGAAACGAACGTCCGCCATTATAGTGCAGTTAGCGATGTGCGCTCTGCTTCCTGTTTGACAGAGAGGAGAGGTGTGCAGAGTGCTGTTTATTTCACATTTCCCCTCTGCAGCATACACACAGTTCCTGCCAGGACTCTGATAAATGAATGAAGGCATGCCTCTTCTGGCTTCCCATATGCGACTCTACAGCTCGAACCCTCGTGATCTGACCTCGGTGCGACAAGTTCATGCGAAGCGGTGTCTGGGTTTCGTTGTATGATGGACAGACTGGTTATGGCTGAGGGCGGAGATGGTATGGTCTGATAAAATAATAGTGTTATTAGAAAACAAGCTGGTGCGATGAATGATGAATGAGGTCTCAGTCAGAATCCATGTTTAAAGTCAAACAGTCCAAAGAGTGACAATTCCCAGAGTGTGTGCTCTCTCTCTCTCTCTCTCTCTCGCTGTCTCTCTCCTTCTCTGCCTGGAGAATTCACATCAGTCCCTTGAGCTTTCTAGAAACCTCTATTTCATCCTCTTCCCATTTTTTTTCTCATTCATTCCCAAGTCCTAAATTTAGATAAGATCAAATGCTGTTCAAAGGCCACGTGAAAAGGAAACCGAAGCAAAAACAAATGCCTTTATTTATTATTTTATCTTTAATAAATCCAGAGTATCACTCAGCATTAGACAAAAAACAAAGCAAACAGAGCTTTTTATTTATTTATTTTTTCTCCCAGAGTATATAAATGACGCTTGTTTTCCAGTACGCATTTGCTCAGTGATGGTCTGTTTTCCAACCATGTATGACAGAATTATTGCTTTAAAGCATAGGTCTGATTAGGAAGTATTTAAATGCTACTGTATATAAAGCACTCAAACCCGGATTCGAACCCCTTCCCCGGATTCGAACTGGAAGCCCCCCCTCCCCCGGTGTATAGACTGAGTTTAATGGAGTAGAAACATGGTACGCAGGACCTCCTGATGTACTTCATTTTGTAGTAAGGTAGCATTGCTGTAGTGGAAATCCTCAGTCCCAACTGGAGCATGCATGCAGAATGATCTTAAACGAACGAACAGAACAGTTGTCTTCTGGAGGTATTTCTTTAGGAGTCAGAAAATGATTTATTTGTTACATTCACACAAGCAGACATGCTGTATATTTCGTTCATATTTCTCTGCATTGATTCCCACCATGCTTTATTCGCTGTTTTTGTTCCTCTGCTTTCCGAGAAAATTCTGCATTGCTCTAGTTAAGGTTGCTGTGGCAAAACCAAACCTAATTTACGGACTCGAGTGTGTGGAGCATCCGAACATCTGAATTCTGATCAGTTTGGTTTCCCTAAAGACAAGACAAAAGGGTGTCTTAGGCATTTTCTCTGACTGACTGATTATCCTCTTGTTTAAATGTGCTTGCATGGACGTCCCTTATGATATTCTTAGACTAGGTGGTGGTACACACCAGTAATATGACTGGCACTCCAGCAATAAACTAGGGCAAGGAAGAAATTCTTAATATTTTGAGTTACTGATAATAATATTATAATAATTCATGACCCTTAAGGTTATCTTTAAGCGAAAGCTATTTTGAGATATGGGATATGACATTAAAAAGAAATCCAACTGGACGAATTTAGATTTAGAGCTCAGTAAGGCACTCAGGTTATTTTAAATTTACAAAGTTAAAATTTTAAGAAAGGATAAAAAAAAAAAAACACCTGGTAAATACAATTATTACACTTATTGTTGTGTAGGATTAAATACTTTTTGTTTCCTAATTATATCTTCCTGTATGTTTTTTTTTAATAGCAAAGAAAAATATTTGAGCTTATTATAACAGTGTGTGATTGAACTTTATCTCACTGTCTATAACACTGTATCTTGTATACAGGGTCGTGGGGGGCCTGGAGACTCTTCCAGGAGAGTAAGGACATGAGACAGGTACCCCCTGGATGGCTGGGCACACACTCACACACTACTGGCAATTTGGGAACACCAATAAGCCTAATGTGCATGTCTTTGGACTGTGGGAGGAAACCCACCAGGCACAGGGTGAACATGCAAACTCCATGCACGCAAACCCAAGGTGGGAATCAAACCTGGACCCTTGTGTTACAAAGCCACAGTGCTGACCATTACGACACCGAGCCGCCGAGCCAAATAAAGAATTAGAACTAGAATTATACTTAAATTAATGTAAGAGAAAGAATTGGGATGATTCTTGATGATTGTTTTCTATAGTGATGAGCATGATTTGATGTTTTAACAACTGCACAGGTGCCCATTAGACTGATATATGATTGAACAGAGAAGATGCCTTTGAGATTTATAACAAGTACTTTTAATCTTTGAAAAAAAATGGAAGGAGGAGGAGTAAAACAGCTGATCATTTACATTTTTTTGAAAATGCAATTAAGTGATACTGAGGTTACAAACTGTAATTATATATATATATATATATATATATATATATATATATATATATATATATATATATATATATTTTTTTTTTTTTTTTTTTTAAATATATAATATAATATATAAATATATATAATTTAATATTTTTAATATATATAATATATATAGCCTATATATAAACTTTTACATTACTAAGGTATTGTTTTGATCGCCTTCTATAAAAAATCAAGTCAGAATTTTAAGGCACTACATTTAGAAATTATATTTTATTGTTATTTTGATATATTGTGACGTTTCATTTTCTATATTGTTTTTCTTTATAATAAGATACTTTTTGACTTGATATTATGATTGTTTTTCGTGCAGACAAATATTCAGCAAAGAGTTATATAAGTTTTTTATACAGTCCAAGTATCTCAGATGCGTCAGAAGGGAAGTCTGGGTTGTGACAAACACTGAGCTGCTGTGTAGTCATGTTTACAGAACTACAAAAAATTGATCATTTATTGCCATGGTAATAGTCCAGTACTAGGCTTAATCTCTGTCGGAGAAGTCAGGACACAGATTAACCATGGCTAATATGCTTCCTCTAGTGCTGTAAGCCTCTCCTCTGCACTGGCTCTGTCCTCAGGAGTGTAGTTGGTTTTCCCAAGTCATTAATGAGCTGTTGCTTTCTGCAGTTACTATGCCGACAGAGAGGGATGGGAGAGACCAAAAGATTCTCAAAATGAGAGAAGCCATCTGGCCCTTATTAGGAGGCACTGGAAACGCAAAGGTTTGTTGTAAATATCAGACGAGTTGAAGTGATCCTGCTAGCAAGTGAGAATTATAAACATAAGATTAAATTTAACTCTTTGAGTTTGAGTGTTACTGCATTTTTGTATAACTAAACCACAAAGGAAAAACCCAAAGGCCGAAATTTTGTCCAAAAGTCAACTGATTGACAATTCGCCCTATATTAAATACATCGTCTAAACTACTCAGTGTTCAGACAGTGTGTCTCATGGTATGGAATAGTTGTAGAACTGATGAGACCAAAGAGAAAATTATTATAGAGGATCAGTGATACTTTTTTTACTATTATTATTATTAATATTAATATTAATATTATTACTATACTAATATTTTTTTTTATTTATTATTATTTTATATTGTATTATTATTATTATTAGTAGTAGTAGTAGTAGTAGTATTGTTGTTGTTGTTGTTGTTGTTGTTGTTGTTATTATTATTATTATTATTATTGAAAAAAACTTTAACAACCACAGATCTGAATTAAAAAGAAGTGGTTGAGGTGATATTCAAGTTCAAGCATCTACCTACGTCTATCATCCTTCTTACATTACAATAAAAGGATCTTCTATTGTGTCCAAGGATGCTTCTTTATAAAGTAAAAAAAAAAATTAAGCAGGGAAAAAAATTGCACCAATATAAAATATCTGGGGCGTTCGAGTCAAACCGGGACTTGTGATTGTGCAGAATGACAAAACACAATTCTGGGAGTTAGGGTTAGCTAACTACTTTTATTTCTCTAATGCACACTCATCCCAGTGTTTTACTAGTGCATGGATACCATCAAATTAGAAGGATTTCTCAGTACACCTGAGCCTGCTTCACGTCTAAAACGCTGGCTTCCCAGGAACTTCTTTAATGGCCCAAACATGTGGAAATGGCTTGGAGTGAACCATATGTGGGACCTAATGTGGCAATAAGTCTCAGGAGAGGTTCTATAATGTAAAAGTAGTGTTTGTGAATGATTTTTGTGTACAGTTCCCACAGACAGATGTGCCTCTTCCACAAGTTGGCGACAAATTATCCTTAAATTTTCAACTATCAGGTGTTCTACTCGCTCAGTGTTCTGGGGATTGACTGTGTCATCATTTATCAGTGTATAGCCTTTTTTAAAACTCAGATCAGTTTTACATCTTCACTTACAAGAAATTCTCACAAGAAGTCCTTGTTTGTTTGATCTGGCTCAAAATGGCTGCACATACACTTTATGTATTTTTTTTCTGATGGGTGCCAATAATTCTAGAATCAGTTATTTATATTTAACTGACTTTTTGTGATAACAGTTACAAAGTCTTTCATTACAATTGTTTGTTGATGATCAGCTACATCCGGAAAAGGTTTCCTTTTTAAAAATGTCATTACCACCCAAGAGTTGATTATTATTTTATAACAGCATGCCCGGGAGTGTTTTATTGCTTGTATCATGTTACTGAGAAACCTCTGCCCTGAAGGCTGCCATAATAAAAAACATAGCAACAAATATTACAAACCACTGTCAGCAAGACTCCCTCTATAAATGATTGTGGGGAAGCACAAAGAGAGTACTCTGCCGTGGTCTTTAGAGGTGTCTGCTTAAATGTTCACTGTGGGATATGTATTTGCCAAGCATGCTTCTTTCATAGGGCACTTGATTATGGACAGGGCTAATAAGGGTCAGACAGTCAATAGACTACTTTGTCCTGGTAGTGCAAATAATCAGAAGGACAATGAGGGTAATTACTGACCCTGCTAGTCTGTGGTAGAGCCCAGGCTCAGTAATGTGATTCTGTTGTGCACTGCAGGCTCGATAGCAAAGGATTAAGTTTTATTGCCTGAAGAAAACATGTTCTGGTTTTCCCATAATCTTAGGAACCGTGACCAAATACCATGATTCATTCTTCACGTCATAGGGTATAGCTCATCCTGTACACAGAACATCATGATGTCACTAATTAGTTCTAGCCTGAGGAGTTATGCAAATTAGAATAAGCTAGGTTAGTTAAGGGATGGAACAAATACAGTGCTGTGAAAAATATATGTCCCTTCCAGATTTTTTTTTGTTACACTTAAATGATTCAGATCATCGAACAAATTTTTAATATAACACGAAGATAACCCGAATAAATACAAAATCCATTTTTTAAATGATTTATTAAGGGAGAAAAAAGCTATTCAAACCTGTCTGGCTCTATGTGAAAAAGTAATTGCTCCCAAAACCTAATACAGTAACTGGTTTTTCTCCCTTGGCAGCAACAACTGCAATCGAGTTTACGATAACTGGCAATGAGTCTTTCACATCGCTGTGGAAAAATTTTGACCCATTCTTCTTTGCAGATTTTTTGGTAAAGTGAAAAACTCATAGTTCCATCAATTATGGCAAGTCTATGGCAAGCTACAAAGCAGCCCCTACCACCACCATGTTTGACTGTTGGTATGATGTTCTGTTTATGAAATGCTGTGTCCCGGAGAGACACTTCAAGTTGTATCTAATCAGTCCACAGAATATTTGCCCAAAAGACATGGGAATAATAATAATAATGATAATAATAATAATAATAAAAAAATAAAATAATAATAATAATAATAATAATAAAAATAATAATAATAATAATAGTAATAATAATAATAATAATTAAAATAATTAAAATAATAATAATAAGATATTTTGCCAAATATGAGACAAGTCTTTGTGTTCTTTTTGGTCAGCAGTGCTTTTTGCCTTGGAACTCCCCCATGGATACCATCTCTGCCCAGTCTCTTTCATACTGTTGAATTGTAAACACTGAGCTAAGTGTGGCCTGCAGTTCTTTAGATGTTAATCTTTTATGGGATCCTGGATGGGTCAGTTACCTTTTTGCATAAGGCCGGGCAGGTTGAGACAGATTTTATCCCTTAATACGTAAAATAATAACTTATCTAACTTAATATTGTATAATATAAAAAATGTTAGATGATCCGAATCATTTAAGTGTGACAAATATGTCAAATATAAAAAAAAAAAATCAGAAAGGGTCAAATACTTTTTCAAGGCGGTCTATGTATGTGACAGGATTTTTACCTTTTGCTGCCAGGGTGTCACTTCTGCACAAAGAATATAATATATAACAAATGGAATTATTCTTAATGTCTTGATTGTCATTGTTTTAAAATGTGAAAACATCATTAAAACCAGTTTGGTCTCAATACTTTTGGCCAACACTGTAGTAGTAGTAGTAGGTTAAACATCGTTGCTAAACATGCCTAGTAAAAGACATATAATTCCTTTGCTGACTAAACATATTGTCATGTTCGCTTAGGCTTGACGTGTCCACACCCATGCATATAAACAGTAATAACAGTAAAGACCTCCCTTATTCATTTACAGTACGTACTACTAGTACATAAACTAGACTTTATTCATCTTGGTTGTACAGTATGTCCATATAAAACCTTTATTGTTATAGTCAAAATAAATGTTATTAGTCAACCTGATATACTCTTAGATGATCAATAATGCTATTGTTGATGAGCAGTGGACTTAATCAAGCTAGGAAGACTAGAAGCTGATAAAATGTGTATTTATAAACATCTTTGATGAAACAGCTGTACTGCCATCCAACACAGGATACTAAAATGGCCTTATTTATATCCAGCACAGCCGATTATATGTTATAAGATAACGTCTGAAAGTACTTCTTAAGAACTGCTCCTTGAAGTGCTGAGTGGAACTCATAAAGCCTTAGGAGACCAGCAGGAGCGCATGTTTTATTGTTGTCTGTTTCCATAAAGTGGTGGCATTTCAGCTGAGACGAGGCCGCTGCTGTTTTTGCAGCTAATTACTCCATCTAATGGGGAACATTAATTGAAAAGTATGACTTGAGGCTTTTGAACTTTTCGATTAACACCGAATGCCTGTATGATTCGTCAGCAAAGTGTCCCCCTCAATTTCATCTCGAATGGAAAACCTAATTAATGTCGCTGTTAAGCTACAAGTTAATCCAAGTCCCTTAAGGCTAATTCTATATAAAACTACTTGGACAAAGCCTTTTTTTGCCTGATTTTGCATAACATTTTTTTTTCGAAGATTTCCTCTGCAAGTTTAATATAATTTTTCACCACCAAACTGTGCTTTTTGCAATAAAATGTTTCTTTTATGACTCAATTATGGGATCCTAAAAGCTATTCTGTATCCAAAATGAGACAAAATAGGATCGGACTTCTGCGAATCGCTTCCAGCAGTTCTTCCCTTGTGCCATCAGATCCAGAATGCAGTTGCAAGACTAGTTCTCCAACATCACTACCTTGACTGGCTCCTACTACTTAATTACAGAGGCTCAGAAACAGATCTACACCTACCTATGGTTACTTTTCACAACTCTGAACGATACTCTTTCCAAGCCTTTAGCCAGGCACATCTTGGGGTCTCACCATGGTGCAGGGGTAGCTCAGAGCTCAAGGCTTTGGTCTATTCATCAGGAGATCCCAGGTTTAAACCCCGGCCCTACCAAGCTGC
The DNA here is from genome assembly GCF_024256425.1 of Clarias gariepinus. Lineage (NCBI taxonomy): Eukaryota > Metazoa > Chordata > Actinopteri > Siluriformes > Clariidae > Clarias > Clarias gariepinus. Next base: position 9,249,824 of record NC_071123.1, on the reverse strand, counting down.
CGCAGTGAGGCCCTTAACCTGCCTAAACTACTGTATAACTGCTCAGATGTACAGTAAAATGAGATAAAATGTGGAAAAGGGTGTAAATGTCCCTCAAGATACAAGAAAGACATGCATCATCATCATCATCATCTTCTTCTCTATCCTGCACCCAGGTGATGTATTGAACTAAACTACTGAGTCACCGACTGTTTCCATACGGAGACTGAAGACATACCTCTTCATCAAACACTTAATGAGCACTAATTAAAAAAAAAAAAACAAAGGCATGTTTTCTTGCTGTACTTGTTGCATTCTTTTCTGATATAATCGTCATAAGGGCTATGAAGCACATCTGTTAGTCACTCTGGATAAAGGCTTGTGCCAAATGCACCTGAAAAAATATGGAAATATTTGTATATTATATAATAATAATTAAAAAAAAACTTTGTTTGATAAAATCCAGCTGTACCAAATGTGTTTGCAATGGGATAGTTTTAACTTAAATATTACGTCCAAGGCTTCTGCCATCTCTAAATACAAAGTAAACCTTATTGCTGAATGTAATAAGGGATTATTCATCTAGTTTCATGCGAGATTTTACTTTGAAGCACACGCACACCTCCGCAGACCTCTTGTAATCCTTGCAGTGATGCCAGATTTTACATAAACAACTGTTGCTGCAATACATCTGATAGCCATAAGGGTGTTACTTGGGTTTTACTCATCAGCAGGAGATCCAGAGTTCAAGTTCTCCCGCGCCAGATTCAAACATCTGATCTTTGAATGGTAGAACAGTATACAGTATACCGATCAGACATGACATTATACCACAAAGCATTATGCCAAGTATTGTGTAGGTTACCCTGCAACCCTGCTAAGACTTTAAAGGACCTTTGGGGGGGGGGGAGTGTGTTTGTCTGGTACATCCCATGGGTGCTTGATCAGATTGGGATCTGGAAAGTTTCAAGTCCTTGTCAGCAGCCTTGGACTTTCTGCTGAGCTCCATGCACGAGGGGCTGTGGTTCACTGGGTGTCCTTTTCTGTTGTGAACGGCATTGATTATTTTTTCCGCCAAGTTTTGCTGCATTGGCCTTTCTGTGGGATCAGGCAAAACAAGCTAGACTTTTCTGCCCACAGGCAATGAGCCTTGGGTGCCCATGATCCTGGCATCAGTTTACTGGTCTATAAATGCCAATCAATGTTAATGTTAATGTTAATATTCTGTGGTGGTAATGTTAAGGCTTATCAGTGTATGATTATAATGCTTAACTTCCAAATATAATCTTGTGAATGTTGTGAATATGATTATCTAAGGAACTAAAGAAAATGTAATGAGCTAGAATTCAAGGAAAGAGCGTGTGCCTTTAAGGAGACCTTGTGCTGAATCTCTTGGCCTTCCTCCATTCCTTTTTTATTGTGAGCCGCTTTCCTGCTGCTGATGCTGGAGCGAAGCTTCTGCCAGCTTAACCAGCCGATGCCTGTAAATCAAGACTGGCTGACTTTCAAAATCGATATTTACCCCAGCCCTCTTTTTCTTTCTTCTTACTTTCTTTCTTTTTTTTCCTCCCCCTTGCCGTCAGTGTAAAGCCGAGCCATCAATGACACCTGCAATCCTTCAATCCCTCACTCTTTCTCTCATTCAAACACACTTTCCTTCTCTGAATCCATTTCATTGCCTGCATCGTTTTTCCCCCCTGACACCATCGCTTTTGTTTATCTTCCTCGGCTCTGGCTAATGTTCTCTTTTTCATTCAGCCTCTGAGTGTTTTTCAGTACCATTCAGGTTTTTTTTCTCTTCTCTTTCTTTCGGCTACACTTTCTCCCTCTTTCAATACGGGCGCCTTTTGTGTTGTCTTGGTACCTGTTTTTTTTTTTATTATTACTTAATTTGCTTTGCATCATTTTAGAGAAAACTCGAATGCACTTAAAGTAGGACTTTGTTTCGATTCAGTGCACAAGATCAGCTGCAAAGACTTCCAGATCAGCTGCATTAGAGCTGCATTGATCCAGACCTTCTTGGTTTCACAGTCAGTCAGAAATGAAAATAAATGTGAATGTGCCGTAACGGGCATCCGGCACATGAACAAATGAAGGCGATTCAGGATGTTTATTTATATAACAGGATATAACAACATGAACACCAAAATCATTTACTACAATCATGACAATTATTCATAATTTCTAAATAATCCAAAGGGCCATTCATATAATTGTCTTTAGAATAGAGTCATGACAAGGAAGTAACGACAACCTACTGTCGAACTGCTTATTCCTGTTTCTTAACCCAGGACTACCCATATCCACAGATCAGGGTGAATTACAAGACAATCCTTTGGTTCGACCTGTACAGTGATAGATCGTCTCTCTTTCTCTCATGCTGAGTAAAGGATAACTGGAAAATTACATACTCTCTAAGGTGGCACTGTGCTACACTGTAGTAGTATGTCAATTTTTCAGGGCTTTACTGCCTTCTAGGTAATTCCTTTAGACACCAAGTGAAATTGCATTCCCTAAAGAGCGAAGCTGCCATGCAACAGTGAGTCTTCTTTCACAGATTTCAAAAAGTTTGATTAAAATTTGTGTGTGTGTGTGTGGGGGGGGATTACCACTAACCTAACGACTCACTCTCTCATCTTCTGTACCGCTTTATCCTGTGTTCAGGGTCGCGGGGGGCCTGGAGCCTATCCCAGGTGGCTTAGGGCACGAGGCAGGGTACATCCTGGAGAGCAGAGCAAACTCACACACTCATTCGCACACTATGGGCAATTTGGAAACGCCAGTTAGCCTAACCTGCAGGTCTTTGGACTGTGGGAGGAAACCGGAGTACCTGGAGGAAACCCACCAAGCAGGGGGAGAACATGCAAACCTGATGCACAGACGGGAATCGAGCCTGGCTGGGAATCGAACCCAGACCCTGGAGGTGGAAAGTGACCAAACCACTACACCACCACGCCGTCCAAACCTAACTAATTGTACGATTATTAGGCTCATTTCTAGACAATTTTACACATTTTTAGCATAACTTTCTTGTTTTATTGGCAGATCATTTTGCATCTTTCAGGAAACAAAATGCTTACAACAATAACTAATAATCTTATAATTCGTAATCTTATAATTAGTGGTAATCTTATGTTAAGAAACATATTTGACTAGATGTAAAATATTTCTACTTGCTCAGAAATAACTTTTTGCAGTGCAGATACACTATACGGGAAAAGGTATTTACCAAAACTGCAATGACGTCGTTTCCAAATACTGTACATACACTTCAATTTGGAGTTGGTCCCCTTTTTGCAACTAAAACAGCCTCCACTCTTCTTGAAAAGCTGTCCACAAGCTTTTGGAGTGTTCATGTGGGAATTCGTGCCCATTCAGTCTGTAGAGTATTTATGAGGTCAGGCACTGGGGCTCTGCGTGGGACAGTCAAGTTCCTCCACACAGAACTCATCAAACCATGTCTTTCTAGTCGTTGCTTTGTGCACTGGGGCTCAGTCATGTTGGAATAGAAAAGGGCCTTCACCAGACTGTTGGCACAAAGTTGAAAGCATATAGCATAGAAGCAGTATAGCATAGAAGTCTTGGTATGCAGAAGCATTAAGATTGCCCTTCACTGGGGATAAGGAGTCTGACTAAAACACCCCCATTCAATAATTAACAGGTTTGGCCAAATACTTCTGTCCATATAGTGTACTTTAAAAAGTTTGCCTGTTATGGCAAGGTCTGACTATCTAGCAACGAAGTAGTAAATAAAACACTTCAGTTTATACTCTTATAGGGAAATGCGATGCCTTTACAACACAAAAGTTGATTATTTTTCTAATAACATCATGTTATTCTTTTACACCATATTTCTCGTTCCGCTTTCACCACACCAAATTTGCCTATGATCACAAGCAGAAAATGTCATGTCCTTATATGAGGACATTCAGTTCTCAAGAGTGAATTTACACATCTAACACAAAGCTTCATCATATCAAAGATTATGTAAGTATTTTTGCGTAAATTATTAGGGATAGATTTTGCACAATGTTAGCCATACAAGTCCATGCGAATGAGTTGTAGCTTTAGAAACAATGATATATTTAACCGAGTATTAGTATATACAGATTAGTAGGGAGCAAAGGCTAGCCTCTCTGGTCCAATCCCACAGAAAAGCTAATAAAGCCAAACTCTTGCTGGCCATGATAGAAAAGCACCAGAACACCGAGTGCATCACAGCCAATCACACATGGGGTCCAGCAGGCAAAGAGCCCCTGGCAGACCCCAATTCAAACAAGCAACAATGGTCTGATCCACAGAGGACCTACCCTGCAACCCATAGCACCCAAAGGATCGTCTGCCAATACTCCTGGTGCCAGACACCACAGCACATCGCCAGAGACCTTGCGGAGCCACACCCAGAAACCTGTGGCTTAGAGGTTAGCGCTGTTGCCTTGCATCTGTGGGGTCCGAGTTTGATTCCCGGCCAGGTGTGATTCCTGCCTCTACTGTATGTGCATGGATTTTGTGAGTTCGAAAACTTTATGCACATAGAGGTGGGTTTCCTCCGAGTACTCTGGTTTCCTCCCAAAGACATGCAGATTATGCTAACTACCGTTCCCCAAATTGTGTAAATGAGTGTGTGATCCAGGGATGGATTGGCACCCTGTCCATGGTGTACTCCGCCTTGTGCCCTAAGTCTTCAGGGATAGACTACTGAGTGTTGTGACTAGGTGTTATGTCTGATTGTTGGAAGCTGGATTTATTGTTATGGCTTCTCTTATAAAAGATGAATAAATACATTTCGACCAATGACATTTAAGAATTCCACACTGATGCCGTTTCAATCATTTACATTTGCCAGACACCCTTATCCAGAGCTACTTACATTTATATTTCATTATACATATAAGCAGTTGAGTTGAGGGCCTTGCTCAATTGCCCAACATGGATAACTTGGCAATCGTTGGATTTGAACCTGGGACCCTCCGAACAATATACCGATGCCTTAACCACTAAACTATAAAAAATAGAAGTTTGTTACATGTCATATAAAGAAACATTATACAGTAATGGCAAAGATGTCATAGATTGTGTAAGACATATCCGATGACTCCCTGTGGAATATGGGGAATACCTCGAGCTGCAGTAGCAGTGTGAGATTTGTTTTTGTCAGTGGCAACACAGTGATATACGAACCTATATTCTTTATTGCTCAAGAGATCCAGTACACTCAATAACTCTAGGCAACATGCCTGAGATGTAACTCAATTGGACAAAGTGACTGGCAGGCTTTCAAAGACAACATGTTTTAGAGCATGATAATTGTGGACTGTTTGATTTCATTAGGCAATTACTAGCAGAAAAAGACTGGCAATGATAAACGTGTGAGTCATCCTCACGAATTAAAATTTCTGTCACATTTCACTCAGACTCGCAGGTGTTTTGCAGTTGGGTACTCGTGATACTCCTGCATCATATCACAACAAGCACTTGGAGTTACCTATTACCACAGGCTGGTGTATGTATTTCCACATCTTGCTGAATGAAAGGTAGAATTGCACTGCGATGTGATTTATCAATGATGAATATGATCCATTGTCACATCATTTTTTGCTGGAGCGATATAGCTTGCTCTGTCTTTCTCTTTTTTTGCTTTATGTTTTCATTTCTTGATATTAGAACGAAGATGATGTGGTGCTCAATCAATAAAAAGCAGTTGGTTATGTGAAACCTGATTGGGCGTCATGCTGAAAGATGATTGGATACATTACCCAGTTCCCCCCCCCCCACACCCCCCCAACCAATCTGTTCATGCCATCTCCCTTTCATTCTCTCTCTTTCTCTCTCTCTCTCTTCTCATCTTCTATTCTTGTCAGGTAGACTAGCAGACAGCACACTGGCATCTCTTGGTACCATCCTGTGAAATTGCTGCGTCACGGGTGCAGTTTCTCAAGAATGCGTGTATGTGTGTGTGTGTGTGTGTGGTTGAGAGAAGGAGTGTAAGAGACAAAAACACTGCCTTTGTTCTAACACCCTCTAAGCATAAATTCTATTTTGATTCTCCTCTAATCACTAAGCGTGGACCCCTACCCCTCTCGCTCTTTCTCACTCTCTCTCTCTGATATGTCAGGTTCAGCTGCTGCAGTCTGACGGCTGCTCGCACTCCAAATCTCCTTGAGTCAAAGTCAATGGCAGAAACGCAGCATGGAACATTTAGAACAGACGACTAGAGATTCGGGCAGATACGGGGGCTATACGAGGCAGATGCAGAATAAAAGATTTTTGTCCTACGCAGTAAACACAGAAATGATCAGAAATGCAGTCCATTTTCCGAATAAGTGCCTGTAAGTCGACCGTATAATTAGCAAACCGAAGGTTTTTTTTATATTTTTTTGGCATATGTGAAAAGAAGAATGAGGGAGAAAGAGACAAAACCTCTGTTTGACCCTAGTACCCCATTTGCAGAGAATCCAAATGGCAGAATATACAAATAGGAGAATGCGCTATTATACTTTCAGAGGACCTGGACTGATTTCCATAATGCAAAGTGAGAGAGAGACCTGAGGTGAAGGCAAATGTAGCCAGGATGCACTCAAGACAGAATGGAAACTCTGTGTCTGGAATCAGACAGACAGATATTGTGTGCCAGTGAGGTAAAACAACACACACACACACACACACACACACACACACACACACACACACTTACATACAGTGGATCGCCATGTAAAAGGGAAGAATTTTCCTTTTTGCAAGTACATTTAGCGATTGATTTTGGTTTTTGTTCTGGTGAGGTATTTCGGAATCAGAAACTAGGGGCAATATTTAGAGCCAAGCCAGGGTGCCAGTACTTATTTCACTCACAGTGATGAAACCTAAGGTTTTTTTCATTTTTATTATTTATATTTGTCTGGAACATCTCTGCATTACGGATATCTACTGTACTCTAAACATACAGTAAAGCACACTCTACAGTATGCAGATCATAAATCCGTGTATAACTAATGGGAAATTACCAAACAGTGCTGATAATATTATATATCGCAGGAACCTTATGTTCCTGGACTAATATCCAGGAACATAAGGTTGTCTGTCGGTTTGCAATACTTGGATTACTTACTACTGTACTTGGATTAGGGTCAATAGCTCAGAGTCAATTGATTAGATGCTCAGGATAGTAATAGTAACAGACACTGAAGCGTGATGGAGATATTCTTTGCATTATTGTATTGAAGGTATGCGCTGTTACAGGGACTCCTCGATTTTAACGCCGCTTGGCGAGGCACGCCAGCTTTGTTCTCCTGGACGCTGTGAAGAGTCAATTGAGACCCAAGTTGGACCTGTGGGATCTTCATTTGCTTGTCCCCAAAGAGTGATTTGAATGTAACCTAGGTGAAAAGGAGAAGGCTGACTTAAGGTTTATCTGTGCACTAAGGTAATACATTTGCCTGTAAAGCAAGGCTACCCAAAATACAGTGAAATGACTATACGACTATGTTTTTCCCCCTTTTTCTTTCTTTTTCTTTTTCGCCGAGACAAAGCTAGGGCAGGATCAAGCAAAGACGAGAGGGGTGACTTACATAGAGTGGAAATTTTTAATGGCCTGAATATAAGAAGGAGAACTTGTTCATATTTCTGACATTCTGCGATAAATATAGTACGCAAAGTGTGAGCAAGCAGAAAAAGTTGGGGGAACAAGTTAAAGTAGGATACGCATATATTGGGGCCATCACAGCAAATTAAGGATAGAGTGCATATATCTGGTTTAAAAACAGCAGATTTCATAACGCAGATGATTAAATTAGTGAACTGAGAAATACTAATGTGCACAAAGTTTGGTGAAATGTCTTTTGCAAAATAAAAACTACAATGAACTTTTATCTTCTATGCAGGGCCTGCAGATGTGTTTAGCTGGTTTGCTTTGCTAGAGTTATAATATCGGAGCAGTAATATTGTTCTTCTCTCATACAGAATGAACTTAGCTCTTCATTAGGACTTTTGTATATTATCCAGAGGTTTCGTATACTCTGGTTATTTATAGACATTGCAGAAGATAAGAGGACAAACTGTGATGAAGAAGAAAACTAGAGCACCTTGTTCCTAATCCACTTTTTCCTCTCTACAGTGACCAGCTATGCGGTGGCCTGCTACCTGGCTACTTCACTGCAGATGTGTTAGAACTTCAGTTTAGCCTTATTATGTCATTTTACTCTTTAAAACATAACCAGGTGTGTCACGTTTTGAAAGACCTAATGACATCATACATCAATAATAATGTCAGAAGTTGCTGCAATACACTCCTTTTGCACATTTATGGGGAAAAAAAGACAAACGGCTTGTGCAGTGGCCACTTTGCATGATGGGTGTGTCACTTCACATGCTTCTTCTCTTAACCTTGATGAACCCATCGCTCTAAAACAGTGTCAATCTGGACTCATTAGACCAAATGACCACATTTTTTATTTCTCTAAAGTCTAATTTTGATGCTCACTAGCAAATTGAAGACTTATTTTCCTTTTTTAGTCTCACTTAACGTCTTAAGGACACAGAGCTGTTTAGTCCCAGTCAAGCGAATACTCATCATTAATGTGCATCATTAATTTTTACTATTAAATAGTATTATAGTACATATTTTATATATATATATATATATATATATATATATATATATATATATATATATATATATATATATATATATATATATTTATTAGTACAATTTTTTCTGACCAAATTTTTTTCAGAAAAGTTGATGGTTCAGCATTGACCTTCCAGGTTTTAAAAATGTACTGGACAGTTCTTAACTTAATTTTAGAATTGAGAATTCAGAATTTCTGAGATTTCTCTAGTTCTTTTGGCATTTGGAAGAGATGCTCTTATGAATTACATTTATCTCATTATACATCTGAGCAGTTGAGAGTTGAGGGCTTTGCTCAAAGGCCCAGCGGCAGTAACTTGGTGGTGTTGGGGTTTGAACCTGTTACATAACACTACCTTGACAAAGCTTCAGTACTGTAATCTGATATAAATTCCATACGAGTAATAATAATAATGATTACTCAAACAATGGATATTCAATGCTTTTATATCAACATGGTAAAATGTATTACTCCAGGCCAGGCTATTGTTAACTATCATGTACACTTGATTTTTTTAATGTATTTTTTATTATTAATTATCCTAGATAGATGCTTTATGAGGGTAGTGGTTAGCACTGTGGCCTGCACCTCAGAGGGTCAATTCCTGCTTTGGGTCAGTGTTCATTTAATTTGCATGTTCTTCCTGTGCTTGGTGGGTTTTCTCTGAGTATTGTGGTTTCCTCCCACAGTTGAAAGGCATGTAAGGTAGGTTAATTAGTGTTTTCAAATTTCCCAGACTGTGTGGGCATGTGATTGTGTATCCTGCGATGGATTGGCACCACATCCAGGGTGTACCCCATCATGTGCCCTGAATCTCCGAATATGCTCCAGACTTCCTGCCATCCTGAATAGGATAAGCAGGATAAAGAGTGAGAAATGCTTTAATATTTTATGCCTTGTTGCCAGAATTAAAAGATACCATTTTGTTGTGACAAACAAGATTTAAAGAGATGGTTTAAAAATGTGAGACAGGACAAACACTTAAAAACAAAAGGTATGGCTATTATATCTAAAATGTTAATCATAGTTTTATTACAATACATTTAATAAAATAACACACACTGAATGGTACTAGTTATTTTTCTTGGAGAAATAAAGGCCTTTTATATTCATGGTCACTATACTATAATAGTGAGTGTGTAACAAATGTACTATACCCTTTAAAATGATTTAATTTACACTTACAAGGTAAATTAAGCATGGTGGTGTGGTAGCATGTTCTCTTGCTTTATGGGTTTCCTCCAACAGTCCAAAGACATGCTTTGTGTGTCCAAAGACATGCTTTTTGGCCTTTCTCCTGGGATACGATAAGCTCCATGCCTCCTGTGACCGTGTACAGGATAACAAGTATAGAAGATGCAATAAATACATAGAAATTTGGAAATGATGTTCAACTTACATTGGATGTCTGTGTACTATGAGAGAAAACATAAAAAGCGCAGGAGACCATGGACACAAACTGGCAGTAAGATTGGAAGTGCAGTGCTAACTGTCGATCCCTGGTTCCCTCTCAGAACTATTAGTTACACTGAAAATTTCCAGTTCTACTTGAAGTATTAGTATTTTTACTTTGCGGCTTCTACTGGAGGTGGCACAGTGGTTTAGTGGTTACGCTGCCGCCTTCCACCTTCAGGATCTAGGGTTTGATTCTCACCTCTGGTCTGTGTACATAGAGTGCTTGGTCTCCCCGTACTTGGTGGGTTCCTCCAGGTACTCCGGTTTCCTCCCACAGTCCAAAGACATGCAGACTAGGTTAACCGGCATTCCCAAATTGTCCGCTGTGTATGAATGAGGGTGTGTGCGTGTGTGCGTGTGGCACCATGTGCCTGTTGTACCCAGCTTTGAGCCTTAAGTCCCCTTGGATACCCTCCAGACCCCCTGTGACCCTGCACACAGGATAAAGTGGTATAAATGATGAGTGAGTGAATGAGAGAGTGAGGATTCTACTGGAATTCACTGAGAGGAATGTTTCTTTAAAAAAAGAAATACTCCAATTTAGGGCCGATTTTATTTTACAGACTATCAAAAACTATATTTTCATTGAATTCTGTTCGTTTATATTGCAAACCTGTACACATAAAACCAATGTAAGAGATTTTGGGGAGATGCACTGTAGTGTTCGATGAAGAAGTAAGTAGAAGATGACAGTCAGAGCTCATCTTCTGAGCGAATCCTAAACGCCTCACTGTTTCGCACGCAGTGCACTACACAGCGGCTACGTCATAGCAGCGTCTAGTGCGCGTATGTAGGGAGGAACGCCTGAGTTTAGGATTCGACCCAACTGAAGACGCACGCGCTCCGTTGCGCGCGAGCCTTGTCAAAGTCAACGGCTTCCGATGTCAAACACGTTAGAGATGAATTATACACACACACACACAAAAAAGAAAGAAAATTTATTGTAAATTATTGTTTGAAACGTTGTAAAGGTTGATTTGTCGTTCAGATAACATTTAACATTAATTCTAAGGTAAATTAATTCTACAAATACTGTAGAGTATAAGCGCACGCGCTGGCATATTTGTGTATTTAGTGTAGTATAGTAGAGTAGTATGCTAGTATGCGGTTTCATATACATCCGCTCTTTACGAGACACAGAAAAAGAGTGAGAGAAAGAAAGAGAGAGTGAGAGAGAAAGAGAGGCGGAACCCCAGTACCGAAGCACACCTTCCTGCTAAGTGAAGAGCTCCAGCTCAAAGAAAGAGGAGGAGAGAGCAGGAGGAGGAGGAGGAGGACGGTTTGAAAGCGAACGGCTCGCAGAAGGGGCAGGTGGAAGTCAACATCGACCCACCTCCGCTTGGCGGTCTCGAACGGACCTCGGTAGAAAACCGGCTTAATTCATATTAGAATAATAATAACAATATTAATCATATATTTTTAAAGCACACCACAACAAAAGAGAGAGAGAGAGAGAGAGAGAGAGAAAGAAAGAAACAGAAAACTACATGCATTTCGGCTGTCTGTAGGAAGTCATCCCTCTTCCAAGCCAAGAAGAAACATGGAAAACGCTCACACTAAATCCGCGACCGAAGTTTTAAGCCAGTTCGAGGTGAACGAGAACACCGGACTGACACCGGAACAAGTCCGGACCAACCTGGAGAGATACGGACCGAACGGTGAGTTTTAGTGTAACCTCGAACCTGCCGCATGCTGCAGGACACCGGGGACTCGATCATTTATCCTCCGCGTTTCTCTGAAACATTCTAGCTCTGGTCGAGTTTTTTTTTTTTTTTTTTTTTATCTTACAAGAAGTTTTGAATTGAAGGAAGTTGTGCGCTGTGCAGTCTCTCTCTGTCTCTCTGCCTGTCTGTCTCTCTCTCTTCTCACTGTTTATGAGACTCACTGCAGGAGGTTAGAACTGCTGTGCAGGTATGGACTGTCAAAAGGGAATATAAGAAGATAGAAATGTCAAACTCTTTAATTCGACACTATTATGAATGATGTGTGTGATGTTCGGTTTACACACTCTGCTGCTTTACCTGTTACCTATACATACACTACCTGCTTGTATAAAACTTTAGGCATTAGCTCCGCCTCTTCAGTCTCTTAAAGCCATCTACACACTTGCATATGGACCAACATGAAGTTTAATACCTAAACATATACTTTGTTTAAGTAGTTTGGAATTGATCTTGTTTAATTTCACTTAGAATTTTTTTTTCTATAGTTTCCTTGGGTTAAAGGGGTTGATTCCCGCTTTGTGGTCTGTGTGCATGACGGGTTTCCTCCTCGTGCTCTGGTTTCCTCCCACAGCAAAAACATGCAGATTATGCTAATCGACATTTCCAAATCCATGTGTTTTGTGTATGTATGTGTGTGTGTCCCGTCCAGAGTGTACTCTGCCTCATGCTCTAAGTCTCAATACAGGATAAAGCAGTATAGTCTATAAGTGAGTGAGTTTGCTTGTTTGTTTGTTTGTTTTTGGAGTGCTGACACATCACAGGGTTCTTCGGGTTTATCCTCTGTTTGCCGTCTTCTTACATTTTCCCAGGATTTCTCTGCATCTCTCCAGTTTCCTCTTCCCTTCCACAAACATGCGTTTGTTAAAAATGGCTAGTCTAACTTAATTCACCTTCTTCCTCATTCATGGTTTTCCTCAGACAGGCTCTGTATACGCTGTGACCTTGACTAGGATAAAGCATAATGCATAAATAAATCAGCTGCAAGTACATATAAGCAGGGGCCAAAACACTTTAACATGAAAAACATATGTTTTATGTGATATCAACCATGATGCGACTACTGACATCTTTAGAGGGAACATAATACTGCACATAATTCAATATGAGTTAAAAGAAGGGCATATATAGCAACTGTTGAAGTGTGTATCTATTTTTGGACCCCTCTGTATGTATTGTGATTTGCAATTGTGGCTATGTTTTTTAAAAAAAGGGAACAAACGTTCAACATTATCTGAAGACTTTTGTGCTGTACAGAGTGTCCTGATAGTCTCCGTACTCTTGTGGATTGTTTTTGCATTGGTCACCGTCACCCCGTGAGATCACCCCAGATCTGAGCCAGGTTGGTTTTTTTTTAGGCCGGTGTGTACCAGGGAAAAAACATGCAGCCAAAATCATGCAGCCAAATCCAGATGAATGCGTGTTAAAGGAACACATTCGGAGATGTGTAACCAGATGGGTTGGCACGAGGTCATCATGAGTGTGAGAGATGACTGTATGTGTTTACGATTATGTAGAGGATGTTTTGTTTTGTGAATAAATTTACATTTAGGCAAAAATTTTGGAAGATACTTCATATTTTTTTTTTTTTACCTTACAGAAACAGTAGAGCTGCATAAAGAAAATTCTATCAAATGGAATAGGGGTTAATAAATTATTTGGTGCGAATACATTGTTATAAAATGCCTTTTTTGTGTAATTTGCTAACATTAATGTTGCTCAGTGCTAATAAATATACTGAGAAATGTTTTCATGTCTTCATATTTTGGCCCAATTTGTAAAGATCGCACAGCGAGAATTCCAACACGGCATCTACGTTTCATTACTTTCGGCAAACCTATAACGACACACGCAAGTGATAGTTACGGTGAGCCGTGCTGTCAGTGATGCCTGTGTAAATTTGACAGCGAGTACATCTCACGATTCACTCTCAGGATGTCTGACAGGCTGGTGTGTGTTTAAAAATTGCTTTAGTCTGAGCTTTGGCCAACTCTTGTGTTTCTCGAATGTGTGCTAAGTTCTTTTATTCTTCGGAGTGTCACTGAGGCTTCAGGCAAAATTCAGATCAGGATTTCAAACACTATTCATCGCAGGCACAGTTTCATTTATACTGTCCCTGGGTGACGAGATTTTTCTTTTGGATCTGTAATGTAGTTTACAAGTACATGTCTTTTTAAAATAAATAAATAAAAAAAGCAATTAAACTACATATGCAGCCAGAGGGAGGAAGTAGTTGTGTGTTATGGTAGGACAGTAAGGTTAGTGGTTTTCCTGTTTTACGACGAGTAATTTCAAAGCAGACGATCTACTTGGCGTAAAGACGGTGGCTGCTTCAGTGGAAAGTGTGCTGTCGCAATACTTTAATGCATCAGTATTGAGTAATCCTCCCTAGCTCTTATAAATGCAGGTCAAGCACGCACCGCAAAGCCACAACCCCTCGGCCCCAAGCAGCCAACACGGAGAAGACCTGTGACGGCTCGTAGGTCCAGAGACAGCAAGAATGTTTTAGCACACTGGATAACACACCTGCAACCAGTGCCGCAGGCGAAAACTTGAGCAACCCGTTTTCCACTTCCTCAAGAGAGACATAAAACACGCCGTGGAGAAACATCGTGTTTCAGATTACATAGGCGGCCCTCTTCACCGTCACGGTGAAGTACAGTTCGCCGGCATCGTTCAGTTTCACATCTGCAGTTTCACTATAATCGCGTGTTGGCGTATTTCTGACTCGCATCATAGAGCCGGCTTTAAAAGCAGCTGTTGTAAACCTGGACTTGGATGAAGTGCTTGTGTAGCAATGCAGTTTATAATTTTTTATTTCATTTACACTGGCTGCCTTTGTAGCTGGCGAATAAAACAAGCTTGACACATACTACACATACAAGCTATCACTGATAAAATGCACATTGTAAAATATATTTTTTTATTAAAAAATTAATAAAATCATTAATTTAATGTTTAAGTTTGATTAAATCGAATTGTGAAGTTTAATCCATCTTTTGTTGGCTACTTTGACTAACTGAATCAAACAGCCGGTTTTCAATTGATTCACACTTTTTAAATCGCTTGGGTGAACTTTCAACCATTAAAAATTTGAAAATAGATACCACCTGCAATTTCTGCAAAGTACAAGGAGTGTCAAATCGAGACTACTGATTGTAAAGAATAACAGAACATAGTTACAAGATTAAAAACTACCTTTATTACTTTATATAATCACCCTGATACGCTAATGCACTTATCCCAGCGTTCCACTAGGGCTTGGATACCATCAAGATAGAAATTTTTCTCAGTATGCCTGAGCCATGATCGGTCTTCATGTCTTAAACACTGGCCTCCCAGGATCACCTTTAATGCCCCAAACATGTGGAAATGGCTTGATGGTCAGGACTGTATAGGGGATTTTGCAGTTACTCCCACTTAAGTTCCTGTAATGTGCATGTGGTGTTGGTAAATGATTGTGTGTACAGTTCCTGCAGATAGAAGTATCTCTTCCCCAAGTTGATGGGCTCCGAGCCATCTTACAGTCTTCTGTAAATGTGAAACAGTTTTATACCTTCAGTCATAAGGAGTCCCAGTTGACTTAAACACCCTTACTTATAAATAAATACTGTTTTTTTTTTTTTTGATGAGTATCACTTTTTCTTCTTTTAAGTTTGTTGCAACACTGCCACCCAAGGGACTGGAGTGTCAATAAAAAAGCAAAAAATAAACAATCCATAACAATTAAAGTTGAGACAAATCAGATAATAAGTTTTAGTGCTATTGAATAGAATTTATTTGAAAGCCGCAATGCTTAAACATTTAATTGAAACTAATCAACAGTTCGGGTATGATCAGCTTTTCACAGCTCTAATGGTTGGAGCGTTAATTAATTTCATTTGCAACCAAAAAGGTGGTGACGACAAAGTTCTTGGAGTGTCAGAAATATTTAAATATTCAAATAGTGACCCTCGTCTAAAAGCTACAGTACCAGTAGGAGGACGGGATTAAACTCAAGCATGTTAGTGGAGGAAAGCAAACGAAACATCGCCACAGACAGAGCTTGTCATTACCTCAAGCTCACTGGGAAGAATGTTTATGTTTAACATTAGTATGGCTAATGAGTAAAAACAACGGCTGTGTAATGTGAATCGGTACAGTAGTGAAGGTTCAGACAGACAGTGGGATGTGTGTGTGTGTGTGTGGAGGGGGGCGAATAGTGTCAGAGCTTTGAGAAAGTGTGAGTGCGAATACAGCTGTGGGTGTGATGCTGCAGCCAGAAATAAAAAGTGTTATAAGGACCATGAGTGTTTTTTCTTTTCTCCCTTCCGAGAAGGTGAGAGGGAGTGTCGAGGTATTTGTAGGTGTGTTTGTGTAGTAAAATAGACAAGTCTGGGTGTTTTGTTTTATTTATTTATTTTTTTTAAATAATGAGTATTATTTTTAAACAAACTAAGAAAGCACGGGATGTCACTGTGGGAATAGGTTTGAGTGTACCACCTGCAAGATTATAAAGAAAAGACAACGTTTAACCGTCTCAAATACCTCTAAAGACTTAAGTGTGTGTTGTGAGAATGCTGGCGCAAACAACCTCTAACGTGGGCTTGCGTGGCTTCTAATGCATGTTTCGAGATTAATTAGCGCTCGCGGGTGTTTTGAGCCGGTGCAAGAGCGTGTAATGAGTTGATTTTGAAATTGATTCGCTCACAGAGTTTTTACTTTTTAACGCATGCAACTTTTGATAATGTAAGATCATAAAAATTGGTGTTTCTGTTGCACCACTCACAGTGAAGCTCACAGTATCAGTTACAGTATATCCGAGGCTGTTCGGTCATGGCTAATCAAGCTGAAAACCAGTCAAGCTCCACAATTTTCGCCTGGTTTATCTCCATAAATATAAAAGCTATAAATAATTTAGTATCGATTTTGAAGTCAGTGTGAAAATTCATGCATCAGCACACAAAACTTCATATCATAAACTTCACAAATTTGTCTCACCACATATGAATGTGTTTAACTAGGCTTTGTAGTTTGCTCCTTACTCTACTCATTTACTGTATTTGCATGTGCATAAGACTTTTGCACGGTACTGTACGTGCTTCTCTCTTTTTCTCTTTCCCTGTAAAGCAGTGCACTAATTAACTCCGAGTCAACACAGTGGCCTCTGAGAAATCTGATCTGACATCAGCGGTGCTATTCGTCTCCATTGTCAGGGTCAGAGGCGCAACTAAGGCCGCTAGATCAGCGTGTTGCTTCTGACCAGCTCAGACTGAATGAACAATCATTTTTGATAGATCGTCTTCGAGCGTCTCGCCGGCCATTCAACCGCTGATGACTTCATGGAAAAAAAGCGAAAAAAAAAAAAAAAAACGACATCTCGTAGCTGATAGTGTCGCTTTCACTCTGAGCTGTCAGCTTCCTGCCTGGTGCGTTGCAGCAGAAAGCCACAGGGAATACCCTCAGCCCTTTTTCAACTCACTTAAGAAACCACCAGCAGAGTTTATAACTCAAGTTGTTAACTAGAACTCATTAACAACATACAACTTTTGCACCAATGTTATTTTTTTTCTTGCATTTTAACCTTACATGCATTATCTCATTACCTTACTATGCGGTTGGTTTGTACCACACGGGCATGGCTTTTTGATTACTGTTGTGTTTGAATAATTAGCCTGTTTGCATCTAGCACTCGTTTTTATTATCTTTTTTTTTTTCTGCCGTCAGGACTTGTTTATATAAATGTGGTTTGAATCCCTGAGTGCTCGGGGTTAGACAGTGAAAGAAAAGGGAGATGTGTGTGTGTGTGTGTGTGTGTGTGTGTGTGTGTGTGTGGGAGGGAGGGAGGGAGGGAGGGAGAGAGGGAGGGAAACAGTTCATCCCCAAACCCTTCAGTAATTACTCTTTAACAGTCTGACACATCATTAAAACCGTGACTGTTCTGTTTACCATTAATCATTTATTTTTATTATTTTTTTATGTTGGCATAATGGCCATCTGTCTATTAATCATCTCTACGTACTGTATCTGCAGGTTTTGCCAACCTCATGAACTCAATGTGAAATGTTCACACCCTAAACTGGTTTGCAATTGACATACACTACTTATGTTCTATTCTACAGTAAATACTGTAAACATGTGCAGTAAAACAAGTTGAATCAGATGTAGAACAAATAGTGAAATGTTGTGCATAAGCGGTTAGCGATTTTGAAAACATCATATTTACTGGAGTAAAAATATTTCATTTTTCTCCGGTATGAACTAAATAACCTCAAGCTGTAATGATATAATAAATAATTTGTAAATATTGTACATATTCGGTCAAAATTTTAAAGTAATTTAATTTCTTATTTTTCTTTTATTAAAATATAAAATTCTGTTTTATTTAAATGTACTTTCTAGTGCAGTTTACTTCAAAGCTTTGTTTTAAGGTCAGGCGTATAAGCATTTCATTGCATATCATACTATTGATGGTTGTCTTCTTTTTTTTTTTCATCTTAATCTTCCATATTGCTTATCTGGTGTACAGGGTTGCGAGGTCCTGGACTGTATCCCAGGAGACTCTGGACACGGGGCGGAGTACACCCTGGACAGGGTTGTGTATGGTTGTGTGTGTGTCATGTGTCAGGACATGTAGTTTTCATAGCTGCGTTGTATAAAGCGTCGGCTGTGTTCTCCATTTCAGACAATAGCGTCAGGCAGAAGCAGAACAGCCCAACGTTAGTGGTTTTTGGTGTTTCTGACTTCAACTGTACTCGCATTGCTGTACAAGGCTTCATCTGTGTTTCCTTTCGACATCCTGACTGAAAACGCTCTATATTTACCAAACGCATCCGGGCAGACAGGGATTGAGTATCTAACAGCTCTGTGAAAGGTCAGACTTCTTTGGATTGTTGTCCTGAATTCCCTGTGTCTGCGCTCTGCCTTCACTTTACCTCTTCCCTCTTGTACTTTGTGATATGAAGCCCTGATCCAATAGCCCCATTACACTCCATTACACTCCACTAGCTCTTCACTGTGCTTCACTAGCTCTTCGCCTTTGTTGTTTCTTTCCGTGCATCCAATCGTAGTTGTTTTAAATCAAAGAATTTTATGTGACAAACTTAACAGAATTAAAAAAAAAAAAATCTGTACGTATGCACACAATTTTTTAACTCGATCAGTTTATTATGAAATAAAAGGTTCGGTTCCCAATGCTGATTCTCTCCTTCGAAGGCTATAGGCTGATTTCAACGTCTGTGTCATAGGTTGCACTTAGCTATCCGCCATACAGTATGCCGTAGCCTGATGTGCACCTCCCAAGAAATATAACTACACGTCATGGTGACGCAGACCACAACAAATGCTCGGCCCACACGGTAGCACCGTCTTTCCAGCTTCTTCTCTGTTTTTGAACCCGAGTTGAAATCTGAAAAAACATGAACCAAATCGAGAAGACAGAAATCGAGGAAGTTTGTTCTTTTCTTTTTTGTTAATTTCTCTATTGCATTAATTTCAATAAAAGCAATGTAACTATTGTTCACCAGTATAAATGCTTATAAGGGCATACGCCACTCGCTTATCCTCCAGCATAGGCTCTACATAGACTTGACGCAGAAGCATCAATCAGATTCATCACATGCTTTGTCTCAGGCACACCCAGAGGAAAGAGCTATCCACCCAGTTGTGCATGCAACTCCAGGACACGCATAAGTATATTGATTGGGGAGTATTAACAAGGAAGCAAAAGAATGCCACCCCTCCCTTCCCTCTCTCCTTACCTGAGAGCACGGTGAGTTTTGCTCTCTTGCACTCCCTCCTAGTCAGGGATCATCAGGATTTGAACTTGCGATTTCCACACAATTGGGCGACCAATTTCCTGAGGAAGGTAATAAGGACCGCCTCATTTTTACAATAATTACTGATGTATTCAAATTTGTCTTGTAATCGAAAAGAAACAGTATTTATACCGGCAAACAGCAATTAAGAGGCTCCAACCCTATGTGATGTAGAAAGGGCCAGAATCCACTCAGACCATCAGCACTAGTATTAATTTAAAAGCAAAACATCAAGCCCTTACTTGAGCTATTGCCTCACTTCCTGTTTTCAGTAGCCCTGTCATGGTGGCAATGAGTTCCAAGTTTGTTTGTTTAAAAAAAAAATGCAGCTCATGTTGCTAAATAACATGCATGACAAGCACTGTGACTATATGTAAAGTATATGAGACATATGTCTCAAATATGTCCTCACTCCCTGTTAGGGGGCTTTTACCATGGAATTTGTTTGTAGTTCCATTCCTTAAGATGCCTTAGTGCATGTCGTCCTAAAAAACAAATAAATAAATTATTTTATATTAGTCTGTTGTGGTCAGATCAATAGTGGCAGTAACACCATGTCAAGCCCTCTATACGCTCTCTTGTACATTTAAACAAACAGAATTTTGTTTTTTTTTATAGTAATTTCAACTAA
The DNA here is from genome assembly GCF_024256425.1 of Clarias gariepinus. NCBI lineage: Eukaryota > Metazoa > Chordata > Actinopteri > Siluriformes > Clariidae > Clarias > Clarias gariepinus. Next base: position 9,229,618 of record NC_071123.1, on the reverse strand, counting down.
GCTAACTTTCCTCAAGCATCAGAAACGCACGACTAAACAGAGCTGTGATTCTGTTACCATGTGCTGTATGACATTCTTTCATCTAAAAGGAGGTAGCGCGAAAGGGCACAAGTACGATGCCACTTCAGAGTTTTACACCTCTGTCTATTCTCGTGCTGCCGAGACACATAGCGTGAAGTGAGCGATGAAGGAAGTAGAAGTTCTCCACTTCATACCCCGATGCTTTCTAAAGACTTTGCATAAATGTTCCGCATCATTTTGACGTATTATGAATTTCGACACAGTATACTGCAGATCTACTACTCTAAGCATCGTCTCACTTTATTAGTGCCGCCTCGCTGCAGTGCACCGTGCGACCACATCTGTGTAACTGCTGCTTAGCGATAAGGAGCGTTCGAGGAGGGAAGACGGAAGTTGTGCAGAGGCTTGCGGTGCGTCGTGTTGCCTTCGTGGTCGGCAACTCATTTCAGTTCCAACTCTTTATTAGACAAGTTCAACAAAGCACTAATCATTCTCTCGCTCTGTTCTGCTTCACTAAGCTTGAACAGGAACCGGCTGTGTTTATAAGATTATTTTGAGTTTTTTTCTCTCTTCTTTTTCTTCTTTCTTTTGTCCATTTGTTTCCCTGTTTTAATTTGGACGCGTATGTGTGCTCACTTGTCACTCATTTCTGCTTCTCACCTCCCACCTTGGCAGTCATCAACACCTCCCCCTGGCAGACTGTTAACTTAATCTGCCTGGGTTTCTGCCGCCGAGGATGAGCAAGGCTGCAGTATGGTGGTGTGTAAGAGATGCATCGCACTTTCACAGCAGAAGAAGTTGTGTGTAATGTGAGTGTGATGTAGCAGAAATAATATGTTGCAATACTGGAAGATGATTTTTTAAAAATATATATATGCCTAATATGTATCACTGTGTTTATTTAAAGATGATTGCATCCAGACATATTAAAATGAGTGAAGTTTTCTAAAAGGGACAGGAGAGGAAAAAAATAACATAGACATGATTAACTGCACACTGAGCAAACATGATATCCTGAATCTGCTCAAATTAATCTATAAGCTCCTTTATATGAAATTACAACAAAGCTAATATAAGATGATTAAGCCCAATTTTAAACAAACTTTACTGATGTCTTAAGCGCAGAATTCTCATTCGGTTTTAAAATGGTTTTGCTGGTTTTAAGACTTTTTTTCCTCAAAGATGTGCTTAAAAGTTCATGTTTATAAAATTAAAATGCATAAAATCTGTCTAGAAATATTCTCAATAATCTTGGCTTTGTTTTAATCTTAAATTCAGTAATTCTTCAAGAAACTAACAATGGCTACCACAAAAGTTTCTTTATACACATTTGCATGTGTGTGTGTGTGTGTGTGTGCGTGATGATAAATCGTCAATAAAGCATAAATCACGTTCACGGTTCAGATGCTTTTGCATTTTAGCCACGCCTACAAAAAACTCCATAAAAGACAAAGTTTGCAGAAAACGGACAAAACGACGATACAGTGGTGAAAAAGCGCATCTTAAGTGCAACGTTTGCTAAATCCTCCATAGACACAAACTGTTTCCCTTTTATAGGGTGCCATTACTTTTGACCTCAGCTGAAAAGTCTAGTCAAATTTTTCTTAAATTATGGATTTGTTTTGAATTTTTTTTTAATTATACATTTATTTATTGTCATATAATGCCAGAATTTTTATATTATGTTTGTGCACAATTAAATTTGTGAAATTAATGAGCTACCACCATCTGTATATAACATTACAAACATCTAATCAATCAGAATCACATCTGCTTGTCTGCTTAAACCAGGACTTGTGATGGAATTTCTCATAAATAAAGGCGTAAAACCAGTCGACATTTACAAAAAATTCGATCAAGGCTCCGTTGTACTGAGAAAACCTTCTACCTTGATGTTATCCAAGCACTAGTGAAACACTGGGATTAAGTGCATTTGTAGCAATGGAGTATAGAGTAAAATTCACTCATACTTGTGTTCTGTTATTCTGCATCAGCAAAAGTCCTGGTTTGACTTAAACGTCCCTCATACCTTATGAGTCATTGTTTACTGCAGATAGGTGTCATATCGTATTTGCAATCACGATTTTGTTGAATGCAAGTGTTCCAGCACTTCTGATTTAAGGGCAGATTTTAAAACCGACTGGATTTTTGTGCATACCTTGTGTAAAGAACATTTTGTGAATAAGCCCATTCATATTCTTTGGGGAATATTGCTCCTCTGTGTTATCTCCTCAATCACTATTTTGTTTCTATTATTCTATCAACTAAGTGTTCCTGTGCGGAAACTTGCTTTAGGATAAAAAGACTCTGCTTCTGAAGGAGACATAGAAACTAGACATGCCCTTTCTGAACATTTAATATATTTAATTGTTTACACCTTACAATAAGAAAGCGGCAACTCCTCCAAACTTGGGCCGACTCCCTCTCTGTATAGCTGAACTGATGAAGTGTGCAGCTCCTGCAGAGGATCGCTAAGCGTCTTTCCTTTTGACCCGTGACTGCTGCTTTTATTTGAGGAGACAAGCATAATTATGCCCTTTATTTCCACAAATTACTCACAAACCTTATTGTAATTTACCTCAATCACTGTTCTTTTATTTGGAAATCTTAGAAGTACTAACATCATCCTTGGACAAAAAAAAAAGAAATCATCAAGGTGTTATTTATCACAGTATTATGCAGTCTTATTTGTGTAATTGAAGACACGCCCTGCGCTGACGCTAGCAAGCAACAATTTTACTGGTGTGGCTTGCAGTTTGCCTCTTGCGGGTGTGTAACAGGCGCAACTGTCGCTTCTTGTGTGTTTTTACTGCCCACCCAGCATTCTTCGTTCCTTTGAGGAAGGATACAAACTAAAACATACTCTACACCATTACATTTTATGATTTTACTTTTTATTTATTTATTCTTTTTATTTATTATTATTATTCTTTTTTTTTTTTACCCTTTTGAATTTTATTCTAATAAACTTGCTGCAGTAAACCTGGCTTTCTGCCAGAGACTCTTAACGGTGCACATGTATGACTCCATGCATGTCTGTGCATCTACGTACATGCACGTGTGCCCGCACGTTCCTGTCCGTTTAGTTGTTTTCTCTTGGAGAGCGAGCCAGGTACAGGCATGTCTGAGTGCAGAGGAACAGGTGATTCCTGGTATGGGCCAGCAGCTTCTACAGAAAACACATCACGGCACAATATTCGTCATCCCGAACTCGTTTTGAAAAACAAAATTTTCCAATCTGACATCAGTAGACGACAAAACAAAGCACAGAAACAAGCCTAAACATTTACCCCCATTAAGAAATCCAGCTTAAAAAAAAAAAAAAGCTGTTTAGAAACACCTCCAACACTAAACATGGCCTCTTATTACCTCACACTGGGAAAGCCTACTGTATACAGTATACTCTGTATGTATATATAGATAGATAGATAGATAGATAGATAGATAGAGTAAAGCCTGAAATTTAATGACACAGTAAAACTTACCTCTCAAAAGTAAGTAATGCAAAAAAAAACCTCTGCTACTTTTTTTAAAGGAATGCTTTTGTTGAGAGTCGACAGACGATGTTGTAAAAGCAGTCATTCCTCATTAATATCCTCTATCCACGTTTTACTGAAGTCTGAGTGAGAGGTTGATTCATCTTTAGCACCTTGTCTCAACTCCTAACCTCTCTGGTTTTTATTTCTGTAGGACATGTATAGTCAATCATAATTACACTCGGAAGGACTATGTTACTATGTTACAGAATATAGACGAATTGGAGCAAACATGTGAGCCCAGAGTTTGCCTCATCACCCTAACTTATTATTTATCTGACAAACAAAAGTCTGTAATGATTAAAAAGCTTTACCATTCTCTTACCTCTTAATGGAAGCAAAATCCATAATGAAAACTGCTCATTACACTTAGGTCATGTCTCTAGGCTCCATGCCTAAGAAATTCAAACATGAAACCGTGGATTTAAAACAATGAACTTTTGATTAGATTTCTGCTGACCCATAAGTTTGAAAGGCTGAACCTAACAAACCTGGAACAGCAAAATAGAAAAAAAAAATCCAATGGGAAAACCAAATGTCCAACAGGAAATTTGGACTCGTAACAAGAAATTCAGGAACCTCATGATTAAGTTGAGCTTGCCATGGAAAAAAGAAGTAAGTCCTTATCAAACAGCTCGTCCTAGCTGTTCAACTTGTGTCAGTTTTAGAGCCTGTTTTCTTTAATAAGTCAGAGAATTCAAAACAAAATCATGAATAATATTTATTCATACCTGGGCCAGTTGTGGTTCAGGGTTTTGAGGCTCTCGGTTTCTGATCAGAGAGTCTGAGGTTTGAGGCCCGCCACCAGGTTGCCACTGCTGGTTCATTAGGGAAGAACTTTAACCCTACACCCATAATAACGGACAATGGACAGTGATGATATTGGTCAGTGATAGGGGGTCAGGGGTAGCTCAGTGGATAAGGCATTGGACTACAGTTCGTAAGATCCCAGGTTCAAACCCCACAACCACCAATTTGCCACTGTTGGGCCCTTGAGCAAGGCCCTTAACCCTCAACTGCTCAGATGTATAATGAGATTAAACAAATGTAAGTCGCTCTGGATAAGAGCGTCTGCCAAATGTCCAAATGTAAATGTTTTAGCACTGGAATGTTTGCCTACAGTATATGGATCACTCTGCATCGCAGGTGTTCTACAGTCGTTTATTTGCACTTACTGATGATAGCAGGACGGGTGAAAGTGGGTCTGTACAAGTTATTGATGCCTTTTAGCAAGAAGACACATCTAATGATGTAATGTCATTTTAAATAACACTTTGTCCACTTAATTATTGTTTAAAAACCATTATGAATTGCCTTAATGTTGTTTTATTTAAGCCTAATCTGAGCTATAAATTTAATCAGTCAACTTCTAGTGCACTAGCTTTTCATTTAATGCTATTTGTGATTAACCCCAGAACTCGGATTTTAACAGAGCTAATATCATAAATCCGAATAAGTGCCCTTATAAAAAGTAACTTGAGGGATTTACCAAACAATCCGCCACCACTAGGTTTTGTTCTGTTTAGTTTCTTCTCAACTTATGGTTTCATAGTACCAGTAAGAATTCAAAACTACTCTCGCCCCTGTATAATTACACTAACTCTCCTTCACTAGCTGTCAGTCGCCTGCTCTGGCAGTTGTGGTTATTTAGTCTTGCCATTCGCGCAAGGATACGTGTTGGCAAAGCAAAATAACTGGTTAAATAAATGAACAGATCCTAATCTGTTTCGAATAAATGAAATTTGTTTTATAGAAACAATAGAACACTGACAGGTTTTCACACTATTTAATATGACTAAAAACCAAAAGCTCTACCGCCTTACTTTGGTTTTCCGTTAGGGTACAGTAAGGGGATCATTCTTTTAAATGTTGAATATCTGCAATCTCTCATTGACTTAACTAACATTAGTTTAACATCTCACATGGTTAAGTATATTTATTAAGGATACCACCAAAAAAATTGGTCCTTCTAAAGAGGCATTAGATTATACCTGCGAAGAGGTATCAACTCTGACACTGTATAAATAATGTTAGTGGGAAGGATGTTTGCTCTTCTGCTCCTGCAGTGTGGTTAAAACCAAAATGCACACAATGTATGTACAAGGTTTACTATAAGCCACCAGATGGTTTGGGGGGGGGGGGGGATTTATTCATTTTAGATTTTTATGGAGGCGCTAGAAACAGTTTCATTGATCCTTTCTTATTAATTAACAGGGACGAATGTAAGAAAGTAAACTTTTAAAAATTTTAGTGACTGTTTTTCTAGTGACTAGCTCTCAAGAAAAACATCTCAACCCAAGACTCTGTGTATACCGTATACAAACGTTCTTATCACACAGTTTGCAGTGGAATAGGATTAGTACTCGAACGCTCATGCTGGTCTGCTGCATGTCGGCCAAAAAACACGAGTCTCGCAACCGTTTTTCCAGTGCGCTTCTTGTTATTTTAAGATGCCAAGGGAGATATTTTAGTTTCTGCCATCTGGCTCGCGTGGCCGAGCACACAAGTTAGATGTAGTGCTTATCTCTTAGCTGCAATTATTAAAGCTTAAAATGATGCAACATACACAATTCACAAGCCACTTGCGTTTGTGAAGAGCAAAAGGTTCAGACGTGTACGAAAGGATTGCAGTCATGTTGCGTAAGGTTTATTTTGGGCAAAAAAAAAAAAAAAAGTTGACCAGTAGCAGCCAGGGGAATTTGTGCCCACAAGCTCGGGTTGGCATGGCGACTGTTTTTGAGAAACTCCATGTATTTTTGTTCAAGCACGTGCACAAACAATACTTCAATGTGGTTTTTATTGTAGTTTTTTTCTTGTATGTTATGCGTCTGCCCTGTCATGTAGGAGGAAGGGTATGACCGTGATAGATGTGGGAAGACGCGACGTCTCTGAAAACTCTAAAAGTGGGACACTAGTTTAGTGTATTTTCATTATTGTTTGGCTCTCGAAACCCAGCAGATTTCCTCCCGCTTCCCTCGACACATGCGTTCTGAGCACCGTGTTGTTAACAACCGTTTCCAGGAAGTGTTTCCCCCCTTGCCTCTGCCTGGTGTGTAAACAGGCTGGCATTTGTTTTCATGAGCGGGAGGGCGGGAGAGAGAGAGAGAGAGAGTGTTTATGTGTGTGTGTATGTGTGTGTGTGCGCTTGTGTGCTGGCTGAAGTCAGTATGTTGGAATGCGCCTGGGCAGATCGAGGCCAGCGCAGCCCAGATGACACGGAGGGAATCCTTGGCACTGTAGGGCTGGGAAACCCCACTCAGTCCTCCGTTCTCTTTCTCCCTCTGTGTTTTCCTTTTTTTCCTCCCGCTCTTCTTTACCAATGCCTTCTTTGTCTCTCAGCACATTTCCAAAGCATGTCTGTCTTCCATTAAAACCATTAAGAGCTTACTTGGTGTATGACGGTTACAGATAGAGGAAACTGGCGTTGGAAAAAAGAAGCAGCAGTGCCAGGGCGGTACAGTAACAGGACGCTGACAGAAGTTGCCCTTGTGTGCATGTAAAGACACATGTGCACCTGGTCAGTGGGACTGTTGGAGTCATTAAACACCCCAACACCCCCCACCCCCCACCACACCAACACTGCAGGTCCCGACAGCCAGGTTTTTCCACATGTCTCCGAGAGCATTAGTGTTAGATGTACAGTTTCTTTCCACTAGGCCGGTTACATAATTCTAAACGAGAGGCTGCCAAACAAAACGATCACTCACAAACTCTGTTGATAAACGTCTATTCATTCATTCATTAGATTGAGGGGCTGCCAGACAAAGCCAGGCCAAGACGGCTCGGATTTTTACGAGCATGTCACGTCTCATGTTTATCCAAGCACGCGTAGACCATCCTTCAAATTCACAAACCTCTCCATTCAGACGTCTCTCCTGTCTCCCCGGATGAAAAGAAGCCTCTGCCGTGTGTTGTTCAAAGACGAGCCCTCGGCTCTCGCTCTTTCATGCTAACGCGACTCCCTTGCAGTTCATTCACTCCCTCCCTGTCTGTCAGTGCAAGCCAATTTCACAGACCGAACCAAATCAAAGAGGAATGAATACGCTGAAAGTAAAACCTCATTACAGCGAGCTCACCCCTCATCCATCATGTTTTTTTTTTTTTTCCATCTTCCCAAGGCGGCGTGTTTGATATCTTGCCCCAACGGTGCAGGCCGTCTTGTGCGCGTCGCTTTCCAGCGCACATGTTCCGCAGCCCGGAGTCCAGACCGCTGTTCACTTGTGCAAGCGTCTGGATTCTAAACATCATGCCATGGAACTCCTCCAGCTTTCCATGTTTTCATTTTGATTATTCGACTAAAAAGGAAAGTCTCTACTTTTTTTTTTTTTTTTTTTATCAGAGCATACTTGATAAGCTTTTCCATTTGGATAAGAGAAAGGAAACACCGTCAGTTTGTATTTAATTCCAAAGAAGAATTAACTAGACCAGAGTGCACACACTCACACACACACATGTGTACACACCCACACACAGAGGAATGTTTTGACACTGTGTATTTTTACTCGCTATCTTTAGGCTGACCTCCAGGGTTTTTCCTCAGAAAAGTTTACCCCGGTTCATTCATGCGCAGAAACCTACAGCCAATTCAACCCTGTACTCGAGTCCTTCACCTCGACTTGCTTTTATTTTCATTCATTTCATTTATCTTTTTACAGTCTGTGTTTGGGTCAGATCCTGTTGCCTGGCCACAGCGCTAGCTGTAATAGGCATCGTAATGGACAGAGCTTTACACATACACACACACTTCTGCACTTTAATAGAGTCCAAATGTTCAACCTAGAACCGAGTTGGTAAAGAAGTAGGATTGTACTGTAGGTGTATTGTGCAACGTGTCCGAAAAACAAACAAAAACAAACGTAAAGACTTGATCTCAGCTATCTTGCAACAGAGAAGATTTTCTAAGCCTCATCAAGACGGGATTAGTTTCTCCTGGCGCTACACAGTGTTGTAACGGTTTCATGCGTCTCTCTTCTGCGAGTTGCAAGACTAGCGAGTTTTCCCCAGGCTTGTTTTTCCTACGAACCCGGATGTTTGTGGCACACATACAGTTTTAGCCTGAGGTGATTTCATGTTTGAACCTTTGCTAAAATATGTTAGTGAGTGGTTCAAAATCCTCGTTCAGGTGTTTTACCCAACACTCATCCAGAATATATGTTTCATATACCATAGCAGTGTTTTGCACAGTGACTGTGCAGCAGTGGTGTTCATATTGGATCGACCATGCCAAAATAATTCCCAAAGTTTAAATGAATGCCTTCTAATCACATCTTGTTTTGGCCACTAGTCTCCAAAACCACGTCATCGACCCCTTCGTCCCTCTTACAATAGCTTCTACTCTTTTGGGAAGGCATTCTACTAGATTTTTTTTTATTATTTTGGGAGAGCATGTGTGAGGATTTGTGATTATTCTGCCATTAAAAATAAATTTAGTGAGGTGATGCACTGTTATCTGATGCGCAGTTTCATTTCCCAAGTATTGCAGTTTTTCCTTTTTCTTTAAAACAAGTTTAAGAACAAATCGAATCAAACGTGTTTTTGTGATGGAGAAGCTTAATATAATAGAAATATTCAGATTGCTTTTTCTTTTTTTTTCCCTTGTCAAACTCTCTCTCTAGAAATAGAATAGAAATAGAATAGAATTGCTTATGCACTCCCCCATACAATTATTTATTTATTCATAATTATTATTATTTTTTTTTTAAGTTTAAGCTTTTAACTATCCTTTGGATGTGTGAGTGAAACACAGGCCGACTTTTATTTGAAATATTTATGCGAGAGATAAAATATTCAGTGTTTCAAACCCCGAAATGAATAACAGCAATCACAGTTTTAGTGCGCGCCTTTCGTTTTGTTCTTTCCTCGTGGCGTTTATGGCTAATACCGACAAGGAATAATGTGCCTAATTTATTCAAAAGTAAAAAAAAAAAAAAAAAACCAGCAGACAGACGTTTAATGCGATTTTACCAAACAGCTACACAGGTATTTAAATCCTGAATCTGATTAGTCCTCATTCAGTTGTTAAGCGTGAGCGAGACATCTCTGTGGCACTCATGATGGAGAGCACAGAGACTAATGGTTTTGTAATGAGTGTGTGTGTGTGTGCGTGCGCATGTAAGAGAGGGAGAGAGAAAGAGAGAGATGCTCCATCATACTCCTCACTCGCTCCTTCCCACTCTCCACATGCTCGACTGCTCCTACACACTCTTCAGTGAGAAGCTTCTAGAAATGACTCAACAGCAGTGTGTAGGCCACATAGAGATCTGAGAGTCCTGCCTCTCACACACCGCACCAGCGTTTACACAGCAGCCAGAGAACCCTGCTCTCACAAGCTGGGCAATTCCAACAGCACACAGGGGCGTAGAAAATCATTCTTAGGGGTGTCAGAACTCTGTCCAAAAACTCTTACTTCAATGCAGCATTATTTCACTCTATATAGTTTTTCATTCGAAACTGTCTAAAGTACCAGGATTTTATATGAATGATACAATACTGAGTGATCTTTCTTTCTTTTTCTTTCTTTCTCTTGTTTCAGTATTAGTTCTGCCTTTGTTTCCACCCAAAAAAATTTTTTTTCAAGTGTCTTGATTTTATAAGGTCTATGTACAATACACTTTACTTGGTCTAATTCTGCATTTTCAGCTTGCAACTGTCCTTCTAAGAGAACAGCTTCTCATTTCTTAAACACCCATGTCAGAAAATGTTTCTCACATTTCTAGAAATGATGTTACTCTGTTTCAGAGGGGTCAAATTATTTGCCTGGAAACTGTCAAGCAAGGAAAACAACTAGGGATAGATAGCATTGAAATAGCTGGAATTGAGTCACACATTATAAAAACCTGCTTCACAGAGAAAATGTGGTCAGAAGAAAGAAAAATACTCATAAATGTTTAAAAAAAAAAATCCAATAAAAAATGGACAGTGCTAAAAATAAAAGCTATGTTTAATAGTGGACACACACTTACACACACACACAGTAATAAGAACTTACAGGATTGGTACTTAACAGCTGTACAAAAAAGGCACTTGTTAGGCCTTGTTCACACGGGCGTTAAGTTTTTGGATAAACGAACGTGCTCTGAACGTCCTAGACGTTTATGTTGCGTTTTGTAGTGGCGCTTGATTGACTTCTACACCGGCGTTGGTTTGTCTCTGTCTAACGTCAGCCTGCAGCCCAAACTGTAGTTTGTGTGTTAACCTGTGGGGGCAGTGTGTCGGGAACTGGATATGAAAGCCCGCCGCTACCTGGTTCACTCTCTGACTGCACAACGTCGGATTAAAGGAATTTTTTTTTGTGGTTTAAAAAAAAAAGCGAAAATTTCCGCGTAAGTTTTTTTTAAACAATTATTTTATTTTATTTTGCCTTTTTCCGCATTTCCCTATGTATAGCATGTAGGATCATGGGATATATCTGGTCCTCCGAAGCGTAAAATGAACGTGAAGAAAACGCACTAGAAGCGGTTTCATTGCGTTCGTTGGGTTTTGAATGCCAAGAAAAAGCTGCATGCAACGTTTTTTTAATGCCGTATAAACGCGCAGCCGGACAAACACACGTCACCAAAGCCCGTGTGAACACTCTCATTGACTCCTATGTGTAGAAAACACTCTACGCTTGATCCGCGCTCATCGGACGCTACGAACGCAAGAGAAATGCTCGATTTTAACGCCCGTGTGAACAAGGCCTTAGGGAGACTAATCATAAAGAGATGCTTCAATTTGCCTTGGGGGAATAAGGACTGAACTTTTCGAGTGGGTCTGATAAGGTCAGATTGACCCTATTTCTGAGCGATCATGCACAGTGCACACTCTGGGGGCGGTGTTATGATCTGTTATCATCCATAAAATGAATTCAGTCCAACAACATCAAAGGACACCTTCAGGAACACATGTATTATTCCGGCTGTTTGGGTTTTAGTTAAAAACATCTTTACTGCTGATGTGCTTAGAAAAGTGTATTGTGATGTAATTTACTGTATAGAATATTTTATAACCTTTTTATGAATTCACACAACTTTAAATAAAAATGTGTTTTTCGGTGCTTTAAATTACTCTGCTTCAAATTTTACTCATGTGATCTGTATAATGTAATTATTAAATATTAAAATTTGTCTTTTTTAAAAAATATATTTTAATTTACCATTCCACATAGATTTAGTCCTGAGTAGCTGAATCTAAATTTTCAATGGGTTTACCACTAACCTAAGTGAACACAAATATGCTGCTGTGTCTTTGGACAATTTATCAGCACAAGAGTGAAAAAAATAATCTGTGATAGAATCTGCTAAGAAGTGTTTAGCCAACAAGGCATATTTTTTGTTATCCCAGGCTTTGAACATCGCTACCAAGGGGTGTATAATAAAAACATGATGGGAAACTGTGTTTGGGGGCTGATGCATAAAAATGATTTACATTGCAGTCGCAAATCACAAAACAACTACACACTTCTAAGCTTTTTTTCTTAATTTTCGTATAACGCTAGTATCCTTACATGTAACTATTGATTCATATATTTATTTTTTTATTCATACCATTCATACAATATATTTAAAGTTTGCCTGTTTTTACAGGTTAATTTAGGTTTGTTGGTTAATTTGTAAATTCTATTATTTAGTTGACAAAAGCAAAGGTTGAAGGAAATAATGGAATAAAAATTATTTTCTGCAGTTTAACAACTTTTTTGTGTTACATAGTGCATCTTTCAAACGCTATGACACAGGTCGCAAATTACCAGCGTTTTGTTCGAGTCGTATTTTGCCCTGTCTATATCGTCTGCTATTAGCAGAAGACAGTGTTTACCATGTGTGATTCCACCGGCCCGAATCCCTGCAGTAATCCCTGCATCTTACAGCAGATCATTGCACTGTGTCACTGTGTAATTAACTTTAAGTCGGAGGATAAAGCAGCTCGGCGCAGAGCCGACATGACAAGAACAAAAAAAAAAAACAGTACTGTTTAAAAAAAGCATTTGCAATGAGGCTTGGCTAACATCTCTCTCTTTCTCTCCCTCTCTCTCTCTCCCTCTCTCTCTCTCTCTTTCTCTTTTTCATTCCTCAACGGATGACATGGACTCGCTGGATGGACAGAACTCCCTGCGGAGGAAGGTAAATATTGATCTTTCCATTCTTTTATTACTGCTCTGTTTTTATGAAAGGCACTGTTCGTGTCAGGCCAGGATCTCTATTCGTTTTAATAGAAAAAAAAAAAGATGCACACTATCTGAGAGTGTACACACAAGCATACATACATACACATGCACTTCACCCTCCTGCCCCCTACGCAACTTCACCTGCGAGACCCAGTTTCTGGTTTTTTAACAGGGTTTAGAATCGCGGTCAGGGACTGGGACGGACACAACAGCTTCCCGCACACCCGCCATGCATCTCTTGGTGTTGTAAAGTTATCTCTCTGTTTCCTTTTCCTTTCAGAAATATTTTAAGCTACTGTACTGTAATAGGGTGTTGGTGGCACTTGTGACTCATGTACATGAGTATACTAGCATTAACACCATGGTCTCGAGTGGTCCAGTAATAAGCATGCGCTCTTCTCAGGGCAGAGACCGGAGATCGAGTCCAGCTCAGGCTACTGTATTGATATTGATATACAAATACCTGCTGGGTTATGTCCACCATTACAGACAAAAAAACAAAAAAAAACAAATGAAAAACAAACAGAGTTTTAATGTATTTACATTGCCAAGCCATGCACGTCAAGGTGAAATATCGTTGTTACAATAAGCTAACAGATGTTGGGAGTAATGAAGCTCGTTGTTTAAATAGATTTCTCTAAATGACACGTCAAACTCTGAATCACATGTTTAAATAAAGCGTAACCATCTTGTTACTTCTTACTTATGTAATTCTCCCTGCCTTTCTGTCTCCGTTCATCTCCCGCGCCTCCGTCTAGCACAGTGCCACCACCGCGTCCCACTGATCCATCTTCCATCTTAATATCTCATCAGCCTGTAATTAGTTTGTTCAATCCCCGTGTTCATTCACTGAGCACCGAATAAATGTTAGCAATATGTTTCCAAGCACAGACGAAGTGGCGCTCATGTGAAAGTGCATGACTTTTTTTTTTTTTTGTCCACAGGGAAGTCTCTCTGGGAGCTGGTGGTGGAGCAGTTCGAGGACCTCCTGGTCAGAATTCTGCTGCTCGCTGCCTGTGTGTCATTCGTAAGTCTTTTTTCAGTGGCTCTCTTAATTTATTAACTTCATTTGCTGGAAGATTTACTAGTAAACTAGTGAACTGGACTTTTTTTATGGACACATTTAAGAATGATTTAAATAATAATAACTAGACAAATATTGCAGGTATACACAGATAAAAGTAAGTAATAAACCTGATCTGGGATCAGCTATCACTGTTTTACAGTACATTGCCTGTTACACAATCACACCAATCTACACGGTGCAATAACACTCATTTATTAAGGCTGTCAAAGTTAACACCTTTCTCTTGAACGTGCGTTATATACCACAGGGTACTGTGTAAATTTCAGGCATGGAGGAGAATACGACTGTAAAAAGAAACAGTGCTAAGAATCTGACTGCTTCAAAGTTGAAAGGTGCATGAACAGTGTCATGTTGCTTAGGTTACTAGGCAGAGATGCATACAGAGCATGAAGTCCACAGTTCTTTATTAATGATGACACAGCATTTACAATTTTCTTAACGTTGTAGATTTCTAGCTTTGGTCTTTTGCTATATGTTACGTAATTACGAAACAATCAAAAACATGTTTCAGTTAATCAGTAATTCATCTTTTTTGAACAGTTTCAGTCTATTTTAGAGTATTTACATATTGTAGAAGTCTCACACACCAAGATTCCATTGACCACCTTTAGCCTTGATTACAGACCATTTTGGTGGCCAGTTCATGTGTGAAATTGATTCCTCAAGCACTCTTTCACAATTTGAGTCCTGGAATATGCCTTTTTTAGCAGGGAAGAAAAACTCATCGGGTCATCAGGTGACTTCATTTTATTGCCACATAATGCTGCTGAGTCTAGACCTGACCAAATGAAGCAACCCAGATCATAACACTGCATACAACTATGCATGATGGGGGTGGGTTTTCATGCGCTTCCCTTTTTACGCTGATCGCTCTGGAATAGGGTCAATTTGAACTCGTCCACGGACCACATGACCTTTTTCGATTGCTCCAAATTCCAATCTTTAAGTGGTTTTCTTTTGGCCACATAGCTGTTTAGTCCTAATCCTGTGAGTACTCATCACGTTGTGTGTATGGAAATGCTCCTACTTTCACTACTTAGCTTTAAGTGAACCCCATTCATGATTTTTTTTTTTTTCATTTTGTTAACAAAATTGAAGGTTTAGCAGAATCCTAACAGGTTTTTATAATGTGTTGGACAGTTTGTACCTCAATTCCAGTAATTTCAAATTTAATTGTTTTCGGTACCTGATGCAGGCCAATAATTTGGCTCTTCTGAAATAATGCTTTTTCTTTGTTTCTTTTTTTTTTTTTGCTGAGGCAGTATATTAGTAAAGCAGAAAAATGCATCAAATCTAGAGGTACTATAATGATAAGCAAAAGACACATACAGTACATACCAACAGTTTTGAAGTCATGCTTATGGACATTTTCAATACAGTAAAGTGAATTTTTTTTTTATTTCCTTTAATTTAATATGAATTTCACTTGTAAACATTATAAACTTGTACAAACAAGTTTATTTATACAAACTTGTACAAACTTGTGCAAATAGTGGCAAATTTCCTAAATACATAAAGAATACACATACAGAGTAAAGGCACATACCTAAACAACCTTTTAATAAGTGGTGTTCAGGAACCGAGGTGTTAATTTGTTTAAGAATAGTAACAGCACTATCTACAGAAAAACAAATGATTTAAAAATTATGTGCACTATTGGCAAACGCACCAATGTCGGAAGGATATACTGTAATTCTGACTGACGAATTACCATGTACTGTAGGATTGAATTCACAATTATATTTTAACAGTATTGTCAAGTGCATTTGCAAAACTCATGATGAAACTGTCTCTCATGAAGACCATCCCAGGAAAGCAAGACCAAAACTTACCTCTGCTAGAGAGGAGAAGTTCATTTAAAGTCACCAGCCTTAGAAATGACCAATTAACAACCAGCATCTTCAAATAAAGCCGTTATGAAGGCTTTACAGAGCAGAGAGCATTTGACAGATGCCCTTTTCCAGAGCAACTTACATTTATCTTCATTATACAGCTGTACAGTTAAGGTGTCAGTGCTTTGCTGAATTGAGGAGTAAGTGCCTTTAAACCAATTAAAAGCCAAATGCCTTAACCACTGAGCTACCCACTGCCCCGTGTACTTGAATTATCAGCCATGTACAGGCTACAAATTGCATGCCCAGCTTCACTGTTAGGAATTCTGAGAGAAAGAAAATGAATTTCTGTAACGAAATCCCCAAAAATAAAGCAGTGCATGCACGATATTACATTATTTATTGTAACCTCTCCTTCACACGGCGCTGGTCACAACACTGTGCCCTGCTGCAGTACAACAAATATTATAAGACAAATAGATTTTACCATTGCATTTCTTTTGTGCAGTGAGTGTAGAGGCTTCGTCTATACTGAAAGAGGAGTAAGTTGAGCAGAATTTATTATTTATAAAAATTTTTTTTACTCCATAACATTTTAAGAAAGTTTAAATGTCTGAAATTAAGCTTTGGAGGGTGGATGCTGTATAATCGGTGTAGATGTATGAAATTTAACTCGCACTGAACTAGGTGTTTGGACTAATTAAAAGTTGAACTCTGTAGTGTCATGCCTTAAAGTTGCAGTCTTGAAGTTCTGTTTCTATTCAGGAGCTTGGAACTAATTGGCTTTCCATGTGTCGCATGGCCAGTTTTACATGTTATGTTAATAATTTCTGGTGCACTTTTGGCTTAAACACGAAGCACGGGCTTGTTAAACCCAAAAGCAGGGTCTGTTTTTCTAATCCAGGTTTACGGATTTACCTTTTTATGAACTTTCCATCTGACTTCGGCTATTTATAAAAGAAAGTCGTCATAATGTTCCTGGCATTATCGCGTTACGACGCACACGTGCAAAAAGAGACACGCACCCGGTACTCTATGCTCTACACCTGGTCATTCCACTGCTGTAGTCTTAAACAGGGTATAACTTTTCAAGTCAGGTTCAGTGTTACAGACCGCAAGACTCCCATCAATCTCTTTACGCTGCAATAAACGTGTCCAACGCAAATGGTTTTGAGCCTCCCACAGAGCACTTCTGCGTGTTACATAAAAGCACCTGTGTTTGTGCCGATATAGTGCATTTGCATGTTTTTCGTCCGTGCATACACAGTGTGTTCTGCAAAAGCGTGCACATGACCACATGATGGAAAGAGTCGGAGGACTCTGGCCCATTTGCCAGACTTATTTGTGTGCCATTTTGAATATATTAAAATGTTTAGCATTCTGCTGTCCTGACGTTTTTGCATGTTGCAAAAAACAACAGCCAGTGGAAACTAGTTTATAAAAAAACGCCACCACAGTGTTATTTTCTTTCCAGAAAATGGTCATGGATGTGATGAGCCGTAACGACACGATTTATTCTGAGTACAGGAGCAGTCCAAATGTTCTGGGTGTCTTCAAATTTGCCTGCTGCTTTCCCCCAAACTCCCCCCCACAAAAAACATGAGCTGAGCATGTAGTCTGGCGAATGTCTTGCTGAGTATTCTTAGGCAAGCAAATTATGTCTACAATCTACTGCTGGGTGATTTATTGAACATTTTACCTTAATTACGATTATGTTGTACTCCTAGAAGACCAGCTTGCTTTTAAAACATATATTGATTTTATGGTTTCTTAAACTAGAGCTGTCAAGGCACATCATAAGCAGAAAAACCTTTTTTTTTTCTCATTACAGACCTGGTGTTATTATTATAACACTTAGTAATTAAATATAACAGGGTGATACCACACCACAACAGCGCATTAAGGTAAAACCGTGTGCACTGAGCCGAGCACGTCGTACACTTTAAGGTCACCTCAACAATGGACACGCTTCCTGCATTTAAAAAGAAAAGTGATAACTTGGATAATGTGGTTCAACATCACGCTTACACTCCTTCTGTTTTTTCAGCTGTTGTATCAGCTGTCATTTTTGTGGCTCTTGCTCAACGTATTCCCATTGGTTGCTGACTTTGAGGAATAACATACAGAAAAATGTAACACACTGCAAAACATTGAGAGTTTTAGCCTGCCAACAGATTCGAAAATTTTACAAGGGATTTACATGACGCATTAACATGAGTCATTCAGGGTCTGCTATTACTTTACGGCCATACTTGTAGTTCTTCTTTAAGTTTTGAGTTACCCCGTGTGCAATAAAAAAAAAAATCAGACCCATAGAACCTTGGTGTCATGACATGACAAAGATGTCTGTCTTCAGTAGTACTTTAAAACCAAACAATCACATGGTTTGAAGTCGTCTTTAATGGGAAGCACTAATGTTTTTCTGTAGTTAAAAGTAGAAGTAGAAATTGAGTGGGAGTCTTGAATGCCTGATATATTCCTTTTTTTTTTTTTTTTTTTTTTTTTAATAAATGTTTGAGTTTGTTTTGGGTGTCAGTTGCCCCAAAGTTTGTGTCCTGTGTGTGTGTCCTGTGTGTGTGTGTGTGTGTGTGTGTGTGTGTGTGTGTGTAAGCTATAAAGCTGGGGGAGGTATACTCATATGAAGTCACATTAGGGGAAAATCCTAGCTAATTGAAAAATGAAAAAAGGTTTATGGCTGGCACACACACAAACAACCCATCTCACTGTCTAAAGTCCATTTTAAAGTCCCCTTTAATGAATAGGTGTTGAGTTTGGTCAGTAAATGTGTAAAATCTAATATAAAATGCAAATTCAAGCTTCGAATGTAAAAGTAATAATAATTTCAAAGTGCTACAAATTATTTTAACCCAAAAGCTCTGATAAAAAGATACGTTTTATGACCGGATTTAAAATCATCAGCATTGTGTGGCGTCCTCAGATACTCTGGGAGGGCACTCCATAGTCTAGGTGCAGCTGAGCATAAAGCCCGATCTCCCATAGTATGAAGCTTGGTCTTAAAAAGTTCAGGTCTTAGGACAAGCCAGCTATAAATGAAGGTCTTAACAAAGATGTTCTATGGAGTTTTATCCAACTTTCCAAAACTAGAACAGTAACTCCAGTTATTTATGCTTTCCTGAAGGATTTCTGGTATCCATGTGTGTTGTTAACACAAACACACATCCTTCTCGACTGAAAAAGTGCAATCTTTAAAACGAACAAATGAAACAGATTTCTGACACAAATCGCAAACACGTTTAACCCAAAAGATTTAACAGCCATTTTCAAAAGGTGTTTTTCACACATTCACGATGGTTATTGATGGAATTCATTAACCTTCTTGCGAATTCCTTCATGAGAGTTTTGAGTAAATAAGTTTTTTTTTTTTCCTTGTTATCAGTATGGCACACACTGCAAATATTGTATACAGAGACTTAAAAAAAAAAAAAAATAAAGGGTAGGAAAAGCCAGAAGATCTGATCACTGAACCAAGTGATTTATTGTATAAGGAGAACCAAATGTCACCTCTGAAAAAAGGAGTGTGTAGGTAATATCTGGAAAACGCAGTAAAAGGTTAGAAATTTGCTTTCTTCTTCGCTTGGTTCGTGAGCAGGAGTAAATAAAAAAACAGCTCACAGGAAGCAACAGTTTCTTTATGTTCAAATACCGATTAAGAATAAAAGACAAAGTTTAAATCTTTAGTCTGTAAGCAGGACAGAGTTAGTGTCGGTGTTTCAGTATTGTATTCAGCCCATAAACCTCCACGCTGTCAGAAGGGAATTGATTGGGAACGACAGTATTTCTAAAAAAGTATTTTTTTTTTTTTTTTTTTTTTTAACTTAACACCTTCTTTTAGTAATCAGGTGATCAATATGTCTTTTTCTTTTGTCTTTATCTTGCCACCTCATTCCCACGCCTGTTTCTCCTTCTCTTTATCTTTCTGACCATTTTTTTACAAGCTCTGTTTGTGATTGTTTAACTTCTGTGCCTCCTTTGTGCATTTAATTTTACCCCATTCTTTCTCCTCTCTGTCTTCAATGCTTATCATATTTCATGGCCATGTTTAATCTCCGGCACCTTTTTAGTCAGGGTGTAATGAAATAACGAAGGGAGGCTGAGCTTTGAATCCACTGTGGATAAATGGTTTTAGAAGGTTAGAAGGATGAGAAGAAAAGAGTAACAGAGAGAATAAATGTATGCATAGTGAAAAAGCTGATTGCTGCAGTCTGCGTTTCTCAGCCTAAAAATACCATCTAAATGTTTCCAACAAAAAAGGTTTGTAGCTTAGTTTATACCTCTTTGGAGTCTGCAGAAAACAGCTGAGTAGCTTCAGCAGATTACCTTGGAGAACACTAAGACTTTTAGAAACTTTAAAGGTTTTGCAATACTGTAGATATGATTTTCTAATGTAATTCTGAGTGCGAAACTTAAAAGAAGTGATGCAGCAGTGCTTTAGTGCTTTAGTCTGTCTAGCTTTTCATCTCAGACCAGTTTCATGCTTCTCATCATCTTGTAAGTTGCTAACTAGTTGACCTGACAACTTTGATTCCAACCGTTACTGTGTCTAATACTCCTGCTTTGGATTTCACTTTAATTTCACAATTTGAACACTGCTTGAAAAAGCTGAGTGAGGGAGAAAAAGTTCTTAATCTTTGGATTTTAGGAAGTACAAGTAGCAGCAAAATATATCTAGTTATACTTTATTAAACACCATTGTAATTGTGCCAGCAGTGTTTGACAGTGACAGCAAAGAAGTAATGGAAATGCAGCACAACCAACAAATTAGCATCCATGTAGAACCTTTCTAAGCTCCTCTACACTCTAAGCTTTACTAATAAAGGATACTGTATAAATAGCCTTCTACGTTCGTACGAGGATGGTGATTTTTATTAATAATTTTAAAGTTTTAAAAATGCTAGCCTTGGGCGAACTGAACATACTTTATCTGATGGATTTACTTAAGTTTAAGAAAAGCTGAATTATTTTGAGGTTGCGTACACATTGATCATACAGTATATTGATCAAAGTGCATTTTAGACATGGCTTCTTTGCATTTAGTGATTCTAAAGAGAAGAAAATAAATGATTATGGTAAAGGATGAAGGGCAGAAATAAAAGTAATTTTCACCTACTTCTATAATGAGTATTATTATTCTGTTAAATTCTGTTAGTATCATGATTTTAGATATATTCTAACTTGATATTATTTTGTTTTTAGATTATGTTACAATTCTGAAGAAACTTGGCCACTCAAAAGTTTGGGATCACTTTCTAACGTCATGGTTTCTCATGATTTTTAATGCTTTCTATATTGTAAAGCAATGCTGAAGGCATCCAAAATCTTCTTTAAACAGGTGATTTTGAGATGCAGCTGATACTCATGATCTGTTGGGCTCTAATCTGAGGTGCTGTTTGTTAATTGGTGATTTCTGAGGCTGGTAACTCTAAATGAACTTCTCCTCTGCAGCAGAGATAAGTTTTGGTCTTGACTTTCTGGTATGGTTTTCATAAGAGCCAGTTTCATCATGGTGCTTGAGTTGTTTTGCAAATGTAGATTTGTTAAATAACAAATGATTTGTTGTTAAGTAATTACTTCATTCCATTTGTGTTATTTAATAGTTTTGAAATCCCAAGTATTGTTGTAGAATGTAAAAAATAAATCCCTAAACAAAAACAAATAAATTTATGACACCAAACCCATACTTGTGGTTTTTCACTACCTTAATAAGCATAGCAGAATTATCATTTAAAGGAAAAAAAAATCCACCTGAAACACATTAAATGTGTTTATATTGAAATATAGTGTGGATTGTTTAATGATCCTGGTGCTAATTGAAGCATTTTGTTATTCCTAGGAGAAGTTTGTGGTTGTCTGGTGACGTGATCACAGGACAGAATTGCTAGTGCAGTTACTATGGGGTTTTAATAGGAGCAAAAAAATTAACGATCTTAAGTGTTGTAAAGGATAAGCGGTAGATTTCAATATGAGCTGATAAAAAACTCAGCATTGGGGTGATTCTGGTGAAATTTTGGTTTCAATGATACTTCTTTAATAAAAGGAGTCATTACGCGAGAAGCAACACAGTATACTGGCGTAGCGGAGACATGTGCTGCAGAGGCTGAGAGGAGCTAGCCTACTCTGCTTGCAACTGAGAATGTATTATGCCAAAATGATCATGCCTTATGTTTTTTGCTGTTGTTCAGATATTGATTTTTCTTTAAAAAGTGATATTTTTGCAAATAAGAATCACATTGTCATGTGCATGGAGAGTGCATGCATTTTAATTTGGAAAAAACTGAAAAGCATTATTTTATCTGGTATCTATCTTGAATATTCTTTTTTTATGAAAAGTTTTAATGGAGTAATAAAACTTTAGATGAATATAAAAAATGTTAGCAGATAATGAGAACTGCATTCACGGACACCAGGCTTTAATAAAGCTAGATTATGCATTAAGTTTTTCTTTGTAACAAGACATAATAATTAATATAAATTTTGTTTCAGTTTATTCAATCTAAAATGCAATCAGATTCATGTGAAATTCAAATTAGAAATAGCGGAGAAGACAATACTTGGCATCATTATCAGTTGGTAGTAAAATGCATTGTGGATTGGTAGGAACCCAATACCCAAAGTGAAAATAGACCAACATGTTCCTAAAAAGAAGCATAAACAGAAAAAAATTAACTCAGAATTTCAGTACTAAATAAATCCTCATTTATTTTCAGAAGGCAATAAAAACCATTTTTAGTCGTGCATGTGATTCACAGCCCAGTTCACAATTCCACACTGAGCTTAGACTGCTTAAACCACAGGTCTGTAATGAACTAACTATAGTGTTGTGAGTCTTCCCATGCTTGCTACTTCAGTCTAGAGCTAAACAGGTCAGAACAGATATACAAAAAGGCAATTCAAACCCTTACATATTTCCCCTATTAGAGCATATCCTCACAGTTGCTTGTAACCTTCTAGTTATTCGGGATGTAGCTGGGTTTCGCAAACGACAGCTTTCCTGTTTCCTGTACTGGGAGGTGTACTGTATTTTTGGAGGTGTGAAATGAACAGGCTTTTGTTGTGTCCCACAGCACCTGAGTACACTGTCACGGGTACCATGTGTTGAAAGTAACTCTTAGAAAGTGAATGCGTATTCTCTCTAGGTGCGGACATTCACGCAGTCCTTCATAGCAGCTGTATAATAGACGTTGATTCAGTACAGTAAATTACAGACTTCAGACTACAGAAATCCAGTGTTACAGTCATTATACCAAAGTTTGGCATTGATACAGAAACCACATTAACTATATTGATACTGGTACTGAAATAATATCATAGCAAAAGAAAATATTGCAGTTTTTTAATGTGTGTGCCCAAGCATGTGAAGAAATTTTGTTAGAGTATTTTAACCAGTACTTTTTAGGATCCCTCATTTTAATGTTTATCTTTTATTAGTTAAAAACAACAAGATGGCCTTATAATAGTTACACTTTGTTATATAATTAGAAGTAAACGTTATATTGTTCATTAAATATAAACACATTGTCTTGTTAAAATGTATCTTTATTAAAGATCATTGTTTTACATTAGAAGAATATAAAATAATTACTGTTTCATTTTACATTTAAGATATCATGATAAGGTATAATTTAAGATAAACCTTGACTCTTATATTACATCATTAAAGTTTATCTTTAACAACATTTTTCTTCAATAATAAAATGTAAAGTTCAACTTTATGACATCATTAAGGTTTAACTTCACATCGTTTTATTAAAGATAAACTTTCACCTTTACATTATAACATTAAAGTTAAACTTTACTGTTTTAATTTCATAATATGATATGAAGTTTATGGTACAGTAAATAATTAAAGTGAAACCTTACTTTATTAGGGTAAATTTAACTTTATATCCAGGATAAACTATTAAACTTTTTATATTACATACTTAAAGTTACACATTACATCACATCATTAATGATAATTGAACATTTACCCTTACATTACATCATCAAATAACTTTACAGTATATAATTAAAGTAAAGCTTTACTTCATTAAAGTAAAATTTTGTTACATCAACCTAAACTTTACCTTGTTTTGGTAGAGATAAACATACAGGATTTAAGTTAAACTTTATTTAAACTTTATTTTAAACATTATATTACTATAGTAAAAATTGCATGTGATTTAAATGTAATTTTTATAACATCATTAATGTTTAACTTTGCATTGTGTTCAAATAAGGAGGATAAAAGTTGACCTATATTTCTTAGATAGATTATTATTTTTTTAAATATATTATTATTTTTTTGTCATTTACGATTTCCACCCGTCACTAGGGGGCTTCCACATTAAGGATGGCCCAAGTCTTGTTTCCAGCCAACCACATCTTTTTAAACTGCTGGCTCATGCACCGTTGGGGAAGTGGCGTTACACACTCAGAGGACTGCGCTATCCACTCATTCCACTTGCGTGAGCTTGCCTTCCACCCCTGTAAAAGAGCTGGGCTAATCAGTTCTGTCCAGGCCCCCGGCTGCGGGAGGCTCCAGCATCACTCCTTAAATAGACATTTTAATAATATATTAGATACTAAACAAATACTACATAATATATGGTATTATATAACAAATACTGTCATATAATAGTTATATAATTGAAGTTAAACTTTTAGTTAGTCATTAAAGTAAAACCTTACCTCATTAAGGAAACTTTGTTTCATCAAGGAAAAATACTTAACATAAATAAATAGATAAATAAATAACTCTTAAATAAACAGAGCTACATTGTATAGTAGAAACTGTTGTCCTTTTTTAAAAAAATGTTGTAGCACTTTTATAATAAAAACAAGTTGAACACCACCGAAAATGTTGAACAATCTAAACAATAAAGATGTCAAAAAAAGTGCCATGATATACTGAAGCAATAAATAAATGAATGGATAAATAAATAAATACAATTTTATGGCACCAATGGCTATACAACTGTCATGTATCAGTGCTTTTTTCAACTGTTAGTGCTTAATCCAGACTAAGGGTTGATCACATTAACCAGGAGGTGGTACAGTATAACTCTGACAGGCTTCATTTGCACATGTGTGTTTGTGCTGACTGCGTGCAAATTATCACGCCTATCATAAAATCAGACCTATATGCTAATGAGCTGTATCAGTTGTCCATCTTTAATGCTTATAAATGCTACTATGTAAATACATTTGCTGTTTTGCCTTAAAAGAGGAAGATATTACTTACTATCACTCAAGACACTCTCTTTGAGATACACAGTCTAAAAGGCAGGATAAAATATATTATGAAACATGGATTGCTGCCTGGATGAGTTTGATGTATGAATTGTTCTTTCTCTCTTTAGGTGCTGGCACTGTTCGAGGATGGCGAGGAGTCCACTACAGCCTTTGTGGAGCCTATAGTCATCCTGCTCATCCTGGTTGCCAATGCAGTCATTGGAGTTTGGCAGGTGTGTGTATATACTGTGTGTGTGTGTGTGTGTGTTTGTGAATGAATAATCGAGACTGTTTGTTAGTGATGAACTCCTGGACAAAGGAAACTGAGCTAATAAATAAGGGCCGTCCTTCTCTTGTGCGAGTTTAAATGTCAGCGTACAATAAAACTGAGCATCATTATGCAGGCACTTTTCATTTCACTAAGCATAAATATGCTCATGGAGGTGGATACAGACCTGCAGCCTGATATACTGTACAAGTGGATTGTGGTAATAATTCATCCAAAGTTGAGGTGTAAAGTCGATGCATGGAGACTAGTTTGAAAGTAATGCGATGTTGAAGTTTCACAGAAAAATTACAAGTACTGTATTAGTTGAAAATTAAGATATTGTCGTACAGAGTATTTCACTCTGATCACCGGCAGATGAGTCTTTTACGGTTAGATAAATCAGCAAATAGTTAAATGGTCTTATTTTATTACATAGGTCCTTTATTTCTCTCCAAAATTCATTGATGTTTTTTCTCCTTATGCTCAAGAAGTTCCACATTATAGATCCTTCCATGTTATCCTGTTGCCTGTGTGTTTACAAGGCAGCTGAGAGGTGTTGAGCTTAATGTTAATGTTACACCAGAACTGTAAGATGTGTTGATAGTGAAGCTCAGCATGAAGAGGCTGAGCTTAATGTGTGTGGGTGTCTGTGTGTGTGTGTCTGTGTGTGTCTGTGTGGGTGTGTTGGGGCGTTATATGCCATTGCAGGAACGTAATGCGGAGAATGCAATCGAAGCTCTAAAAGAGTACGAGCCAGAAATGGGCAAAGTGTACCGCATGAACCGCAAGGCCGTGCAGAGAATCAAGGCTCGGGAAATTGTGCCAGGGGACATCGTGGAGGTGGCAGGTAAGCATCCAATCGGAATGTTTACAGTCCTCAAAAAAAAAAGGAAATCACAGACCCCATCACAAACAAATAATAAATAGGCACGGTATTTAAGTGTTTTTTTTTATGCATTTGTTGCATTTGTTTTTTTTTATTGACTTTATTTTGCCAACTCAACATTTTGAGCTCCATGGTGTTAGAGGGCTGAGATGTGCTAGCTTTTTTTGCCCTTGTAATTTAACTGGTAATCTTAACTGGTTTTGGTATAGCATTGAAGTCATTAGGTGCGCTGATTATAATATCAGCTGCAGTGTAGTAAGACAAGTGTGTGTGTGTGTGTGTGTGTGTGTGTACTGTATGTCCAGCCTGCACCCTCCTGTTTTCCCCATATGGTCACGTCGTAATAACTACCACCTGGATGCCACAAGCTGTTTGCCACCCAGGCTTCAGAAAAAGTCCCTATTGACATGCACACATGCACACACACAAACAAACACATACACAACACACCATTTAAAATTTTTTATCTAAAAATAAAATAGACCTGCGCACACAACACACATACACTCCTCATCACTGATGCCCCACGTTCACATATGCACACAAATCATGTACAGTATATACCGGGTCTTGTCATTAAAATAATTAGTGTCTGTTTCTGTAATCCTGACTTGCTAATGATGTTCAGTTCGCGTGGGCGAGGAAAGGAGAGGAGAGGAGTGAGAGAACAGGGGAGACGGAATGAATCCAACATCGGGAGGGGGGTGAAAGAGAGAGATTGCGCAGGGTTTCTGGCTCTCATTCATAGCAACAACAGTTGTCTGCTGAATGAAGCTGAAAAAAAAATTTGTGTGCTTTTCAGTGAATGGGCACCATGTACAGGATGGGTATATTATACAGTGGGACACCCAAGTGTCTCCTTAAGCACACAATAGGCATCAGTTAAACAGGGAACATTTGCTTTTGGATTTTGCAGAGGAGTTGCAGTAGGTTTTCTGTGATTCTTCTGTCACACTACTTCTCATTACTTCCTCCTGTGTTTCAACACTGTTTATTATTTTAGACTGTCGAGTTTGGTTTGTGACCATTTTCTCACCACTCTTCTTGGTTTTATAACTCACCACTTGGACATAATAGACATATCATTAAAATAAGAGATCTCTCATTTAGAAAGTCATTTACTATGTCTGTCCACCTATTGTCTAGATTGTTGATCATGTATATGGCCATGGGGAGGGGCATGATGAGCCCAGGACATTACAGTCTTCCAATCTTTAAATGGAGGAAACCAAACTACCCAGAGGAAACCGTCTAAGCATGGAAAGAAAACGTTAACGTCATGCATTCAACTTGGGGACGAGATTCGAATGAGCAACCCTACAGATGTGACCTGTACACTACAGCATACGGCTCATTAATGCAGGGATCCAATTAGCCAATCATGTGGCAGCAGCACAATGCATAACATCATGTACATGCTGGTGAAGAGCTCTAGTTTCATCAGTCATTAGAATGGGGAAAAAATATGATCACTAGCTTTAGTTACTTTGACAGTGTTCCTCCAGTCCAGTGGAAATCCTTATGACTAGAGATTCCAGCTTGACTGATCACATGAACACTGATCCAATAAGATGTGCTTTAACACACGTACAAGTTTTTATTAGGACATAACTTTTTTGACATTTTATTCCATCCATCTATTTTATATTCATAATTTTCATGTAAAAGGAAATGATTCCATCCACCTTGTCCAGGTTTTTATCCAACTTTAAGGCAAATTCAATTCATCCTATAAAGAAAACTGTCCAAGACGAATCCCTATCGCGTCATAGGAACAATGTTTGTTCCTAATATTTGTATCCCAATAGAGTATTTGTTCAGCATTTCTGCTGTTCTTTCTAATTAAGCAACCATCTCTGAAGCACATACTGCACTTGCCATTTTTAAACAGGAGGAGAGTCCAAGAGGACCTTAAAACCTCATCAAGAACACTAAACCTCTTCATTCACCCTCCTGTAAACTCGCACACATGCGCAAAAAAAATAAATTTATTCTAACAGGAGAGACACGATCAGCTCGAGTGTTCATAATTTCCTGTTGAATAGATTATCAAAGGTTTACACCCCTCTCATTCTGATTAAAAATACCTTTCTCACAGGTCCTCTTTGTTACTTCAGACTTGGGAACCTGTGTTCAAGATTATAGGAAATTATATTTTACATGGTGCTCAACAGTCTTTTTGATTTTGTTTCTACTTGATTCAAAGTGATTATTTGAAAAAATTTAAATTTTGTAAGGCGAAATTACTGTTTAACCAGAAAAAAATAGTATTACTCCATGGCATATTGCATGCATTTTCTAACATAATGAAATTCAGTAAGGCTAATGCTGGCACTGGCACAATATTTAGCGTTATCCAAACCTAACTGCTCTTCTTGTGACTGAGAATATGAGATAAACCGAGAGCACCAAGCCTGAGGTGGGTGGAATGAATGAGTATGTAGGGAAAATAAAAAGCGGAGAGGGGGCAAGTTAGGATACTGATGTGACATCTGAGCCAGACTGATGTGAGAGAGGGAGAGAAAGAGAGATTGTAGACTGGGAAGGAGAGAGGAGCAAAAAGCACAGCTAATAGTGAGGAGAGAATGAACGATGGGATAAGTAAAGAGGGAGCGAAAGTGAAAATGGATTATGTTACCTGTCCCAGTGAGGCGGGAACAAGCCGCTCTTTGTCCTCAGGTCCCTGCTGAGACAAGTCTGCATTCCATAGGCTGAGCTCCCACACAAATATACACACACATATACTCCTCATCACTGATGCCCCAAATGCTTGTTATATCGTCCTCAAGGGTTCTCCAGCCATTATACATCTTTTTACTTGGTGTTTGTGCAGACAAGGGTTCTGAAGATCATGTCATAGCTTCAGATGAGCTTATTCTGAGTATAGTAGGCAGCAAGTGGGTAAGCCTCATGTTGTGTAATAGATCAGAAGGTCATTGAGTGAGTGAGTGAGTGAGTGAGGAATATGTTTTGACCTTGTAAGGACAAGACAAATAACTATAATAAACTGAGATTAAAATAAGGGATTAAATTCTAGTATGGCATAAATATTAATGCAAGTAACTGTTATGTCCATGAAAGCACCTTACACATGTACTGAAACAACAGTGAGTGTGTTTGGGTGGCGTGGTGGGGTACGGTTGTGTGGGAGCTGCCAGAGATGAAGGTGTTGCCAGGACTGTCAGCTTAAATGCCTCTGTCTCTTTATCAAACCCTGACATAATGTTGTTGCTTAGCAGCCATTAAAAGAAAAATACACAAATATACAGTACAGTCACTAACCAGGCACTAAAACAAAAGCGAAGAATACCACATTTTGCATCCCAGGGAGTACAAAAACAAAGATTTTGAATAAAAAATAGATGTGGAAAAGGGGAAAAAAAATAGTTGTGGAAGTTCCAAAAGGCAGCACCAATACAAATGGGTTACTAAAACAAGAAGGAGGAATCGAATGGCAAAACAAATGGCGACTGGGTGGAAAAAATCAAGCCTCACGTACACATTTATGTCTCCCTGATTTGTCCGTTGCCCACCTCCTGCGTTTCTGCTCAGGATAATTTGCAGGCATGCGCCACTTTCAACGGAACCTTTGGCACACGTGGGTCTCGGTCTAAGCAGGGGGTACTGGAAACCGCCACGGCTATTTTTGAAAAGCGCAACTTGGTGAGCATAAATCAATTTGCACGTTAGTTTCCAACCGGCCCTCGCGTTGGGGTAACAGTGGAAGTCCAGAGTGGAACTTTCCCCTGGCTCTTTCTCACATGGAAAACTTGTCCATTACAGGCCTCAAGAAGAAGCTGGGGGATTTCTGTTGGTCCAGCAGACATGGAAAGCTTGGAGAAATGTTTTCTGTCATTTTCACTCCTTTGGAACAGTTGTTTGGTTGTTTTATGAGCGTTCAGAGGTTTGGTTACTCTTTATAAGGTTTGTGTGTATAGATGAGTATAGTCCTACTAGTCAAATTATACAAGATTCCCTGGAGAACAGGGGTCATGCTTGTCTAACTGACCATCAGCTGTTTTTTTTTTTTTTTTTTTGTCACTATGTGAGGGCCTATTAACTTTAATACACAGAGGCCATTTGACTGAAATTGATGATTAACAGCCATGCATTTCGGAAACTACAGTATGCCACTAGCTCAAATGATTGAGCTGCATCTAACAAAGCCTTAATCAAGCATTTAAGTGACATGCAATGCAAAAATTCCACAGTAAAAATTACAGCCATGTTTAACAGATTTCACACACAATTACAGTAATGAGACTACACATCTGTGTGTCCATAATAAAACCACTTGTCGTGGACTATTTGCTGAGGAACATGGAGATTGGACTTTGGAGCAAGTGCTTTGAAGGGAAGTGCGTCATATGTACTTACATTAGCGACATAGCAATTGTACATATTGGCCACTGTACAAGCTTCTGGAGAAGTGTTGTGATCTTGCTCGGTTCAACAAGATAATGTGAAGATGGCATACAGTAAAGTCAGCTGATGACCTGATTGTACTGAATGTATTGAGTATATCACATCAATAAACTTTACTTCGCTAATGGTATGGAAATTTTCCAGGACTTAAATTGTGAAAGAGTGGTCCTCTAAGGATTTTCACACATTAATTTGCCACCACATGATCAAAGATGGTCAGACAACATGTTAGAGTGTGTGAGACTAGAATTGAATTTCACTCTTTTTAGCCAAGAACAGGATGCTATATTTGGGTACCAAGCCAAGATGGTCGATAATAGAAGAAAAACATTGTTTTCTTGCAAGAAGTTTTCTCAACTTCTGCATTTGACATCTTGCCTTCTCAATATAAACTTTCTCATGAAGTAGCATTGTGACTGTGCTTGCTTGGCTCAGTTTTGTGTTGTTTTTTTACTACTGTACTGCATATGCGAAAGTCGTCTAAGTGGAGCTGGTCATCCTAGCATTTAGATGATGGTTTTGAAGCCATCCGTGGTGGGAAGAAAGACAGGGGCAGTCTAAAATGAAAATGTGGCAAGATGACATAACACAAGATGAAGAAGTACAGTATGCATTTACAGAGACTGGAATGACTGAGAAAACATGCAAGATTATTTGAGGGATGGACTAGGCCTGAGTTCTCACCCATTCTGCTTACTACACCCACCTAGACCAGCCAATAAATGCAACCAGAACATGACAGAGAAGGGGTGATTGACATATGTGGGTGAGGACCGAGAAACGGAGAGGAGGGTGAATAGATTCCATTTGAAGAGATGGGTGGTTTGTGTAACAGTGGCATTACACAAGTCTTCGACATGGAGCATTACGAGTAGGAGTGAGATGTTTCGAGTGGGAGAGGAGGTCGCGTCAGGCATGTTAAGCTGTGTCTTTGTGAAGCGCTGGCATTCACGTCAATTCTTTCATCCAAGCATTTAATTCTCACTTTGCTATTACTTTAAGAGTAGTTAAGGAATCCATCCTTCACCGACCACATGGAATACCACCCCTCCTGGCATGCGTCCCAGGCTTCCCTGGAATTCCCGCTTACTAGTTGGCATCAATGATGCATGATTCCTCAAATTATTATTTTTTGGCATATTTGCCCAAAATACAGTAGGAGAGCAAAAACAAAAAAATCTGTTCAGGCTTGCACCATCACACGTCTCAGTCCACCTTATTCGTCCTGAAGCATCTAAAACATTGTTTTGCCGACCCAACGTCAGCACAAGATCAGAAGGCTGGTAATGAACACACATTTGACACGCCTAGTCACAAGGCTACGCATCATTAAAATGTTTCCAAATATATCAGAGAAAATGCTTTTAACGAGCCGACTCTCTAACTTGTAAGGACAGGTTATCAAGAGGTTAATTTGCTGTTTATGGATTCCGTGTTGTTTTTCAGCATGAGGGATTAAATGTAAAAAAAAAAAAACTTGTTACCGGAAGGGTGCTGAAGCAGGATGTAAGATAAGAGGGCTTATCTTGACAGATATTATTGCACATAAAGAAAACCTAGCCTTAGTCAACATTTGTACCAGGGGACACTTTGTAGACGTACACTAGGGAGTCGGTAGTAGTTTTTGAAACTGATGTAGGACCCTCTGATTTTAATAAACTTGATAGTGTAGGTCTGTTTGAAAAAGGTATTGACCGTGTTTGTGTTCCAGACAGCATTGTTAATTACCTTTATCGCCTGTTTTCCTCGTTTGAAAACTGGATACCCTTTTTGTCCTTCTTGATGTAGTGCTTGGGCATATTATTGATCCTATAAAGTGTCTCAGTTCATATCAGCTTGAAATTGAACAGCTAAGGGCATGTTGGGTACATGTCTAGAGTGGTGTTTGGTTCCCGTCGTGTTTTACACAAGCCGCTGCTTTGCATTACTGTTACTAAATCTGTTCTTGGAGAACATCAGTAATGTTTATATATAAAAAATAGTTGCAAAAGACACTTTCTCCTTTTGCTGCTGATTAATTCTGGTAATTATTTATTAAATCTGTTGAATCAGAAGGTTTTTCTGGCAATTGTTCTGGTCGTATACAGTATACAGGTTTATATTAACGTGCTTGTTGTAAAACGTTAGCTTTTCAATAGTAACAGATCCTTTAGAGGCTTGTAAAGCAGACACATTAGTCTTCCACCTTAATCTAAGGCTAATAATCAACAGATTCAAAACTATGTGCTTATTTAAAGGTCCCATATTTTACTGTTTTATTACTAAAACAGGTCTCAGCTGAAATACTAACACCTGTAAAATATACTCTTTATTTTTTTGTACCTCAAAGTCCCGTTATTTCACTCCTTCTTCACAAACGCAGTTTCACTGTCTGTGTAAATAAGCTAATACTTATTAGCTCTGGGATGGGCTCTTCTTATATGAGGTCACATTAATGACATTTTTTAGATGTTTTTGCATATATCCGAATGTCTAAAATTGATTCAAAAGTGGATTGTACATACATAATATGCCCCTATTATCAGAGAAAACGGTATAATAAGTGTGGTGAAAGTTTTTTGTAAGGAGAATTATATTTACATTATCTGCACTCTGTATCACTCTGTGGGATCCCTGTCTTCAAGACAGAAGGTTTTGCATTGTCAAGTTTCTTGATAACATGACCAGCTTAAAAAAAAAAAAAAAAAAAGTCTTAATAATAAAAAAAAATTGGTGAGGGAACAGTAGGTAGGTTCACTTTTAACTGCAACTATAACTGGTAAAAGATACAACTTCTAGTTAGTTAATTAATTAAAATGTGTAACTATTTGCAAATTGTTATAGTATTTAATAAGTAAAACGTTGGAATGGGCTGTCCTAGCCTAAAACTAAGATTGGGTAACTTTAGCATCACAATTATTTTTAACCGTTTTTAATACTTACAATTATTTTCCTATGAACCATTAAGTAGCTCTGACAGTTTTGTGACTTGAATAGTAACTCCTCTTCATTGTGATATATGTATGCATTTATTACTTTTCCAGTTGGAGACAAGGTGCCTGCTGATATCCGAATCGTCTCTATAAAATCCACAACTCTCCGAGTTGACCAGTCCATCCTTACCGGTACTGTACTCGAAAAAGCCGCACTTAGCTGCCACTTATATACAGCATACAAACCAGATTATTGTGTGGTTTCGTTTAAATACTGAGGACGCGCACCAATGTTCAGTGCTTAATGTATGTGTATATATGTGTGCGTGTTTCTAACAGGTGAGTCGGTATCTGTCATCAAACATACTGACCCAGTGCCTGATCCACGAGCAGTCAATCAAGATAAGAAGAACATGTTATTTTCTGTAAGTACTTCCTTCCTGTTGCATGTACATGCACGCATGTTTGTGTTTGTAGATGTCTTCAGATGCAGCATTATTACTATTTCCTTGAACTATTTACTGATTTTCTCTTACAGTTTTGATATTTATAAATTGCATTAAAAAAGGCAGAACGTTTGTTCTACTTTACATCTCATTTTCACTTTTAAGTGAGAATCAAGTTCAGGACTTTTTTTTCCAGTATAAAACTTTGATCTCTTGCACAATACAACTGCATTTTACTCACTTTCTGCAAAGTCACTCACTTTCCATCTTTCCCCTTCTTTTTCCATCTCATTTGTGTTTGTGGGAAAAAAAAGCATTAGGATGTCATAATAATACAAGACTTACTGTAAGTGTTCCTTCTTGTCCCGCTTTGCTGGTCCTGTCACAGGCTTGACCCAGGATTGCATTTTTCCATTCTCAGTTCACTTACATTCTATTTGGATTATTTATAGTTGAGGGCACACCTTTTGAAGCGCTTTAATCACTCAGAGCCGCAGAATCACTTTGAGTACGCCTCTGTTTAGTTTAGAAAATTGCACTTGTGGTGTATGCTTTTCAGAGTAGGCTTTTATGCATTTTCCAACACATCATTCCTTTAATAAATGTGGTCCACTGGGGGAAAAAATGTCTAACGACATTACGGCCAAAGGAGTTTCCAAGCTGCATGAAGTAAAATGAGTGTATGCGAGTGTATGTTTGAAATGGCTGACATTTCCCTACCATCCTATAAAGACTGGCTGGGAACTGGGAGAGAGATATTTTTTAGCAGTGTGAGTGTGTATGTGTAGGTCCAGTAGAATGAAAAAAAAAAAAAACAGTTCTTTTCTGTTGCATTTTTTTTTTTAGGGCACCAACATTGCTGCGGGCCGAGCCATCGGCGTCGTGGTCTGCACCGGCGTCTCCACTGAGATCGGCAAGATCCGTAACCAGATGGTGAGCACGGAGCAAGAGAGGACGCCGCTGCAGCAGAAACTGGACGAGTTTGGCCAGCAGCTCTCCAAAGTCATCTCTCTCATCTGCATCGCAGTTTGGCTCATCAACATCGGCCACTTCAGCGACCCCGTGCACGGAGGCTCCTGGTTCCGCGGCGCCATCTACTACTTCAAGATCGCCGTGGCCCTGGCCGTGGCCGCCATCCCTGAGGGTCTTCCCGCCGTCATCACCACCTGCCTGGCCCTGGGGACACGCCGCATGGCCAAGAAGAACGCCATAGTGCGCTCGCTGCCTTCTGTCGAGACCCTGGGGTGCACCTCAGTCATTTGCTCTGACAAAACAGGAACCCTTACGACCAATCAGATGTCCGTGTGTAGGGTAAGTCAAGACCTCTTGTTAAGGTTGAAGGGACAATAAGATGATGTCTGGAATGATTTTAAAGCATGGGGTAACTGTGAAAAATTGTAATCGTTAGGTCTGTTTTTAGCCCAATTCTTTCCCGCTGTTCTTGCCTGAATTCACCTTTATATGGCCAAGCTGCTGTATTTGTTCCAGTTTGACATTCCACCTCTAAGACCTCTCCCCCTGTTCTCAGTTGTGTTTTTATCAGCTCTCTATTTTTGGAGCACAGACAGGTTGCTCTTACAGGCTTGGCAACTCCCAACCAGGCTGCCATGTTGGCTGCACGGGCTTTGACGCATTGCCAGTGTCGCTGAGACGCTGTGTGTACACCTGGATGATGAAACACTAACAGCGTTCAGGGTCGACACTATTTGTGGTCTCTGTTTATAAAGGAAAATCAACTTGCTGACAAAAGGGAAGATACACACAAAAAAAATGGATAAAAACAAAATCAATCCAATAATAATAAAATAGCAATGGCATATTTCATTATTATTTATGTTATAAAGAGATTGTTGTTGTTGTTGTTTTTTTTATATCTTTGTTGTGTGTACACCATCCTTCTTCTGGTTCAAGGGTGATCACAAATGAGTTGATTCACTGATTTCAGGAATAACAAATTAATCCAGACTCCAAATATTTTGAAAAAAAAAAAAAAAGTTAGAAATTTTGTCGATTCCAAACACAATCAAATCAATGTTGCATTTAGCATCTGAGTGTGTGTGTTTGAGTGTGTTCCAGCCAATGCATATTTATTTGGCTTCCCCCCCCCTCAATTTGGATTGATTACAGTTAATCAAATCAAGCCTTTTATGTAATTATGTAAAAATTTACATAATTACTAACAAAAAATGGTGTTGAAAGCTTTTTTGAAGCAGAATTTGGTGACAAATAAGTCGTGACAGATGAATTCATAATCTATTATGATAATGTCATGTTGTAGTTACTGAGCTCAAGAATCATTCATTCAGTTATTTTCTATAAGGCTTATCACGTACAAGGTCACAAGAAGCCTGGAGTTATCCCAGGGGACTTTATTGCATGAGACGCGGTACACCCTGGATAGGGTGCCAATCCACTGCAGGGCGCACTTGCACATATACACAGACTTATTTGCACACTACAGACAATTTGGGGATGCCAATTTGCCTAATCTGCATGTCCTCTACATGTAATACCTGGATGGGGAGAACATGTACACTCCACACACACAGACCTGTGAATCGAACCCTTGACGCTGGAGGTGTGAGGCCACAGTGCTAACCAATACGCCACTGCTGAAGTATTGGTTTATTAAAATCCTAGAAAAAAAAAAAAATTCTGTACAAATCGCTGCCCTTCTAAAACGGTAAAGAAAAAAGATTTTCTAATCATGTTGACATTTTAATCTTCAGCGTGACCCAAAGCTTCATGGTTTAAACGCCAGACTCTTGCTCGTATGTTATGCCTGCTGACACAAACTGCTTTTAATCCTCAGCGTAACCCCCAGGTAAGGCTACCGTCAGTAAACACATTATCAGTGGCGCTATGAGTCCATTTTGAGCCGAATAATACGTAATTAGGCAATTAAGCACATACGATATCGCTTATTTTTCTTAATACATCCAGGTTGAGGAAAAACGATCGGTGTTTGGAAGCGAAGCTCGAAGACAGATCGCATTATATACAGTTTGCAAACACAAAAACTCTGCACCTGACTCCCGGCCAGTACCCTCAGATCAATAGTGCTAGCGAGGATCCAGGCAAGCGAGAAGGATTACGCAAAGTATAGATTATATGCATGTTATTCAGTATTACTTAAGAATCTTTTATAATTTATGCTGCACCTCATAGTGAAAATTGGGTTAAATGTATACGTACTGTTAACTGTCAATCAGATCCAAAGTGCATGTAAATTATTGACCAAATCAGTTTTTTTTCCACCTTCAAAGGTACACTTAGACTTTGTGCTGGCAGCTCCTGATCCTTCATAAACACATTTTTTAAAAGCGAAATTCATTATTTTTCTTCTTTCTGATTTTTATCTGAGAGGCAGAATTGAGAAAAAAAAAGTTCTGAGAATGAGTACATTGTTTTCTTTCCTTCTCCCCTCCCTTTTCCCTCATTTATCAGCACCCCCCCCCCCCCCACACACACACACACCCTCATATCAGTCCCAACATGACCTTTATGATTTCAATCGGAAAACTCCGATTTGAATCCTTTTTTTTTTTTTGGTTCCTCGTCACTATTTCCAGCTGGATGAATGCTGACTTTAGAGTCGCCTTTCTAGCTTGCTGCCTTTCTTTTTTTCTTTCTTTCTTTCTTTGCTGTTTTGGAAAAAAGGTGTGTGTCTATATATGTGTATGTGTGTGTGTGTATGTGAGATTTGCAGGTGTGTTCATGCATTGTGCTTATTCATGCAAGAGGGAATGCTGTCTGCATGTCGTAATGCCTTGAGGTGTGTGTGTGTGTGTGTGTGTGTGCATGCGTGCGTGTGAGAGAGGGAGTACTGTAGGCCTTGCTATCTGTTTATAAGCAGGGAGTTCCTAGTGTGTTTAACTTGTTTAACGTCCTGCAGTCCTGGGAACCTTCCGTCAAGTGTCCTGCCACACAGCTGTAAATATTTACTCACCTCCGCCTCACTGTGATACTCAGACAGCCTAGGTCTTAAACACAGCCTCGTGATCACACAAACACACACACACACACACACACACACACACACACCTACACACACACAGAGCCTTTCAGTACACACATTATAATCAACACTTGCATGTTTTTGTTTCTAAAATACACCATCCCGGTTGTATTAGGACATCTATTGTAACTTTATCCCTTCAACCTGCACATTCAGAGCAAAAGTTTGTGTACCCTTATTATTATTTAAGATGAAAGCGCTCCAGTTGGGCGTCTCTGATATTACATTGTAATCTCTGCATTTACAAAAGTAAGCAAAGTAAAAGAAAAAGAACATGGTTTGAATGTAAATAATTTTTTTCAACAGTGTTTGATTGATGGTACTTCTGGCTAGTAACCTAATAAACCAGCATAAGGACATACTGTATTTAATGATAAGAGCTCTAGATGAGAGCATCTGTCAAATTCTTACATGTAAACGTAGGAAATGTGTCTTAATATCCCAACAGCCTTAGTAGGATTAGGCATTTTAAATTGATATCTAAATGTTTTTAAAAAACATTAACAACTTACTGTATCTACAGGACAAAAGAATAATAATTCAAATAGATCAAATTATTCTAAATCAATCCAAAGTAGCAGGCAACAATGACATTTTTTAAATGAATGTTACCTGAATACAGTCGTCACCCCTGTGAAGTGTTTGGAATATTCCAGAATTCTTTTGTTAAATATGCAAGTTCAATCATCTCACTGAACTAAAGATCAAAAGAAAATAGATTTTATTTCTTTATTTTCAGTAATATTGACTCATGGGATCACTTTGAACGAACAATCCATGACCCAAAATATATATAAACAGTGAATTAGTATTTTTTTTAAGTTATAACTTTACATTATTCATTAGACCACATGTTTAAATTAAGATTTTCAAAGCTAAAACATTGAGTCTGGTACTTTTAGCCACGTAAAAGTATTGTGATGGAATAACGCCAGAATCAGTGTGAGCAATTAAGATACATTAGCAACATAATTTTGCTAAATATTTTAACGATATGTATCTTGAAAACTATTTTATATAAGTATAAGACTCTTTATATGAGTCTTCAGTGCCACGACTTTGTAATAGTCAGCATGACCTGGTTTATACCTGACAACAGACTTTTCCACAGGTGTAAATGGTTAAAACTAACTGTAATCAGAAATTTAGTTAGTCTTGGTATTTGATAAGTATTTTGTGATCTGAGATGCGTCCTTGCTTAGTCATGGTAGTATACATTACTCCAGTAACGCACCATGTGGATGTGAAGTGTTCTGACGGTGTGCACAAGTAAAATGCAAAAGAAACACAACATTCTGTAATAGAAGGCATCTTGCAATCATTTAATGTATGTGTGTGCATAGTTTAAAACAAAATTAATCCAGGCTTAAGTTTTTCACTGTTGAAAAACTCTTCTTGACACAGGAGTTTATAATTTAAAAAGAGACGCTGGTAAAGGAGTAATGATATAAGGGAGGTTAAAACATGGACCAACTTTTTAACTAACTTTATATACAAGGAAATACAACACGACATGATGTGCTGTCGTTGATTATTTTCCTGTAAAATTACACATACGGTAAAAGTATGATCATTCTTTCAAATGCAAGAGTGTTTTTAGAAGTGTCCCTCCAGTGCTCTCTGTCTTTGCATACATCAGACAGGCTATAGTATTTTTTTAAGTTCAGTGCTTTTGTTTCACATTTGTAGGTAAGATCTAATGTTATTGGGTATATGTCTGTCCCCATGCGTCCATTGATACGCTATCTGGGTTAAGACACGTCATGAGTTTGTGCACCCATTCATTAATTTCAAACATTGGATGTAATTTTAGCAAAAATATGTCAGTTGACTGTATTTTCGAGGTCAAATTAAAGAAAAAAGGCCAGATGCCTCACTTTAGCTGTTTTATCAGCTCTGTCTTGCACTGCTATGAAATCCCTGTGCTGCTGGTGCATTTAACTCACATGATCACGTATGAGATATGTATCCAATCTAGGGCAACATACAACATTGTCTCAGATCTGTCTGATGTATGCATCACTAAAAAAAAAAAATCTGATAAGTGTCTTATTCACTTCAGGATGGTAATGTGAATTATTGTCATTTTAAATGTATAATACGCCACAAATAATTGGCATTTTTAAAAACTCATCCTGTACTTCTATGCTCAAATGTTTTCCAGGATGTTCCACCCTCAGCGGGCAGGGATTGCCCTCCAGT
Organism: Clarias gariepinus; assembly: GCF_024256425.1. Classification (NCBI taxonomy): domain Eukaryota; kingdom Metazoa; phylum Chordata; class Actinopteri; order Siluriformes; family Clariidae; genus Clarias; species Clarias gariepinus. The sequence goes on along the minus strand of NC_071123.1, from coordinate 9,189,612 downwards.
AGCAGATTGTTAGCAGCAGGCATGGTTTTTAGCTACTGCACACTATTACCATTGGGCCCAGACAGTATCATAGCAATAGATTAATATATAACATGTTTTTATAAGATACTTGTATTAGAAAATATCCTTGTGATATAAGAGATATAAGATATTAGAAACAATTTCCTCCCTAGTCTTGTCATGCCCAGTTGCCACACCCTATAGTTAAGCACTACTGGCAGTTTATGAACAAACAAAACAAAAGGATCACCCAATATGATATTATCATTATATCTAGGTGTTAATTTGATTTGTATTGTAAATCTGTAGGTATCCCGATTCAGTATTTAATCTATGACCAATGTGTAAGAAAGTTGAATAATGAAAGCTAGGAAGCTTTCATTTTTGGTTGCTAGCAAATTGTTTAGCTTTAGTGCTGGTCCCATGTGCTACTTGTATTACCACAGTACTTAACTATAGCACTATTTGCAAACAGCATGGCGCATATTCAACCCCACTTAAATTATTATTAAAGGAGACCAAGGTGCCTGCCTTCATTTGATTTAAAATGTGAAAGAGCAGCCTGTATCTCTAGTGTCATACACCGTAATTATTTCTAAACAAGCCTAGAAACAACTCGCTCTTAGACAGGTGCTGCCTGCCAGTGTGATTAGTCTAGAAAGCGCTACCTGTAGGATTATTAAGGAATTGTGATGCGTAACTAAATCGATTTTTACCCCCTTGTGTAATCAGAAGCCTCGTCACCATTTGCACCACCCACGAACGACCCTGTGTCATAACAAGACAAGTTTCCAGTTAAACAGACAGGTTTGGGTAAAGGCAAGAGGTCAAAAATGCTGCACGGTTAAACACGAATGGTCTAGATGAACTCTGCGGATCAGTATTTAGCTAGCTAACAAAGTTTGTTTCGATTAGATGTGAGGCATATCATGATCATTATTGACTATCAGAGAACTTAAAAGCATTACCATGTCACTGAAAGTTGCTGATTCAAAAGGAAGTAAGCCAAAATACAAATCTTTATGGGACCAGTGTGCAAGAGGGACTATTCATCCCTGTCACACCTCACTGCCTGGCTCTCCTCTTTCTTTTTTTTTTCTCCATTAACTTTCATCATTACGTCTCTGTAGGGAATACAGGGGTGTAGATCTCACCTAGTGTCTCTCTCTCTCTCTCTCTCTCTCTCTCTCTCTCTCTCTCTCGTTTTCATCAAGCCCGTATCTGTCAGCTAATCATTACAGATCACCGCACGCCATTCAGCACACAAGCCGACCGCTACAGCAACCAGCCACAGATCACTCGAGGCACAGTGCCCGCACAAATAAGGCTGTGTGTATGATTTCTTTAAAATGGAGAAATCGATACCTGAACATCAGCATGATGAATAGCAGATCAGAGTAACTTTGATGTTTCTCTGTTCAGTAGCTGTATGTGTTTACTGCCCATGTTTTCCAAGCGTATGGATTATATTTTTCTTTTTCTTTTCTTTTTAATAATCATTACATTTAGCAGGCCCAAAAAAAACACTGCATTTTTCTACGAACCCCAAACGTAGTGTATGAGCTGAGGTATAATATACTCAGCAAAAAAAGAAACGTCCTCTGACTTTCAACTGTTTTTACTTTCAGTAAACTTAATGTGTAAATATTTGTATGAACACTAAAAGAATCAACACCATAAGACATAAACTAAAAATGTTTCACAATGTGTCCCTGAATGAAGGGAGGCTCAAAATCTAAAGTACCAGTCAGTATCTGGTGTGGCCACCAGCTGCTTGAAGTACTGCAGTGCATCTCCTCCTCATGGACTGCCTATTGCGGACAGTCTGAGCACTGATGGAGGGATTGTGTGTTCCTGGTGTGACTCGGGCAGTTGTTGTGGCCATCCTGTACCTGTCACGCAGGTGTGATATTCGGATGTACCGATCCTGTGCAGGTGTTGTTATACGTGGTCTTCCACTGCGAGGATGATCAGCTGTCCTTCCTGTCTCCCTGTAGCGCTGTCTTAGGCGTCTCACAGTGAGGACATGGCGATTTATCGCCCTAGCCACATCAGCAGTCCTCATGTCTCCCTGCAGCATGCCTAATGCACGTTCACACAGATGAGCAGGGACCCTGGGCATCTTTCTTTGGGTGTTTTTCACAGTCGGTAGACAAGTCTCTTTAGTGTCCTGCGTTTTTAAAACTGTGACCTTAAATGCCTACTTTCTGTAAGCTGTTAAGGTCTTAACGACCATTCCACAGGTGCATGTTAATTAATTGATTATGGTTAATTAAACATGCATAGAAAACATTGTTTAAACCCTTTACAATGAAGATCGGTAAAGTTATTTGGATTTTTACAACATTATTGTTAAAATACACAGTCCTGAAAAAGGGACGTTTCTTTTTTTGCTGAGTATAGTTATAATATTCTTGATCTCACAAGTTTTTTCAGTAAATACTTGCCCATGATAATCTTTTAAAAGTTTAAAAGTGCAGAAAGAGTTTTGTATTTTCCATAAGATACTGTATAGCCACAACTTAATATTTCTTCGTACTGTAATTGAGGTAAGGTTTAGTTACTTCAAAGCCACAAATCAATTATTATGTGGCCACAAATAGTATAACATGAGGCATGTTTTAAATTAGCTGTGTGTGTGTCTGTGTGTGTGTTTTGCTTTATATTTTTTATTAAGGGGATGGAACGTTTCCCACACAAAAATAGAAATGTATGACAGTATTGACCTTGAGAAGACCTTTGACTGGCCCTTAGAGAACCCTCCCCTCCATGTAAGATCTATTTTGGTTACTGAGATTAGGGCTATGGTTATTATTTATTTATTAGATTAATTAATATTTTTTGTTAATGGAAAGTCCTTGCAAGGATAGCAAAACATGAATGTGTGTGTCTGTGTGGACCATGTGCACTGAGGGACAAAAAGTTTTACTGCCCGATTGCATCATTAAAATTTTAATTGAAAATGTTAAAAATGTTAATTGAGCTTTGAGTGAAGAGAAGCTAAAGAGGAATATGATTCTCTCTTTCTCTCTCTGCGTGTATGAATTGGTGTGATGGCTAAAATCATCTTGTCTTGCACTCCTTCTCAAGAAAAGCATCTTTTAAAAACAATTGTGCGACTTCAGAAATGAAAAAGCACTCTAATCCCTCCATCTGTGTGATGGAGCATAAAAATACAAATCTTTACACCAGACGAGCTCATTCAGTGAGTCCCCCCCCCATCATCTGGCGCAGTATCAATGCTGCAGTTCATCACACAGACTCCTTTTTACCCAAACACGAGCACTGTACTGTAGCATCACCATGATTCAACACTGATGTTTGCTTTTAGACAACAGCATCTAATTTTAAAAGTAATGTATGAATATTATATGTTGTGTTATAACTGGCGCCCCACACATACTGTATACCCCCACACACACATACACACACATGCACAGAAAGATCTATCAGCAAACATAAAATGCTGAGTCAGCTTGCAGTGATGAAGGCCACCAAGCAGCAGCAGCAACGTTAGCCAGATTGTGAGCGCTCGTCTGACAGGGATAGTGGGGCTGCTGATGGGCTTCATGTAGATAAACACAAGCACAATGTATAAAAAAATTGAAGTTCTGCTATATATTCCCTCCCAAATCACTCATAAATACTGTCACATCATTACATTTTTCAAGTAAGTGCAGTAGTCGTCTCAGCAACGCTATCATTTATAGAGTAGAGGTGGATAAGCTCAACTTAATTGTAGAGTGTGTACAGTATGTGTGTGCGTTTGGGTGCCTAATTACAGCATATTTCATCTATTGAAAATAATATAGTCATTTTCTTTCATGCTGTTACTCATGCATACGCATTTATGTGACTGAAGGTTATAGCCAGTGAAAGAATTCTCCACCTCCAATTCGAATTAGACATTTTTATTAGTAAATAAGTAACTTAATTAGCACCGTGGCCTCACACCACTAGGGGGCGAGAGTTCGATTCCCATCAAGTAAGCGCCATATGATTTTAGTACAAACTTCGTTACAGATTTATACATTTCTGATTTTTAAACATCAGCATTCCAACACAAAATTAAAAGTTACTAAAAAATATGTGTATGTCAAAAGAGAAAGCAGCACCAATTTATAAGCTTTATATATACTTTATAAGTATTTATACTTACAAGCAACCACTTTTCAGCCAAAAAAAAAAAAAAGCAAAACAAAATGGAAGATTTGCATGGGTTTTGCATGCAAAAAAGAAGCAGGTATAACAGTCAGAGTCCTCAGGAGAAGTGTTTGTGGTTTTGCAGGATGCTCAGTAAAACTAAGTGGCTAATTTCTTTATAGAGCTGCACACATTTTGCCCAAGGATTTTGTTTAATTAATTATAATAAAAATTGTTTACTGTGCTTTATAGAATTATTGATTTTTTTTTTTTTATTAAAATCTGTTAAATTTGTATTTAACAAGCTACTTTGTCTTTAATGGAAGCTAAAATAGATTTTGGGAAAAACACAGACAAGAATTAATACTAAGTTGAAGAAAACTGTGTCGGAAAACTTGCCACACTTCTCTACTCATTTCCACGCCTTTTCCTTTCATCAGTGTTTACATACAATCTGCCCAAACAAGTAACTCTGTGTGTGTGTGTGTGGGAAACCCCTGCTCTAAGTGGGTGGAGCCTGGGTGTAGAAACTCGTTGTCCTCTCTCTCTTTTTTTTTTCATTGTAATTTTTTACTTCCTTGTTCCTTTTGAATGGAAATAAAATGGGAATCGGTTTGGGTGTTCAAATAGAGATAAATATGCCTAAACATTTGTTTAATGAGTTTTATATTCGAATAATTCCTGTCTGCGAAAATAAATTGTAATAATGTCATTAATATTAAGAATAATTAATAAAACATGAGACAGGTGTTTATTTAGAATGGTTTAACAACTTTTAAAAGCGAATTATTATTTCAGTATGTATCAAAATCAAGCATAAATTATTTATTTCTCTCTCTCTCTCTCTCTCTCTCTCTCTCATATCAGATGTTTGTGTTGGATAAAGCAGACAGTTCCAGATGTTCTCTCCATGAATTCAGCATCACAGGATCGACCTATGCTCCAGACGGACAAGTGTATGTATACGTAAATAAACGCGCGCGCACACACATACACACACACACACACACACACACAGACAGGCACAGAACACTTGCTCATAATAACATGACCCAGTTATGCTAATAAGATTCTATTCAGGATTGTGTGTTATTAATTTTTCCTAGCTTGTATGCATTTACAAAATCATGATAAAGGCATGAATTGTCCAAACTGACTGTGTAAAGGAAGAGACAGAGTAGGGAAATGTGTGACAATATTACAAACCTGCATCGTCGGGAACTGCTTGGCTTGGCTGCGGCAATCGATAAATGTTAGTTGGTTAGTGAGTTATTATAATAACTTAGCAAAGAAAAAGGACATAATTCTTTTACAAATCAGTTGTCCGATGTTGTGACATTTTCTTTCTAAGTAGCAGCAGTAACCAGCGCAGGAAAAAAGCACCGCTTAATCCCTTTGCTTATGCAATTTTAGGAGGGCTATCCACCTACTTTTACATGATTAGTTGAAAAACTAACTGGATGCTGCTGATTTAATGTTAGTATTTTGTGTTTAGATATTAGTATTCATTACATTTTTTTTTTATTGTGCGTTTTGGAAGCCACGTGGAGAAAGGAGGCGGGGCATCTGAGAGTTCGATGTCTAGTAGCTTTATTGAGGGGAAAAAAATATGCAGCTGTCTTGCCATTTGATTGAGAAGCTCCTACTCAAAACGCAGCATGATATTGTTTCTATAACTTAAGTTATTATATCACCCAAGCCTTGTCCCGTTCATACTTTTCTTTTTCTCAAATCTAGTTCACAGATAAGTACTTTTGCTTGATCTTATAACTCTGTATTTCTGTCTCCGTGTCTCACAGGCTGAAAGGTGATAAACCTGTAAAGTGCGGCGATTATGATGGCCTCATTGAACTGGCCACAATCTGCTCCATGTGTAATGACTCCTCTCTGGACTACAATGAGGTCAGCAGTGTGTGTTTGTTTATGTTTGTGTTCCTGACAGTCATAACCAACAGATCCATCTCTTTTAATATAAACACCTCGAGCAAAAAAAAAACAAAAAAACTCTGCCCTGTTGCTTATGATGAATAAAGCGAGAGCTCCTGCATCATGCATTACAAAGCAAAGTGACTCCTTCCCACGTAGTGAAGGTGCTAATATCTATGAACTTCTACCCACTCGTAAACACCCACTCGCTGCATCCACTGGCCCTTGAGCACCGCTCCGTACACTCGTTTTGCCTGTTTGGCTTCTCACCTCGCTGTTGTCACCATGGCATCAACATGACCATGTTATGCAATAGTGTGTGTTTTGTATTTAAGAGCTACCGACAGTGCAGTTAAGGAGCGGCCAGGGAGATCTAGAAGACATTCAGCATCATGTAGTCAGCTCTTTATAATCTCGCTCGATCATCAACAGGGATGCCTTCGCTGCCAACAAGTTAAGTCGTTTTTGTTTCAGAAGAAACATATAAAAAGTATACAGCAAATATGAAACTGGATAAAACTATAAACTAGAAGTAACTGTGTGTAACTAGGTGGTCTCTAACCTGGAACACAGTAGTCTATAAACTGAGACAAGAGATTTATAAGTTGTAATAAGGCCTACATCTCCCTACAAATCAGTGGAACATCTTGTCCTCGGTTTGAAGCCTGTTTGAGATAATTGTCACTGTGCTGGCAGCCGAAACGCACCCTGCTCCCATTTCCACTTACCATTTCAGTGTTAGAGCGCAATTTCATCACAACCAGTTCCATTTCACAAATCCGATTCAGAAACAGCTCTAAATCCTCAACCACTCAGAACCCTAAAAAAGATTACATCATCTTCCAGTTCTCTCAGCTCGATTTTCCCATCCTCGAGTTTCGTTTCCATCTAGGATATCTGAGCACGTCTGCTTTCTCATCTAGAGGACGAGCTCCCACATCCTGCTTTCTGTGGAAATTTGGTTTGGCTTACTTACTCGCTGGCATCCCTGGTGGCTAGTGTGTGTATGTCAAGGCATGTACGTCTTTGCGCAAACACACCTAAACTGTGTCCGTTCTGAATCTTTTACAGAGCAAAGGAGTCTATGAGAAGGTGGGAGAGGCAACAGAAACTGCGCTCACCACCCTGGTCGAAAAGATGAACGTCTTCAAGACCGACTTGTCCAGTGTCAGCAAAGTGGAAAGGGCTGGAATCTGTAATGGGGTAAGAGTCAGAAATGTTTAGTTGTAGAAAAGATCATTTCTTTAATTAAATTACAGTTTTCAAGTAAGTATCTGGCCCTTGGTGCTGTCATAAAACTAGATTTTCAAGACAACCGAGGCTGTTTTTGAAAGAAAAAAAAATTCCCATGTATACTTTTTTTTTGGGGGGGGATCTTCCATATCTGTAGATTATACTGATAGGAAACGAGTCAGAATTTTCTCTTGTATTTTAAAGTTTTTCTAATATTTTATGGTTTTGTTTATTTCAATCCAAATGTCATTCATTGCATTTTTGCAGCTCTATAGCACCCTCCTTTGGCTCAATTTGTGACCTCTAATCTATGGAAAAATGATGCCACGATCCAGAAACAACCTGTTTGTACAGAAATTTGTTGTTTTAATGTTTAATGCTTTCTCAGTTTTAGTCTGTACTGTAAGTGTTATTGCAGTCCTCTCACCTGCACAAGCGCACCATACCATGAAGGAAAGCGAACAATGGTCCGATTCAAACAGACTTAAGGCATTTTCGCACCTTTTAGCCTTGTTTGTCGCATCAGAGCGAAATTGATACTACATCGTTAAAGAAAACGCACCTGGGTTTTATTCCAGCTGTCTAAAAGCATGCTTAAAGACCCTGTTAGAACATTGGTCCTTATCAGCCTCAAATCCATCCCTTTCATTAAACACACAAACTTCGACTCTGTTCTCTCTTGGGTGAACAAGGGAGCACATTCCTGAGAAGGAGTGACTGACCATTAAAGCTGTTGTTTTTTCCACTGTCCCCTCCAAATGAAGGCCAAGTTAATCCCCTGTCTTAAAAAGAAACAAGAAACGTCAAGAAAAAAAGCCTGCAGTGTCACCGGCTCGCTGAGGAAAAGCATAATATTTAGACAAGCCGGCTAGTTTATGAAGAGGTTCGCTAAACTCCCTACTCGGCCTGCCAGCTTACAGACACACACAGACAGGGGAGAATGGCTTTCCCTTCATCCTGTGTTGTTCTTATAAAGTGCTTTCTTAGTGCTCTGAGAGCATGAGATGGATGGATGGATGCTTTTAAAAAGAATATGTGAACCTTTCTGACGTCAAAGGCAGGATTATGTATTCTAAAATAGTGAAGGGTCAAGCAGCTTTGCAGTTCCTTGGCCTTTTGGCACGAGGTCATCTGCTCTCATATGAAATGTGTCAGCACAACATGTTAGGTCGGCTTGCCCCCTAGTGGTGGAAAGTGATATTGTAAACAAAGTGAATAATTTCAAACATGGGTGAATTAAGTCTAAAAACATAACATGATCTCAAATAACCAGTGTATAGATTTTTATTATTATTATTATTTTATTATTATTTTAATTATTATTCTTTTTTTGTAGCTGTGCGTATGCAAAAAAAAAAATAACTCAGCGTCTGGTCTTGGCAGGCATCAACAAGCAAGCATGTTCACACCCCACCCGAGAGTACAGCTGAAAATGACAGCGGCTTTAAACACACAAACAGAGAGACACACGCAGCTGACTGTTCTTTTGACTTTCTCAGGTAATCAGGAAGCTGATGAAGAAGGAGTTCACTCTGGAGTTCTCCCGGGACAGGAAGTCCATGTCCGTGTACTGCACGCCCCTCAAGGTCGGCTCCCAGAGCAAGATGTTTGTTAAGGTATGGAACCTTTTCATTTCCAAAACCAGCTGGTCTGCCTCACTACCAAGACACAAATAATAAATATATACACAATTCTGTCATGGTTGTTTACTGCATTCAGCATCTCCTGATTACATGGATAAGAATAGGTCATGGGGGTCCAGAGTGGGTGGTGCAATATGGTGCAATTTTGAATCCCGGCAATGCTACAGATGGTCTAATCTCTCTCTCACCTGTCAGTTACAGCAACAACAACCAGTCATGGGTATCTTTTGAGGTCATGCATGCTTTTTCCTCAGTGTCATACACTGCACTGTGATGCAGCATGAGCAGCAGCCCTTCAAAAAACAAAAAGAATTAGATTCACACGTCACATGATACAGAAGAGCTGGGTGATGGGGGGGGTTTATAGAGGAATAAAAGCATGAAGAAAGACATGATTTTTACACAAGGATAAAAATGTCTATAAAAAGGTTAATATTAAAATTATATACAATAAGAATTACATATGTTAATGTTTAGCTCGTTTTAATGGTCCTACCAAAGAAAGAAACATATTAGCAAGGAATATTATAAATCAATAGAAATTGTCATTCTTGTTTATTTATTTATTTGTTTATTTATTTACCTCTTAGTCCTTAGGAATTCTATTAACTTTAACCTCTGGTATAAGTATAATGTTGCAATATCATGTGAGGACTCAAACATATTCTTTTTTCAGTATTTTGATAAACAGTAATAATAACAGTGGTAATAAACAGAGACAGTGGAGAAATTAAAATGAATACAATAATAATCTGGGCCTCAGAATGTTTTCCACTTTCACTTTTTGTGAAGCAGTTGTTGATCATTACAGCAAAATCTATAGTAGCCATGTTTTTATATATCCTGTTAGAAAACAGGATCCAGTGCACAGCATGTATCTATTTATTCTTATTAAGCATTTTGTTAGTTTCTAAATTCTAGATTTTCAAAATATTTTACAAAACATTTCATATGATGCATAGTCCTGAGCTAATATACTTTATAACTAAATTTAGGTTAGATATAATGCATTTCATTCTGTCTTTTTCATGGAGATGTGCACTTGTTATGACATCCCCCCCCTCCTCCCTCCCTCCCTCCCTCATCATTTCTTCTCTGTCTGCTAGGGAGCCCCGGAGAGTGTGATTGAGCGGTGTAGTCATGTACGAGTGGGCACCGGAAAGGTGGAGCTGAGCATGGCTGTGAAGGAAGAGCTGTTAGGGACTATCAGAGAGTGGGGCACGGGCAAGGACACTCTGCGCTGTCTGGCACTGGCCACACGGGACACACCCCTTCGGAAGGAGCAGATGGACCTGGAGAACTCTGCCAGGTTCTCAGAGTATGAGGTCAGGAAAAGGGAAAGTGTGTTTGTTAATGGGTGTGTGTGCACAATGTTACGCAGCCTTTCATTTTTTTTGTGTAGGAAATGTTTTATGAAATTCAAATGTTTTAACCTCATTGTTTTGAAACTTATTTTTAAAGATTTTTTAAAGATTGCAGTTTAAAAAAAAAAAAAAATCATAATGATGTGTGATTTTGTAGTCAGACCTAACCTTCGTCGGGTGCGTGGGCATGTTGGACCCACCAAGGAAAGAGGTGATCGGCTCAGTGAAGCTGTGCGGTGTGGCCGGCATCCGTGTCATTATGATCACAGGAGACAACAAGGGCACTGCCGTGGCCATCTGCAGACGCATCGGAATCTTCTCTGAGGATGAGGACGTGGAGGGCAAGGCATACACGGGTCGCGAGTTCGACGACCTCTCCCCCGAGTCGCAGCGAGAGGCGGTGAAACGTGCACGCTGCTTCGCTCGTGTCGAACCCGCACACAAATCCAAGATCGTGGCTTATCTGCAGTCCTTTGATGAGATCACAGCCATGGTGAGGAAGAGAGAGAATCCGACTTGACCTGTGCCAGTGTGCTGTATTCAGGGCTGTTAGGATTATTACATAGTCAGTCAACTGGCCAGGAACATGCAGTACAGTATGACCTGACAGAGATCATATTTTTATACCAGGAAAATACTAGTATGAAAATATTTTTTAAAATATTGCTTCAAGAATAAGTTTAAAAATCTTTTACAGACTTATTTTTTAAATGAGAGCATTAACATTCTTGATTAAAAACAAAGAAAATATAATTTTAATTCTTGAATATAATTTAGCAATGTTGCATTATAAAAAAAAACTGTAATAAATAATAAAACAGAAATAGCACATTGTTTATTTTTAGAAATGTAGAACAAAAATGGAAGTATACAATTTTGATGATAGTCACGTCAATCAATTTGTTATAATAATAATTATTATTATTATCACTCAGCCATATTACACAATATTATACATTGTGTTAAAGAGCTGTATCGAAAAACATGGCTTTATGCCTAGTTGCAAAGACGAGCACAACATCACCTCTTTGGTGGCACTTTAGTTAAAGCCCAGTAAATGACTCTAATTTGAAAAAGGAAATTTGGCCAATTTGCAATGTCCACTAATTCCTCCAGCCCCACCTGTAGTTCCTGATCCTTAGAATCTTTTGATACTTGGTGTTTTATATATAAACGTAAAATAGTTGCAGATGCTTCATAGTAATAGAGGGTTATTATGAAGCGAAAGGTTATTTGAAACATATCTTACAGCAGTGTAAAATTATGTTTGTTTGTTTTTTTTTGCATAGCCCCATTCTCAGGCTCGGCATTATACACTTCTCTGAGAAAATGCAAGCTCTGAATTTCCTGTAATTAACCCAAGATTGATTCAAAGACAAAGTCATAGAGGCTTATTTATCTCCGAATTCCACACTGTTTTCTGTTCCCAGCAGGGCCTCTAGTTATAACATAGATAAGGACAGAGAACATGAGCATCCTATTCATGTAGTGGACAGCTAACTTGCCATGGAGAAATGGATCAGAAAAACAAGCCTAACTACCTGAAGGGTTGTTGTAGGTTAAGGCATAATCAGTTACAATAAATGCATTATAATTTTACCATCCATGTCCGCAGTTCTTTCCTCTGTCTAATCAGGGTTTAGCCATAAATGCATAACGAAGATGTTAGAACTAAACAGCTATCAAACTATAATTAACCTCCACTTCCTGACTCGTTCCATCTCTCACAGACCGGTGATGGAGTGAACGACGCCCCTGCTCTGAAGAAGGCCGAAATTGGCATCGCCATGGGCTCGGGCACGGCTGTGGCCAAGTCCGCCTCTGAAATGGTGCTGTCCGATGACAACTTCTCCACCATTGTCGCCGCCGTGGAGGAGGGCCGAGCCATCTACAACAACATGAAACAGTTCATCCGCTACCTCATCTCCTCAAACGTGGGAGAGGTCGTCTGGTGAGTCAATCCACACTGACTACATTACACCACCCAGATCTAACAAGTCTTTCTTTAATCAGTTAATTTATCAGACTGAGCCATAAATGCATGGGTCTTGAAGCCAGAGACATTTTTTTGGTGTAAAGAAATCTTTTACATTGTGGTTGTTTATTAGAGCGATTAGAGCCAGCCTCTGAGTGGCGCAGTGGTAAAGTACTCGTCCTATCATCCGGGGATAGTGAGTTCGATTCCCAGGTGATGCTGTAACTTCTCGCAGTCGGAGGTTTTGGCCAAGCTCTTTCAGAGGGAAGGGATGACTTAGTAGTAGCCATTAATCACGGCTTTACAGCTAATCAGGGGCATCTGTGAGTCCACGTAAGCGGAAAGAGCAGATAGCGCTGTCCTCCGAGTGTGTTACGCCGCCCCCAACGGTGCATGATCGAGCAGTTCGAAAAATATGCCCTCGGCTGGAGTCACGTGGTTCAGAGGAAACACATGATAGTCTTCGACCCCACCGACTGAGTGGTAGTAGTAGCCTTAATGAGGGAGCCCCCTAGTGACAGGGAGGAATTAGACACAACTAAATTAGGGAGAAAATCCGGTAGAAAATCCAAAAAACAAAAAGAAAGAGATTAGAGCCTTTATTCCACATAAACAAACCAGTTTCTCTGAGATGTGCTTTTAATATATTTCTTAAATCACATCAACATTTTTTTGTTTTATTTATTGATTTATAATCAAGTTGACATTATTGCTACTTGTTTTTTTATTATATTCAGGATTTTTTTTGCAATATGTAATTTGTGTTAAGTTTTCATTCACATCACAAAAAAAAAAAACACAACGCGGTGCTGACCCACAAATGGCATTTCACAAACACTGAAGTCAGAATGCTGAACTTACTTATACAGTAAATACAATAAATCTAGTGCTCATTGTGTGTACATTTTAGATACAGCCTGTTTGTTTTGTATATGTGACCAACTGCATACACGTATTCATACATTGTAATATTTGTGTGCACACTACATTACTTTGTTTTTCACTTTCTCTCTGTTCTCTTTTTTAGCATCTTCCTGACCGCCATTCTGGGTCTTCCGGAGGCCCTGATCCCTGTGCAGCTGCTTTGGGTAAATCTGGTAACAGACGGTCTACCTGCCACTGCGCTGGGCTTTAACCCTCCTGACCTGGACATCATGGTGAAGCCTCCTCGCAACCCCAAAGAACCTCTAATCTCCGGCTGGCTCTTTTTCAGATACCTCGCCATCGGAGGTGAGATGTGCTGTAGTGTGCATTGTTCTCAACAATGAATACTCTCATGTTGTACTGTATGTTGTACATGATTAAGTACTGTAGCTGGTATTAAGAGCTCGGAGTTTATATTTTAATGAGGTGTGGCTATAAATATCACTGAGACAGAGAAATCAGGTGAGTTAGATTGTAGTGTATAACCAATCATGCATAAAGACATGCTGGAGTTACATGTTTCCAGCCCATGAGGACCCTCTACCCTGCACATTTTTTGAGTTTATGTTTATCATTCATGTTTATTCTAGGAAACATTAAAATGTATAGCAATAGGTATGTTGAAAGACAATCAGTGATTAACCTTGTAGAATTTAAACATAAATAGATGTTAGTAGGCCAAATAATTAACTGCTATGACATAACATCTCCAAATCATATTAATTTGTAGCCTTTTGTTACACAACAAATATCAATAATACTTCTTGGACACTTAATTGTTTTAGTTCTGAAATATAAACATCTGCCCATGTTGTACAGTATGTATGAAATTAAACAAAATAAACTGCTATTGTGGTAAAAAAAGAAGAAAAAAAGATCCACACAATGGTGGTGTGGTGCCGTAACAATTCCAATTCCAAGTGTGGCAATGTTTTGCAAATACCTGTTTATAGTTTATTTTAATAAGACAAGTCGATCATATTAGTCAATAAAAGACACCCATGTTTTTATCAAATATTAATTTTTGTTTATGTTTTTCCAGGATATGTGGGACTGGGAACAGTTGGTGCTGCCACCTGGTGGTACCTGTATGATGAACAGGGTCCACAGGTGTCTTTTCAGCAGCTGGTAAGTTCATTTAAAAGGGGAAAAAGGGAAAAATACTGCAAGCTGCATACTTTGGACTGCTCTAATACCTAAATCAGTTTAGTTAAAAGTTTATAGATATACATAGTATTGTATACTTAAGTCTAGTAGGTCTAGAGAACAGTTCCTGCAGCTGTGACCCATGAATTGTGATATCACAGTTATCATCATGAACTAATTTAGTTTAATCCTGTGTTTTGTTCTGATTTGTTTTTAATTAACTGCTCCTGTGGCATGTGTTCCTGTGCAGCGCCACTTCATGCAGTGCACTGAGGATAATCCTATGTTTGAGGGTATCGACTGTGAAGTGTTTGAATCCCGCTATCCCACCACCATGGCCCTCTCTGTGCTCGTCACCATAGAGATGTTTAACGCACTGAACAGGTGGGGAACACTGAGGAAACAGTTTAACAGTCTAAAGAAGAATCGCAACTGTTATTTACTTACTTTTTTTACCGTTGTTTTATCGTGAAAAACCAGACTAGTTAACATGTATGTCCTTTTTTTAGTCTCTCAGAAAACCAGTCTCTTATAAGGATGCCGCCATGGGTTAATATCTGGCTTTTGGGAGCCATCCTGCTCTCCCTGTCTCTCCATTTCCTCATATTGTATGTGGAGCCGCTACCAGTAAGTGCACTGCACAGATACTCCCTCATTCCGTCATAACTCTTTATTTCCATTTAGTCTTGTTCTAATTTAGTCCGCTGTACAATTAACATCATTTACCTCTTTTTTTCCTTCTCTTCTCTCTTAGCTGATATTTCAGGTCACACCTCTCTGCTGCTCCCAGTGGTTCGTCGTCATCAAGATCTCCTTCCCTGTCATCCTCTTGGACGAGGCGCTCAAGTACCTATCCCGGCACCATTTAGAAGGTACAAACAAGAGTTCCCTTGAATTAAATCATGCAGTAACACCAGGATTCCTGTAGATACTGTAGAATCATGCACACTTGGAAGTGGTATAAACTCACTAGCAGGGCTTAGTTTGTGCAAAAGCAAACCGGAGCATGCTCAAGGAGCTCCCAGTTTTGGACCATCTCTGCCATCTCTTTTGCCGCTAAAAAAATCCATAGCTAGAGATGATCATTCGAATTCTTTTTAAGGAAGCCAAATAGAACAGGATTTAGCATTAGCAAGATTTAGATTTAACCAGAAGAAAGAAGGACGAGCTTAAGCACGCCCAACACAAGCAAACTAATTTCAGTTTCTACAAAATCATTAATCCTAAGCAACGAGTATACAGGCTAAACTTTTTTTTTTAAATGGCAGCGTCGACCTATTTTAAAGTGTTTGTGCCACGCGATGGGTTCATCAAGGAGAATCATGGAGAATGGACTGGACTCAAAACTGAAATCAAATTGGAATCCTACAGTTAAAAAAAAAGTTTGCTAAAGCTACTACTACCACTTTGATTAGAAGAAAAGCATCTTAGAAAAGCATGTCAGTCAAGAGCAGCATTTTGAGGCTTTAGTGGGGACAGGATTATGGAAAATTGGACAGGAGAAATTGTACCAGCTTTTAACAATTGTGGCTGAGCCATGACTGCTTACCGTGGTTGAAAAGGAGTTGTTATTTGATTTACTTCCTGACTTCCTGTCACCTCAGACCAGTCTGACCTTCAAACGGTGTTTCACAGACATAAATTTAAATTAAAAAAAATAATAATTAAAAAAATGCTTTGCTACAGTATGATTAGCTGCAGTTGAAATAAAGTGGCCAGTTCATGAACATTTGTATTAAAAAAAATAATAATAATAATAATAATTTTGAAAAAAAATAATTCTGTATGTGTCTGTATTTTTATTCATTTGTGCTTTCCTCAAAGAAATGTATTAATCATGTTTAGTCATGTTTAGTTTTTTACGCCGGTCTAGTTCATAAGTCTTATCTCTGAAAAGTGGCTGACATGCTGATTGGACAGCTTGCTTGCTTTAACCACATCAAACATGTAATTATGCAGTTCCTTCATGAATTTCTCTTACTTTGCAAAAAATGACGTCTTGAGGAGTGATTTTTTTTTTGTGTGAAATACCAATCTAATAACCAAACATAGGACTATTAATCTTATTTCTTAGTTATTTCTAATGTTGTTCTCTCTCTCTCTCTCTTTTACACTCTCCCGCTGTTTGTGTGTCATTATATTTTCACGCATTATTTCTCTTCTGCTGTGTTTGTTCTCTAGGTGAAGAGGAGGCGAGGTACAGGAAGAGTCGGCAGCTGAAGTTCTAGGACGGCTCCTCCTCCTCTAGCACAAACACTCAGACATACGCACATACACTCAGTCAGTTTTCTCCCCATTTCCCTTTTTAGGAGACATCAGGCAGCACTCACACACACTCCTCTTTCCCCCGCTTTATCCAACCTGCAGGCCCAGTCACCACTAGAAACTATCCCAGCTGAATCTGAGTGCGAGTGTGTATGAGTGAGAGAGTGAGTGAGAGAGTGAGTGTGTGTGTATGTGTGTGTGCTTTTTGTCATGTAATAGCACAAGCATGGCCTCCATATACCACAATGTTGCGTGAACATTTATTAAGAACCGGCTTCTTGGCTTCCATGCAGTAGATTTTAGTGCAATAACTGGAGCTAGAACTGAGAGCGTAAAGGATTTCGGATCACGTTCAACGGAGAGTCCGTTCCGTCTGGAAGAGGTGCTAGAAGAAAAGCGACATCTGGAGAGCTCCATGTGTCCGTTTGTGTGAGCCGTGTGTGTATGTGAGTGTGTGCGCGTGCAGGGACAGGTACAAGGCCAGTTTAATTGACAAGTCTCACACCATGCATGTTGTTTGTTTTAAGGCGCATTTCCACCGAGGTCAAAATATTTTTTTATATTGATTGCCTCTGAGATGATTGACAGCTGCACTGTCCTTATTTTATTTGATATTTGACATTATTTCATGTAGCTTTCAAAGTATCATAATCGCACATTCTCATTCTGTGAAGATTGTATTTGACCAGTGAGCAGCGTTCTGCATGGCAAACCCCCCCTCCACTTAAGGTCAAGAAAAAGTTAAAAAGTTTCATGGATCTGATGGAAACAAATCTGCCTTCCAGGAACAGTATCAGTTCCTGGAACTCTGAAAGCATCCATATCTTAGCATTTGATAAAGTTCCTTCGGTGGAAATCCGCCTTATATAACTCAATAGCCTCAAAACCGTTCTGAAACTTTTTTTGTTTAGAGACTCCAGAGAATCCGTTGGCCCGCGTTGTTGCTGTTTACACACACCCGCTTGTTTACTTCCCCTGAAATGTCCCGATCGACGTATCGTATCGTCTCGTCTGCATTTTAATGAGAAACCTGCCGAGGACTTGTTTGGCTGATTCGCACAGCTCTTTAAGTCATCTGCCTCTGAAGCAAGCAAGCTTTTCAACAGACTCCTTCTCTCGTTTCACATTTTCTATGAATTTCACAGGAACACTAGTCACCAGGAGCTGCTAGCAAACCCTTTTCCAAACAATAAAAAAATGATTGTTTACTCCTGTTAGCAAGCGAGCGAAAGTGGACGAAGAGCTTTAAAGTGATTTCAGAAAATAGTGTGTGTGAAATGTAATCTGCAGGAAGCCTTGGCATGTATAAACATACCTGAAGTCTTTTTATGCTAGGATGAGGATACACACACACACACACACACACACAGGAGGAGAGAGTGCCTCTTTGCTATTAATATACAGTACACACACACACACACACACACAGAAAGAAACACATTTAGATATTACAGAGCAAGGTCTTATGAATGTATGTTCACTTCCTTACGAATGCGAAACTGCTTTATTTGTTTTTGGGTTTTTTTGTTTAAGAAAATGCTTTTCTTCTACTCTTGTTCTTTTCGTTCCCATTTTAACCTCAAGTTTTTTTCAGACAATTCATTCCATCGTCTAAAAACCTCTGGAGTTTTATTGTTAACAGACTCGCCACCTCTTCCAATGCGACTCCTAACTAGATATGTTTTTTTTTTTTTTTTTATTAACAAATAATAATATTAATACCTATGGCTTTGACTGAAAGAACCCAGGTGGTTTATTTTTGCCGTTGCAAGGTGTAATGCTCTCACTATCTGTTGATTATAGGCCAGTGTGCGTATGTTTGTATGTGTTTGTGTGTGTGTGTGTGTGTGTGTTTGCAAGTGCAGGGATTTAGCAGAGCAGCTACTTCCATTGCCTATGTGCCACTATGTTGACCTTGATAATCTAGATATTGGGAGATGTAATGTAATATCTGTCCAAGTCTTAATGCACTTCTCATCGTGACAGATGTGCTTATGTGAAACGTATAGCCTACAGTGTGTCGGCGGCCATTTTATAAATAAAATAAATAAATAAATGCAGTCTTTTTAGCTCTATGTACAATACATGGACGATCACACCGTTTGGAGCTGCCGCGGCAGAACTTTAATAGAAACATCGGGCGTCGTCTACAGAGAGGTCGGTTTGTGTTTTACACCCGATCGATTCGGAATTAACGGACTGTAGACGTCGAAGCCCAACATACTGATGTGACGACAATAAGGCCTTGTCCCCTCACTGTGGCCACACAAACCACTGGCAGTCCAAGCAACAGAAACTGTGGGCTTGTACAGCCTCGCTAATTACTACTGATCTCTTAACAATTTGTACAGGAGAAGATTAAAAAAAAAGATTGCATGGAACCTTGTTACTGTAATTAATAACCTATACAGTATGTAATATTTAAGGTTTTTTTTTTGTTTTGTTTAGTTTTTTTTCAAAAAAGAAAAAAAAATACTTAACCTATTTACCAGCAGAATAAAGAAAGGAATAATTTTTTTTTCCAAGGACATGGCATCAGGGGATCTGTTTTGTTAGTTTATGCTTATTAATTCTTTGCTTTTAAAGGTTGATGGAGAGCTTTTATTTACTTAATTTGTGCTTGAAATGTTGTAAAATAAAGCTAAGAATCATGATAGTAATATTTGAGGATTTTTTTTGTTTATTTGTTTGCTGAGAATAGTTCCCCCTCCCCCCAGATCTGTTCAGCCCCTGTTCACTTCACCTCTGAAAAACAGACAAAAAACTGATTTGTATTTGAACTAAAATGTCTAATTTAAAATCTAATGTAAGATCAAGCAACGCACCTTGATGCAGGATTACTATAAAGAACCACTCGAGTAAAGATGTATACACAGGGAGGCATGAGCAGGGGCTGATTTGAGTTTAGATTCCAGTTTACACAAGCCAATGTTGAATGCTGGGTAATGAAGTTTTTAACGTGTGTACATTCTGAAGGTCTTGGGTGTGGTGGGTACAGCGGCTCCAGAGGCCCAGGAGTGTCATCGTGCATCTGTGCACGTGTTTGTCAGAGCGACACAACAGCATCTAATTTATTAATATTTTATTCGTCAGTCGACGTTGACTAATTATGAATTCGGCGGATTTCCTGCTGTTAATAGTGACAGTTCTCAGCTTTTTAAAAATGATAATGATGATGATGATTATTATTATTATTATTATTATTATTATTATTATTATTATTTCCTGCTGTAGTAAAGACATAAAGACATCATATAGGCCAGATGTCTATTTACGTGTTAACTGATCAGTTGTCAAGCTTTAACATTTCAACCCTGATTTATGTGTGTAGATTTTATTCAGCAGCATCTGGAGCCTTGTACCCACTACTGAGCACAGAATTTCTGCATTGCATTGGTTATATTGATTGTGCATACATAATTTTATATATATATATATGAAAAAAGCAACAACATGGAAATAATAAAGATTATTTATCTTGTTATTTATTTGAGATGTCTGTTTTGTGATGTTGAATTTTTTTACTGATTATTATTATTATTGATAATAAAAGTTTTAAAGATGTTATGGATTTTGCTATAACTATTAGTTACCACCAGATGGCAGGGTGGTGCTGTTTTAGTTTAATGTTTAACATATTTATGTATAAAATATTAATATTATAGAGAGAGATTAGAATTCAAAACCATTTCAGTTATTTTACTGAACAGCTTTCTCTGTCATAGATTAAAAAAGTGAGCTGGAAGCTGATTTGGGAGCGATGAAAGGATTGTAACTGAGTAATAAGTTGTGGCCCGACACCCCATCTGTTTAGAGATATAATTTAGTTCCAATTTGAACCACCGGTCTTCTTTCTCTAGAATGTATCAATGCAGTCTTGATAGAGTGACCCTTTAGAAAAATTCAGATGCTGAGGGTCTTGTCCTGTGGCGCTGGCTCTCCACGTGTTTGTGAAGTGGTTTGGTTTCACTAGTCATTTGCACACATCTTCGCTTGTGTCTGGGGGTTTTGTCTTAGCAGTGGACAAGCTTCTGTCTCAGTGTTGCCTCATTATATGCTTGTTGAGTTTCTCAGATACTTCAGCATTGACAATAATGTTCTTTTTGTGGGTTTTTTCTCAGTCCGCAGTGGAAGTACTCAAGATTACAAGATGTTACCCAGTATAGATACAACCATAGTTCTACCATAGTACCTCCTCTGGTGGTCCTATAGAGCCCACCTTGGTGATGTCTGATTCACCACTATAGTATATAATGTGTATTATGTATATTTAATAAATGCCCAGTTGGCTTTTGGGAGATCCCTTGAAGTGTATGCGTTTCTTTTCCTTTCCTCCACCCCTCGCAGACACGCTCTTATCCTGATGGTGTAGAGTTCTGATCGCTCCCAGTTTGTGCTGGGATGGTGAGAGTCAAAGACTAAATACTAATCTGTGTGTATGTGGGCAAGTCAACTTGCCACCGAACAGCACCTTTGCCAATGAACCATGACCTGGAGGACTGAGAATCTTCACAGACATTTGTGAGTAGGTGGTGATGTAAAATGGTAGCAAGTCTTTTATATGATTTAGGAACCTTCTCTACACCCTTGTTAGATTAGAAAAATGCCTTGATTATTCCACTGTAAATAACTGCCAGGAAAGCAAACGAATGCCATGCTTTTTGGTATTTCAAGCATCATCTTTTCTGTTATTTTTCTTATATTCATCTTTCGACGCAGTGTTGTTACCAATTTGGAGAGAGCGACCTCAGAAAATGGTGCAATCTTATAATGTGTGTGAAAACACGAAACATAACTCATTCACTCACTCATCGTCTATTTCGTTATGTCCTGTGGTCAGGATCGCATGGGGCCTGGAGCCTACAGTATACCAGAAGACCCCAGCACGAGGCGGGGTACAATCCTTGTATTGCGATCCTTTTCTGCACAGCACGGGTTGCAAAAGCTGAGTTGAGTTCCTGTAGCCTTCCTACAGACGATCCCCATCTGATCATTCTACTCTGACCTCTTACATCAACAAGGTGTTCAAGAATAACAGCCATTTTTATACACTCACACACATTTAAGTGAACTCATTAATACTAACACAAATG
Organism: Clarias gariepinus; assembly: GCF_024256425.1. Lineage (NCBI taxonomy): Eukaryota > Metazoa > Chordata > Actinopteri > Siluriformes > Clariidae > Clarias > Clarias gariepinus. The sequence continues at coordinate 9,167,900 of NC_071123.1, read as the reverse complement.
GCTGACAAGCAGCTGCGTGTGGACAGCTACCAAATGCAAGACTCAGAACCACCTCCAAGGCTCTTATCTGCTTGATTAGTCAATGAGCTAGCAGTTTCTTCGGTGCTCCATGACTAATCAAGCCTGGAGGTGGTTCTGAGTGTTGCATTTGGTAGCTGTCCACTGGTATTCTCAATTCTCAACCAAAGAGGCGTTTATGCAAGTGAAAAAGGCCATCATTGCCTCTAGAACAATCTGGTATACCAAGGATTTCATGGTCAATTCAATGACTGCAAGCCCGAATCACCCCTCCACCACCATGCTTGACAGAGCTATTTCTGCTGTAATGCTGTATGGTTTTTGCCACAACTGCTGTTTTGCAAACCTCAGTCATGCTTTTATGTTCTTTTTGGACAGAAGAGCCTTTCTCCTGGAAACCCTTCCAAACCAATCATACTTCAGTCGAGTCTTTTTCTAAATGTGCCGTCATGCACTTTAACATTTAACTCTAGGGTCTGAGAATGTCTGAGCATTGCATGGTCTGATCTTAGGGTGGATGTTCTGCGACGTCCACTCCTGAGAACCGTCTTGAATGCATTCCACTTGTGAATAATCTTTCTTACTGTTGAACTCCAAATTGTTTGGAAATGGTAACCACCTATGTGTAGTAAAGCAACATGGAGCCAAACTGGACAGAGCATTCATAACATTTAGAAAGTTCAAGTGATCACAAAATTCCTGACAATTAAAAAAAAATGGTCACTCAAAAGGGGTCATCATTATTTATCGGAATTTAAAATATAAGTATTTGTACGGGACAATGACTATATTCAATTGTATGTTACAGTATATTTATTCGATGGGGCTTTGGTTCACCTTCCCTATGGACAAGCCGCCAGTTGATCTCGTCCAAGAGAGAAAAAACCCAAGTTTCACTTATTATGCACATCTTTTGATTGGATTTGTTTGAAAGTTGAAAAGTTGCTAACTTCTGGTGGAACACAACTCAGAAGTATGATGCAGTGCCCATCAAACTTCAACTGAGTCATGCAGAGCTGGAAGTGGGCATGCACTGAATCACTATTACTTAATATAGAGCCTTTGCTGGATTGAAAAACATCAATTTCCTTTCTCTCTTTTTGCAGGATCTGTGTGCCGGTGCTCAGTGCCAATTAATTAGTTACAGTTTGATAGTTGAGGGAGCAATTCTTATCTCATAGCAACGATCCATACTTTCTGCATTACTCTAATGGATAAGCTGTAAAAAAAATATATAATAATAATAAATTTAAACCCCATAATAATAGTCATGTGGAAGGGTGACTCATCACCGTCTCTGATTTTAAAAGTAGCCTTGTGTTCACAGTGTTGTGGCCTATTTCAGCTTTTCTCAAGTCAGGCTTCATAATGACACGACCAGGTTTTGATCACAGGGTGGAAAAGGGAAGACTGGAATCCCACTAAAAGGTGCTGTTACCCAAAGTAATCCTGTACAGGTTATTCACTGTGTCATACGATGTCATCAATATAATGACTTGAGTCTGAGTAAGAAAGTGTCCCATGTAAAATTACTGAAGCTATGTAATTGATAATGTCCTTGTGGATGGTGTTATGCGATGGACTTTTGTCTGATCCCAGGTCTATTCCTCCCTTAGACCTTGTGTTCCTTGGATAGACTCTGGATCCACTGGTCAGATCAATCTGCTTCCAAGCAGAACCACTTTTCACAAGCTAGCAGCTGTTAATTATCAAGACATTTTCCACCGAAGGGAACCAGGTGCTAGTTCATGTCTAGTGCTAGTGCTGGTTTAGAACCAGTTCAAAAGCGAACCTTCTTAGAACTGGCTTTGTTTTTTCACGGGTTAGAAAGCATATTATTACGTCACTGTATATGTCTGTGTACGTCTGTACTTTCCCAGCAATGTTGACGGCAAAGCTACCAGGAATAATAGTGAGAATGCTAGTGCTAGCGGCAATGATAGTGGGAATTCTAGTGCAAGCAAAAACGCTAGCAGCAAGTACAACAACAGGAGAGTAGTTCTCCTGGCTTTATCATTACTAGAAAGCATTTGAGCTGCCCATTGCGTGTGAGTCCCTCCTTTAAAGATAGCAGTCACAAACTTGTAGTTGGTTGTGATAATCTTGTCCCAGCCCTGACATTCTTTGTTCTGTCTGAAAACAAAGAACTGGTCGAAATTGGGCTCTGAACTAGCTCTGGAACTGCCTTGGAGGAAAAAGAGGTATCAGATGTTCCCTTAAAAACCTTTCTTTTAGGGGTGGCTATATCAACCAATTGTACCAGTAATTTCTGTACATGCTTTAGACTGATGGTACTGATGGTCAGTAACCAAGTGAACCGGTATAAATATATATTTATTGATGGAGCGCTTCTGTAAGTCACTCTGGACAAGGCCATCTGCCAATTGGTGTAAATGTAAATGAAATGACCAGCTGAGCTTGACTGATGGTATCGCTTTAGCTGTGCATGTGTTTTTGCATAGTTATTTGGTTCCTCAAGAAAGCAATAGTACATTTGATGTCCTGTTTATTTAAATAAAATAAAATAACTCCAATGAGTTTCTCGAATGGCCATCTTTTATTATTACTGTTTTGATATATACATGTCCTGGAACATTGCTAACTTATCTTGGACAAGTGTTACTAAGATGTATTCTAGTTTTACTATGTCTCTTGTCATTAAGGGTGCTGTTGGAAGACTCTACCATGTTTGCCTTGTCAAACAGACCTGGGGTGTGGGTGGAGTGAGTGGAGGATGTGGCATGTCTATAAACAGACAGACAGGAGGTACATGTAATCACAAACAAGCATTGTCTTGGAAAGCCTTTTTTTATGAGAGTTGTTTGAGTCAATATGGGACTTGTGATGGCATGAAGCCAAGTGACATTTACACAAGAGCACAGTACGGTAATGAGACACTTAGCCACAGTAATATATTTGAATGATGTAAACGTTTTAAGGAAGGCCATACGTCTGTGAATGACGATCATAGCTGAGGTGGCTCAGATCCCACTGGAGTCGCTCCTGTGAACATTGAGTAAGTGGAACGTCAGCATGATCAGCAAAGGCACGACCTCATACTGCCCACTGCACCACTTGAACATTACTGAAATTCAGCTGGGAGTTATTGCCACAACCCCAGTGGAGTCCTGACCTCGGTCCAAGCCATTTCCACAAGTTTGGGCCATTAAAGGAGTTCTTGTGAGATGTTCTAGTTTCTTCCCACAGTCCAATGATGACTAGTATAGAATTATGGTGTTTCCAAACTGCCTTTGGCAAATGATTTGATGTGTGAGTGTGCAGCTCACCCATCAAGGGTGTACCCTGCCATGTGCCCTAAGTTCCCTGAGATTGGCTCCATGCACCTGTTACCCCCACACACAAATAACAGAGAGGTGGTGGAATATAGTTATCTAGCCTCTTAAGGCTTCCTTAGATAGTAATATTGGGACTAATTGGGGCTTAGCTGAAATTCTAAATTAGAATCTGATTGGATTTGGAATATTCTTCCAACCCAAATCTTTCACCTGAACATAGGACATAACAAAACCTCCTACTATCACGCTTCTAATGTTGCTATGCTAAAGTACTATGAAGAAGTCAGTATTAGATATTAGCACAATACCAACAAAACACAGAGCTTTGAGTGCTGAATGTGAATGTTTTATAGTGTCATGCCGAGTCAGCAGTATCATCATTTCTCCTTTTCTCTCTCTCTTCCTTTCTCTCTAACACACACACAAATACACATGCACCCTCCACCCAGGAGGTTTCTGCAGAGCCTGCTGGGATACGCTCCCATGGGGAGGACAGCAGAAGGTAGATTCTCGTTAGTGCCATTGAGGGATCGTTATTTCGTCTGGCTGTGCTTTTCCTCCCAACGCATGACTACAGGGAAAGTAGGAAATGTAAAGCTGACTGATTGTTCTCATGAGATCCAATCAAAGGTGCAATGTGCGACACAGTCAGTGTCAGTACCCAGAAGCCTTTTCTTCATAACTCTGTACTCGATTTAAAGAGTTGTTGATTTATCCATTCTGTGTATTCGCCCATCAATAATATAGAATCAGTCATTTCTTTTTCATGATCTTACTGTTGCACATTAATTACATTAGTCGTTTGTTATTGCTCGAAAAACCCTTATACATCATCTGACCTTGTCTATTTTCATATCCCTGGCAGAACTGTTCAAAAGTCTTATTTCTTCATATCTTGCTTCCAAAGATCTACAGTAGCTACACCTTCTTGGTCTACATTATATGGAATCCTTCTTCAAGGACTTTAATGGCTCTCATCTTCAGGTCCCTTATCCCCAGTGAAGGGCAATCTTAATACTTCAGTATACCAAGACATCTTGGACATTGCTATGTTTTGTTTGGGTAAGAACCTTTTCTATTCCAATATAACTGTGCCTCAGTAATGAGTTAGGTGTGTAAGAACTTGATTGGCCCTAACACAGAGCCCTGAGCAACTCCATAGAGCACCTTTGTGATGAACTGAAACAGAGGTTAGAGGCATTATCGGCCTATTATTATAGGTCTTTATCTTCTCCTCGCTTGTCCTTGTACAAGACCAGATCAGTTTTAGAGAAATGTTTTTTGTTTGTTAAGCCACACAGTGATCTATGAACCATTCAATCATAAAACACATCTAACTTTAGCCATGAACCAGTGAGAAATAGGTGCAGATGATGACAGATAAACAGGCCGGTGATTAGTATAATGGTGATGCTGAATGCTTAGTGGTTGGATCAGACGAGAGGCAAAATGAGGTTGCTGCTGTGGTTGTCACAGTACATAAACGACCAGTTTTTTAGTTGGATCTTTGCAGCCTGTCGCAGTAAAACATTTGTTCCCATTTATTTGATTTCTTTCAATCTACATCATTTAATGTAATTTAATATAAACCTCAAGACTTTTGCACAGTACTGTAATACCAGGAAATGCATTAAAGCTGGACAGATCGACACCACGTGTCATCATTTCCAGTATGCTAATGACATTCTGCCTGCACTCATTCTCTGCAATGCAGATCTCTTGTGTACAAGTAAATCAGACATGAAGCATGACTACTCTATTTATCCAAAGCACATGGTGTACATCACTGTGATGTGTTGTATTATGTATTACAATGACCCACTCCTGAGTCTCCCAACTCTACCACATTACTGTCTGATGGAGATGAACATGTTGACGTAAATTTAGGAGCCTGACACGTGTTTGTACCGGCGTGCATCATTTCCAGTGACAGTCCGCAGATTACAGACCATGTTGGCTGCATGTCCTTGAGTCAGTGTGGGGATAGGAGGCTTCTGCGTCACCACAGTCACAACGCAGACACCTGGAATATGTCCTTCATCTTTTGTCTTGCCGTCTTGCAAAACAGAAAACCTTCCAGGATATAGAGTGAAGGAAAAGAAAAACAAGGTGGGTGGGTGTGTGTTCGTGAGCACATATGCTTATGCTAATGTCACACCACAGACGGCAGCTCTTGACAAACATCAGTGGATGAATGGATTAAAAGTCAATCCCAAACGATCAAGCACTTAACAGCTGTGATATCGGAAGCTTGCACGGACCTTTGGCCTCCTAGAGACTGTAATGGAGTGAATAATCTGATTTGGTAATGTGAGATTCAGTAGTATAAGGGCAGTTTGGTGCCCTTTCAGATAAATTAGATTGGCTTTGTTGTTCTGATTCTTACTTGCACACTTACAGTGTGTATATTTAATAAAGGCATGTCTGACTTTACACCCTCTGAACGGTTAGATGTACTGTATACCACAGTGTTCAGTAAGTGTTGATGTAAAATGTTTCCAGGATGGACAGCCTTGCTGTTTGCGGTCTCTCTGTAATTTAATGAGCTGTGTTTTTGTCTTCATGAAAGAGAGAAATAAAGAGAGTTTATTGGAGAAGATCAGGATTGTAGCTATTACAATGTCAGTAATAACAGTAAAGCGCCTCATTTTCTCAGGGATCTTCCGTAATAAAAAATAAATTCATTAAAAATATATTACGTGCTATTTTTTTAATTAAGATTTTTTTAAAAAATTTTAATCATTGGCAAATTTGCTGTAGTATCAGGGGAATAAATCACTTCGGGGCATGGTGTTAATGAAATATAATCAACTTAAGGGTTGTAGCAGTGGCTATACTTTATGTCAAGCTGCATCACACCATTCTACTGATTATTTTCCTACTGTATAACACTATGCCTTTAAAAAGCTGTGCTATTCAGAATAAAACTACTTATAATATTTATACCTAACCCAGATGTGTGGTGAGATGCAGTTAATATACACTATATAGAGAAAAGTATTTGGCCCACCCTGTTAATTATTGAATTCAGGTCCCTTATCCCCAGTGAAGGATAATCATAATACTTCAGCAAACTAAGACATCTTGAACAATGCTATGCTTCCAACTTGCAACAGTTGGGAAAAGCCATTTTCTATTCCAGTATGACTGAGCCCCAGTGCACAAATGGATAAAGACATGGTTTGATGAGTTTGGTGTGTAAGAACTTGACTGGCCCTAACACAAAACCCTGACCTCAACCCCATTGAGCACCTTCGGGATAAACTGAAACTGAAGTCACGAGGCAGGCCTTCTCGACCAGCATCAGTGCCTGACCTCATAAATGCTCTACAGAATGAATGGACATGAATTCCAAAAAAAAAAAAAACACTTTAAAATCTTGTGGACAGCCTTACAAGAAGAGTGGAAGCCGTTCTAGCTGCAAAAGGGGGACGAACTCCATATTGATCCATTTTTATTCAGATACAATGTCATTGGTTACATGTTACAGGTACATTATCAGCTTCCGAGCACACTGTCAGCATAGGCAGTGAGGCATCAAGGCAGCCGCTGTCTGTTTCTAATCCAACTCGCATAATCATTTTAATAATTTGCATGTTGTGTGTGTTATTGGTCAAAAGCCAATAAGCTTAGGTTGTAACTTAGTAAATTCATTAGCTGCCACTGGGGCAAGTGAAAGCGCCACTCACTATGTCCGGTCTCATGTTATGCCTCCTTGGAGGCCCAATTAAGTTGGATAAAAAAAAAAATGTCAAGTGAGGTAGAGGCATTATGTAGCCATGGTCTTTATCCTCTCCTGATAATGTCTCTGGTGAGGAAGCATATCCTGTTTGTGCTCTCAAAAAAAAAAAAACTCAGAAAGCCTCAGGCCAACATTTCCGCTATGTTCGCTGGCGCTCTCTCGTTGCGCGTAACAATGTTATTTGAGTCTGGTTTATTTCATGTAACTGCTAGCAATAAAGTAATGCTATGTTTTTGTGCTGCACTGTGATGTATTTTGTCTTTTTTATTCATTTTCCATATTGCCTAACTTATGTAGGGTCACAGGGCCTGAGATATTTCTTTAGCCCAAATTTTGCACATTCTATTTTTTACCGCTTAATCCTGTATACAGGTTCATTGGGGGCGTGGAGCCTATCCCAGAACACTAAGGGCATGTGGTGGGGTACACCCTGGATAGGGTGCCAATTCATCACAGGGAACAGACATTCACAGATTCACACACTATGACCAATTTGGGAATGCCAATTAGCCTAATCGGCATGTCTTTGGACTGTGGGAGGAAACCAGAGTATCCAGATGAAACCCAACAGTCACAGGGAGAACAGAGGTGGAAATCAAACCCGGACCCTGGAGGTCTAACCACTAAGCCGATGTGCCGGCTTATTGTCTGTTATGTGTTCCAGCTAATTAATTGGGCTAGTTCAACCTGTTCCCAGCAACAGACAAACTGCATTCTTGCTTTGTGGAATAGATGGGGGGATTTGAAATAGTGCCACATAACAACAGCATCAAGGTTCATTGCAGGGAAATAGTGTGAAAAACAAGAAACATTTAGTGAGTGGCAGAAATGCCTTCTTGTGAAGATAGATCAAAGAAAGATGGTCAGAGCTGATCAAACCTTAAGGTAGAGGATCTGCTACAGCAGAAGTTCCACTTCTGTGAGCCAAGAACAAGACTCTGAGGCTACATTCCAAAAGAAGCGTTTCTAAAAATTCAAACCAGCCTGTCTGACAACAACGAACATGCCGTGATCAAAGTCACTAAAAAGATTTATTTTTCTCACTTTGATTCGAAGTAAAAGTTAACTGAAGCTGTAACTGTACCTACTGTAGATTGACTTATTAGATACAGGTATACTGGTGTACATGGGTGTTGTATGAAGTCAAGTGTATTATGACACTTATTATCAGTAGAATTAAAAATGAATTTTTAGGGATGTACAATTTAGTGAGAAATTACTGAATGTATAGCTAAACCTTTTAATAGTTATATAAAACTGTATAAAAATGTATTTGCCTTAAAACATTGAATCATTTTTATTTGCAATACCTACTATTAGCTAGAAATTCAATTGCTTAGCTAGTTGAATTAATGTTAGTCTAACCTTGCATTAGCAAGGACAATTACAACAAACACCTAATGACTTAGGTCAATCTACAGTAGGTAGAGTTATTGTTAGCTAAACTTACCTAAAAACTTTTCTTTAGACTGAGTTCATGCCTTCTAATGTCTACTGAAACTACAGTCAGCTAAGACATGTCTAGAATAGTGAAAATTCCAAAGGAACTTAAGATTTTCAAAAAGACTGGGTTGTCAGTCAGTCTGAACTAGAAAACCATTAAGAAAACTATAGGCAAGTTTTAAATAAAATAGTAAAACATCCATTTAGTTACAACTTCATGCTGTTGTTCTCAACTACCTCCTTGTTCTATGTGTAGGTGAGTTGCTTATAAAGCTGTAAAAGTAAAGTTAACAACGCATTATTAATGTACTAATGGCAAAGCCTGACTTAACCAAAAATGGGACCAATTGATGCATACATTGTATTACAAAACAATGTTATGAGGGCTAAAAAGCTGGATTTAAGCATCCCCAAAACGACAGGTCTTCTGGGGTGTTCCTGGTAAACAATGGTTTGTACCTCCCAAGCAGTGCAAGAAAGGACAATCAGTGAACTGGTGACAGAGTCATGGGTGTCAGAGTCATTGATTACAGCTCCGCTTTCAACACCATCATACCACCCAGACTGGTCATGAAACTCCGCGACCTGAGCATCAGTTCCTCCCTGTGCAGCTGCATCCTAGACTTCCTGACAGACAGACCTCGGGTGGTTCGGATTGGCAACAATACTTCATCCTCACGGACACTCAGCACCGGTGTCCCTCAGGGATGTGTGCTCAGCCCCCTACTGTACACCCTGTTCACCCACGACTGCACAGCAACACATAGCTCCAACACCATCATCAAATTTGCAGACGACACCACCATCATCGGCTGCACTTCTGATGGAGCTGAGTCGGCATACAGGGCAGAAGTGAGAGCCCTGACATCATGGTACAACCTGCTGCTTAATGTCAGCAAGACTAAGGAGCTCATCGTGGGCTACAGGAGACTGCAGGGTGGAAGCCACACCCCCATCCACATCGAGGGAGCAGAGGTGAAGAGAGTCAGATTCCTGGGCATCAATATCAGCGAGGATCTGAGTTGGTCACACCACATTGGTGTGATCACTAAAGCGGCAAGACAGCAGCTCTTCTTCCTGCGGCACCTGAGGAGGATCGGCATGGACCCCAGTATACACAAACTTCTATCGATGTACCATCAAAAGTATTCTGTCTGGCTGTATCACAACCTGGTATGGCAGCTATAATGCTTTAGATCGCAAAGCTCTGCAGAGGGTGGTGAGATCAGCACAGTGCATCACCACGACTAAATTGCTAGCCATGCAGGAACTCTACAGATTCCTATAGTAGGAGGAGGACGCAGCGGATCGTCTCTGACCATAGCCACCCCAGTCACAGACTTTTCACGCTCCTGCTGACGGGCAGGCGGTACCGGAGCATCAAGACCCGCACCAGCAGATACAGTGACAGTTTCTATCTACAAGCCATCGGGCTTCTGAACTGCTGACATTCTGCACACACCAATATACACTCACCGCAACCTCTGGACTCTTAACAATGCCACTTAAACAATGCCACTTTAAATCCATATTCAAAATACTTCATTATACCTTGTTATATGAAAATACAAAATTATCTTAAAGCTTTTTTGCACAAACAGATACCTTTGCAATAATATTATTACTATTATTATTATTTTTTTTATTATAGTACCTTTACCTCCATTTTTTTCTCTTTCTATATTTTTATATTTTAATGTTTATGTAAAGTTGGGGAACACGGGTCTAAGAATTTCATTACGGTAATGATGCCTCATTGTTATCTGTATATGACAATAAAACTTGAAACTTGACTGGTCTGAGTGACCATAGTAATACCAATCCACTGCTGAAAGCTCCTACAATTGGTATGCAAATGTCAGAAGTGGAGCATGGAACAATGAAAGCTGGATTTTCTTTTACATCATGTGGATGACTAGGTGCATGTGCTCCAATTACTTGGGCTATAGATGGCTCCAGGATGCATTATGGGAAGAAGACATGCCGATGAAGAAAGTTTGATACTCTGGGCAATGTTCTTCTGGCAAACCTTGGGTCCTGGCTATCATGTGGATATTTCTTACATGTAACCCCTGGCAGAACTGTTGCAGACCAGGTATTCCCTGATGGCAGTGCCATCTTTTAGCAGGATAACGCACCCTGTCATAATAAAAAAGGATTTGGGAATGTTCTGAGGAGCATGACAAAGCATTCTTGTCATTACTTGGCCTCCAGATTTCCTAGATCTCAATCTGATTGAGCATCTGTGGTGTGTGCTGGACAAACAAGTCTAATCCATAGACGACTCACCTTGCAACTTACAGATCCTAAAGAATCTGCTCCTAACACTTTAGTGCCAGACACCATATTGGCTCAGAGTTTTTTTGGTGACACACAACATTAAGCAGGTGATTTTATTGTTATAGATAAATATTTTAATGTATATTAAAATGAACACACATAGTTACTGTATAGCATTAACTAAATTGGGTAGCAAAAAAAAAAAAAAGGTAGACGACGAATTGACAGGACTCCTTAGGTGTTTTTCTACACTGATTCTGATTGGATGCCTCAACCTGGAAAGAATAGATGATAGCTAGCTAGGAGAGGAAGAAACGTTAAGATCTGTCACAATTTAAGAACCAATTATTTGTCACATGTTCCTTTGTATAGTCAAGTTTGTGAGCTGGGGTCAGAGCACAGTGACAGCTAGGATACCGTTCCCCTGGAGTAGATGGGGTTAAAGGCCTTGACCGACAGTGCCTGGGCGCTGCTGAGGTTTGAACCCCCGACCTTCCGATCAGTAACCCAGTAACCCATAGCCCACAAGTGGTCACATAAAAAAAAAAATCAAAGGGTTAACGTCTTATTCTTTGAAATGGCATAAAATCTATTTTGGTAATGTTCAACTAAAGAATAAATGCACCAAAAATTAATTAATTCTTTTATCTTAGGATTCCAGTGCCCAGTCTGCCTTAAATGTATTAAAACTTTCACCGTTGGTGTAGGTTTTGCCCATGATGAGGGCTGCAGCTAGATGTCACTCTCCTGTGGAGCACAATGAGGCGGGCTTTAGGACCCGACGCGGGGAACAGAAAACGGGGGAAAATGTTTCACAGAGCTTGGAAGTTGCACACTGGGCTGTTGAATCGCGCGCTGTGCACGCGCTCGGGACTCGCGCACTGTTCGGTGTCCGTTCCTGGACCGAGCTCCAACTTTCCACCCCATCAGCGCGCGCGGTGCAGAAACTGCCCCAAGCACCGCCCCAGCACCGCGAGCCGGAGCGGAAAGCGCGGGCGGGTAGTAACGCTCAGTGCAGAGCGGCGAGCGGAAGCGAGTTCACCGGCAGGTGAGAGAGCCGCGACCAGAAGCGAATAAACCGCGAGAGGAGGGAAATAAACCCCAACCGGATGCGAGGGAGGATCAGCGCGAGGACACCGAGCATCCAGTCCGGGGACTGCATCGATCAGCTGACTCGGATACAGAGAACCGAGTCAGGAGTCGGCTCAGTGAGCTGATCTCACACACACACACACACACACACACACACACTTCTTACAGCTGAGACGATTAAAAGACATAGAGGGGGGCCAATATTTCCGGAAATTGGTGAGTGAGTGAAAGTTTTATTTTTCAGTATGCAAATTTTAAGTGTGTGTGTGTGTGTGTGAGAGAGAGCTTTAGAGTAGTCTGGTTTAATATGACATGTCTTATAATAATAATAATAATAATACAACTCACTGCCTGTTACTTTATAGCTTCACAGCAGGTTAATCTACAGTAATAATAATAATAAGTAATAATGATAATAATAATAATAATAATAATAAGTATTATTATGATTATTATTATTAATTGAATTATCTTTTAGAAACTGGTTTGCTCAAGTCGTATTCAACTGGCACAGCGGTTAGCACTGTTGTACCAGCTAAGGGGTTTGAACCTCTCCTTTGCTCTGTGTGTGTGTGTGTGTGTGTGTGTGTGTGTGTGTGTGTGTGAAGTTTGCATGTTTCCCCATGCTTCGTTGGTTTCCTTTCACAATCTAAAAACATGTAATGTCTATAATTGGTGTTCCCCTAGTGTGTGTGTGTGTGTGTGTGTGTGTGCACGCTCTGGGTTGGCATCCCATCCAGGATGTCCCTCACGTAGAATCCTGAGATCTCGTGGACAGGCGTTATAAATAAGAAGTGATTAATTCCATTAATCACAAATCGGCGTATCACAGTGATGTCTTTTGTTTATAATCTTGGCAGCAGTGTTGTACAGTCATGTGTGTGACGTGTGATTGCCATGTTTCCCTTTAAAGTCCATCTCGACCATGCGACGGCTTCCTGATCCAGGATTCAAAACGAGTTCAATGTTATTGAATATTTCTAACATGGAATAACCTGTGCCAGGTTTACTGAGTCATGTGTGTTCTGTGCAGCTTATTGATTGTGCCATACCTAAACATACGCTACGGTGTTATACACACGTTAGACATTTACAGCACGCCCGCAGTCTCAACTCACACCTTCGGATCTTACACACTGTGCCAGCTCAGCAGGCATGTAACATGCATCGGTATACACTCTATATTAGTGGCACGCTTCACATCTCTCAGCCAAGTTATGTAGAATATATATATATTATAGTGAGGGTTATTTATTTATTTATTTATTTGTGCTCAGAAAATATTACACTTGCATGTTACGCAAAATGACATTGAATGACATTAAATCGTTATATTTTATTCCTCTTCGTACTACAGTTATTTACAATTATAATGCAGCAGCATGGCACAGCGTGGCATTGTTAACCTTATAAAGCTCATTACTGTTACCTGTAATGTAAAATGATACACCGATCTCTATTAGATGGCGGTATGGTGGTGTAGTGGTTAGCACACTGGCCTTGCACCTCCGGGGTCGAGGGTTCCATTCTCGGCTCTGTGTGGAATTTGCATGTTCTCCCCGTGCTTGGTGGGATTTCTCCGGGTGCACCGGTTTCCTCCCACGGTCTTTTTTTTGTAGACAGATACATACAGCAATGAAAAATTTAAAGGAGTTGAACAAAAAAGCCAACCAGACTTGCACTATTCAGGCATCTTTGACTCCGGGATCCACCTCAGTTGTATCGAGTCGTATCGAGTCAGACTGAACCTGCGTGTCTTGTATAACCCAGCGGTCTGAGCTTCAGTTTTCTTCGCTTTATGCTGTATATCAATTTGACAGCATTCGAGGCTCCTGGCGAGATCACAGACAGCTTTCACCCACTCCTAGTGGGTGTGAATGAATGTGCTAAAGGCTCCTTGAGTGTGCGCGTGTGTGTGTGTGTGTGTGTGTTTGTGTGTATATCTGCTAAGACCGGCGGCCTTTTCCAGGTTATCCTGTAACAGGACTCTATTAGTGTAAGTTCGAGCAGAAGAGTTTAGACTGGTCATGATGATGGAAAAAGTGAGATGGGCGGTAGTCTATTCTGAGCCTGCAGCTCATCAGGGATCAGTGTGTGGAAATGACTTGATTAAATGTACGCCGCATAAGAAATGACTGCAGAGGAACGAAAAAGCAAACGCGCAGACTTGGATAGATGGAGTTGGCTTGTTTCCGGTCATGGCCACGATGTAAGAACTGGCAGAGCAGTTTTAGTGATTAATCCGGAGAGATTCATTGTTCATGTCTATGGAAAGGGATAACGATTTTGTTGCTTCTCTGTGAGTAATGCAGGGAGATTTCACTGTTACAGCACTGACCCATAATGCAGTGCAGGTCCAAATATATTGTTAGATAAACACTCGATTAAAAACATAATTGATTTAAAGAAAAAAAACGTACTGGTTGCAAAAGGTGTTAATTGTGTTTATGATGCTTTTGCCTTACAAACATGCGGTTAAATTCTGGATGGTGATTGGTCAGGAAGTAATGAATCATTTTATATGACACTTACTGTAACAGTAGTTTCAAACATACACTATGTGTCATTTTTCATGGGATGATGAAAGTAACTGCAGGTGCACACGTACAGTACGCAATGTAAACGACCAACGTAGAGCATGTTGTCCTGTCTCTTCCTCTTAAAATTAATGTCCATTTGCAAAAATCAATAAATGAATAAAAATTCAACAATCAACAGCGCTCGTTAGGGTGAGACACTGAAGTGATGAAACTTCAGATTATACGGAAAGGACTGCTGCACGAGGGCGTCATGATCTTGCATGACAGTGCACGTCTGCACACTTCTGCCCACACGGTCTACAGTCTGCGAAAACTTTTTGTGCTATTAAAGCGTCCTCCCTATAGTCCTGATCTCGTTCCATCACACTTTCATCTGTTTAATCCCTTGAAAGCAGCTGTGAGAGGACGAAGATTCACTTCTGATAGAAAAATTATGTAACTGTCTTTAGTTAATAAAGATCTAAATATTTTTTCACTCCCCTTCCTATATGTATATATGTATATACAGTGAGGTCAATAAGTATTTGATCACCCTTAAAGACCAGTTATTTTGCTTTTAAATAGTCCATATGCTTCTTATGGAGCCACCCCTTGGTTTTCCTGCCTGTGTGTTTTGGGTCATGTTTATTATATTAATATAATATCAATAATATGAAAATATATACATAATATAGATCCTATACACAGTATATCAATATATAATGTATAGCGAAAAGGTTTTTTTTTTTCCTGAAGTGTGTATACATTTTTTTGGCTGAATCTGTGTATAAACAGTACACTATATACATATATACTATATTATACTGTACAAAGAATGAGCCAATTCCTAACCCATAACCCTATACGTTCATATGCATGTGAAGGCAGGTGAGTGAATACTTGTGCCAATATCTGAAATGTTGAAAGCGAAGTTGTATGAATGCATGATGGTCTCCATAGTAACACCTTGTTACAATATTGTGTGTGGCATGTACTGTATAATGGACGCTCCGCAGTCACCGAGAGCGATCGTTTTATCGGATTAACGATGACACAGTGCAGGTCAGAGACTCAGAGATTTGTGTGTCAGTGTCGGCACTTCGTAGCAGTTCCAGTTCCTTTCAGTTTATCTTTACAGGATCGTCTTCAGGATGAAGGGCTTTTATGATTTCTCAGGAACATGTCAAGCTGCATTTTCTCAGTTTTATCGTCTACACGAGAAGAAAAAACGAAACCGTTGAGGAAGTGACAGTTTAACACTGCTACAGTGTCAACAGGAACTACAGTAGGTTCTCTCGCAGAACATTAGAATTCGAATGTAATTATAACCAGCTAAACAATGTATGATGTCATCATTTCAGTAGTAATGTAACCATCTGCAAAAGAGATGTGCTGTTAAGAGTAATAAAACATCCACATCATACCATATCAATCATATTAATGATATATTCAGCTTATCTGATCAGATTTTGTTTTTCAACCTTTTATGATTTTCACATTATAACTGAAATAAGAGACATTAAAATGCTCTTTGGGGAGGCATATAAACAGATAACTTTGTTTTGAAATGTGCATAACTTTTGCAACCAGAGCTACTGCTAAATACATTTATGCAAAGTGCATAAATATTACACGATCGCCATTTTTTCCAACCGCTGTCCTGTGAACTTTGATTAAAAAGTGGTTGGTGTTACTTTTATGTCTCTGTACAGAATGTGTTACTGTATGCTTGCATTTTTGTCTTTTCAACTTTCCTCAGCTGTGTTTTTCCTCCTCAAGTATCATAACAAGCCACGGTCATGTGGCCAACTATGGCTTTAGAAAAAAACATTCACGTTAAAAAATAATTAAACCTTATTTATTTCTTAATGCATTTAATTTCGAGTGGATTTGTCTTGTTATATAAATCAGTCATTCACACACTCATCGTCTATACTGCTTTATCCTGTATACAGGGTCATGGGGGAAACTGGAGCCTGGAGACTTAGGGAACAAGGCGGGATACATCCAGGATAGGGTGCCAATCTATCTCCGGGTGCACACACACACATACACTACGGTGAATTTAGAAATGCCAGTTAGTCTCATCTCCATGTCTTTGGGACTGTTGGAGGAAACCCACCAAGCACGGGGAGAACATGCAAACTCGATGTACACAGACCCCGAGGTGAGAATAGAACCCAGACCCTGGAGGTGCAAGGCGACAGTGCTAACCACTAAGCCACCATGCCACTTTATACAAATCATTTCACCAAAATAAATATTTAAATTATTGTTAAAACATTCAACCAATACAATAATTATATGTGCATTGTGATTACCTGAGGTAACATGAAGGATGTGTGTGTGACACGGTGTGCAATGACGCGTGCGCACACAGACACAATAAGCAGACTGAGCCTTGAGCAGAGAGAGTAATTGGATCTTTAACACCTTTAATGAGACTTGCTTTTGCTTCACACGCGTGCTGTTCACACACACATACAGACACAAAATAAAATATGTTTTACACACGTGGTCACAGTGTTATAGTAAACAGCACGCGCGTGCACGGATGTTGATTATACCAGTGAGAGACGCACACTAACACCCAGCAGGGGAGATGATTACCCACAAGTCCACAGCGCAAGAGAGAGAAAACCCGTTGGCTCAGTTGTGATCTTGTGATGTTCGGCGTCAAAACAAGAAGTGCATGCGTGATACATGATACTCGGTACTCGTAAACCAAGACTTGTTCGTTTTCCAAGTTAAAATTCATTAAAAATCTTTGCTCGTCTTGTGGAACACTCGCAATCCGAGGTTTTCACTGTTCTTTGGTTTTATAGAACTGATGATCATCACACATTATTTGCTTCAGCGATAAGATGTATCGTAGGATCGCACATTCGATTGATCATTACACAAAACAAGACAATAAAGAAAATAATTAGATGATTATGAGCAAAAGTTTGCATACCGTTAGTTTTTAATAATGTGTTCTTTCAGTGATAATTGCAGATGAGACCATTTATGTTCTCAGGTTGTACAGCTTTCTATTCTTCTTCGGCAAAAAGGCTTCAGGCCTTGTAATGTCCTGGGTTGTCTTGCATGAACCGCGGGAGTGTTTCAGTGATACCCTGTTCAGGAGACTGTGACTCTGCCTTGTGCTCTGGATCATTGTCTTGTTAGAAAGTCCAAGTGCATCCCGTGCACGGCTCCTGGGCTGATGAATAGGAACGGGCCTCCAGAACATTTCTGTTAACCTGCTGCATTCATCTTGCCAGGAAATTTTGTCAGTGCTACTGCAGCGCTCCTCCCTCTTCCCCCGCAGAACATCAGAGATCTACAGGACCTCCGTGCTTCTCCAGTAGAGATGGTGTGTGCTTCTCATCACACGCTGTGTAGACTTCTCTACAGTTTGTGGTTGTGGCCAAAAAGTTCAAACTTTGTTGGAGTACCTCCATATTGTTCATCTTTAAGCAGTCACATCACGTTTATTCCAAAGACGTCTTTATTTTAGCTGAAGTTGCATGTGGGTTTTTTTTGCATCCTGGCTGATATCTTTGCTGAACCCTTAATTTTTCACCTTTTTTTAAAATTGATCGACTACATTTTCTCTAAGGTCATCTGACAGTTCTTTTGCCTTCCCCGTGTCTCAGTATTCAGCCAAGACCGTGTGGCTCTGAATGAAACGCTCACCGTGTATTTCAAGCGCTTAACAACTTGTTGGCTATTTATACTCAGACACTAATTACACTCACAGAAGTCACAGGTGTGAAAATCTGCCCTTAATAGATATTTAAACCTGTATCTTCTCGGCTTGTGTGTGTGTGTGTGTGTGTGTGTGTGTATTATCCCGCCAAGCGTTCCAAGCAACATTAGATCAGGACCATTTAAATGATTGAGTTATTTTTATTTATATAAAAGACTTTGCCACAAAATTCACTTATAAAACAAAAACGAAAGTGGCTCAAATTCTTGCTATTACCGTCTTTAAGGGAATTCTTGGGACCCATAGATTTTGCACAAAACGCAAAAAAAATCCACTGACTTGGCTTTCTACTTTCTACAAGTAAGTTTTAAACGGCTCCCGAACATGGCTCCCGCAACTTGGCCGGTGTTCGGTTCGGCTCAGTTTGTTCGTTCGTATGCCGAAAATGCTTCGCGATGCCGAGACAAATGTCTTGCAAAATTTCAGTTATTAATTCGGAGCGTTTGTATGCCCAGATACTTGTGTGTGTGTGTGTGTGTACTGTATACTGTATGGGGTGTATGACAAAAGCGTGACCCGAGTGACTAGCGACGGCTCATCCTAGTGGAATTTCTCTTTCTGAAACCTGATGCAGTTCAAACCGCCGTAGCCGCGGACAGATTGCGTTATTAGATATTTCGTTTGTTTCCCCACATCCTGTTGCGTGTTTGCTTTGCAGTCATGTTTAACGTCTGCCTGAAGGCTTCAGTGCGGCGTAACTGGAGACATTACAAACACCATGGCTGCTCCTTCCGCCTTCCCTCAGACGCTGCGTGAACACTCGCTCGAGGCGCTTGGGGTAAATTAATTATTGCGTACAGTACAGAAACACACACAACCTTACTATGAGTAAAAGCTTCTCATTACCATAGTATCATTATTATTATTATTAGTGCGGCTAGTTCCTGTTATGCGAGTGAAGTAAACAATGCCCTTGTCGGGGTCAGTCATGTGCTCAGAAGGTCAAAATTCTTTGATTTTCATGTTCTCTACGGTGTCAAAGAAGTGCACACACACACACACACACACACACACACACAGGCAGAGTCTAACACACACCTGTCTGAAAGTGTCATGTTGTCTCCTTCACCTCTGCTTCAGAGTGTCTGATCTGTACTAATCTCACTCCTGTGTGTGTGTGTGTGTGTGTGTGGGGTCAAAGGGATTCCCAGAGAAACAAATGGGGGGTTTACCACAAACAGAGTGCTTTACCACCCTGTCCCCCTTTAAGCACTAGAGAGCAAAGAGAGCTAGAGAGCAAACTGTCACATGTGCTTTGGACCCGATGCCCATCGCTGAGACCGCACGGGGACACACTGAGCGCACCAGCCTTTGTGGGTTGGGCTCGGCTGTATCATGGCCCGTCATGTTCGGTGATGAGATATTTCCTCCATCTGTACCGCTTTTGGCTATTAGTAAATGTTTGCCGCGTCTTCATCAGGCTGTTACACACTAATTACGGGGTACAATAGGTGGCGTAGATAGTGAGCGGGAACAAAGCTTGTTATTATCAGCTGCCGAGCTACTTCTGTGTTTTGTGCGCGGGTTTGTGTGAGTGCTGAGGGCTTTACAAGGTGAACGTCAGACGTGGAGCTCACCAAAGTGTGTAAACCTGCTGGAGTTTCATTGGCATCTAGCTTCAAAAAAATCTTTTACAGATTGCTCAAAATTAATTAGCATATTTAGTTTATTCCGCTGCATATTAAATCAGAATTGCAGAGTTGGTCTATTATTTACAATACAACACATACTTATACTATTAAATTAATACTGTTTATAATATTACTTATAAGTAATATTGTTAGCGTTATTAATATAGAACATGCTTTAAATATTATCAGTTTTAGCTTGGTATTACTTACTGTACTACGTATGTTACCTACAATATAAAACGTTTAATACTTACAGTTTTTATAACTTTAACGTGGTATTATTAACGATAATACTTATGTTACCTACCTACAATAATAACTTTATAATACTTACAGTGCTAACCTACAATATAACATTTATAGTACTTACTTACAATGTTAAATTTAGTATTTACCCACCAAATTGAGTCAATAATTCTTACGGTAGGTAACGATTTTAATTCAATTTTATTTATAATACTTGCTGAATATATAAAATCAATTTGGTTTGTAGTAACACTTACAGTTTTAACTAATTGTATGCATACTATTTTTAATACTTAGATAAAATTTATACAAATTGGAGAAAATTATAAGTGACATGCCAAATTTTTTTTTATGGAAATTTAAGTTATGTCATTTCTGTTATGTTGTTTAGACAATAATGATGTGCGATTATTTTCGTACTTTCCACCTTGTGTAGGCGTCGCTGTAATAAATATGGGGAATAGTTACGGTTAAAATGTTGCTGCTTTGATCCAAAAAGCAGCCAGTCTGATTAAATGAACTTTATAGTTTTCGTGCCATCTGAAATAAAACAATGAACCAATCTTTGTGCTGGTGTTTGTGCGTGTTTCTGTGTTTCTGTGACTCTGTGTCTCCCCCCACCATGCTCATGTTTACCAGCATCCTCAGCTCCAAGACCGTGTGTGCCCATAAATAATTCTGTGTGTGTGTGTGTCAAGGTTGTATTGCTGCCTCTTTCTCTCTCTTCCTCTTTATTTTTCTTCTGCGTGTATATATTTTTCCGTCCTTAAATCTTGCTTTCTTTTCATCTTCCTCTGTTCCTTGCAACACATCACTGTCTCTGGCAAACACTGTCTCTCTCTCTCTCTGTCTGTCTCTGTCTTCTCTCTCTCTCTCTCTGTCTCTCCCTAAGCTGGCCTGGCTCAAGTCCCATGTCTCTCATGTTTCCCCCCATTCCTGTCTCTTCCATTATGACACATTTGTGCTTTTCCTTCTCTAGTTCTTACAAAGTATTTCTGGCCCAGTTAAATCTCACCGATGCTCAGCCCTTGAATATGGGAATCCTCATTAAAAATCATCATCGACTTTGTAGAGCTGTAGGTGAAGCGGCAGAAACGAGCGTAGCCAGAAACGAGTGACGGAGTCGCAACACCTCGGAATACCAATGAGGTTTAGGAAAGTGTGACGCCAATCAGCCCTGTAAAATGGGCTCAGTAGCGTGTGAGAGTCTGCTGGGAGTTCAGCCGTCGGGAAGTGAACTGAAACCGTGTTGTAAATGTGGACGTCGAGGAAGAGGCCTTGAACTGGAAAGACGCCAGCTGTCGCCTGTCACCAGCTCTTTAAACGTGTGGTTGTAAATCTTACCGGATGATCATAAAAACAAAGCAGCTTCATCAGGAGGTAAAAGACGATCATCAGGTTCGTCTGAGAGCCAGAGTATGATGGAGGAAAGGGTTTACCGCACGAGACACGAAGACATCCTGAGCTGATCTAAAGTCTAAAGTCTAAACATATGCTGGACACGTATAGCTTTTATACTGATGTGTATTTGCAAAGGACAGACTTTAGACCATATAGATAGATAATGCCCAAGGCTAAGCATGAGCAAGCACAAGAACATCGTGACTCAAGCAATCATGAGTAAACAAAGACAAAGGTCAGCTTGAATTGATCATCTTAAACGATCAATTCGGGGATGTATTAACACGGTCATGGAAAATCAATAGTCTAAAGATATGGCAATATAACATCAGTTTTCTGATATTTCACTGACTGTCGCCCCGCGCCTCCAGCGTCCGGGTTCGATTCCCGCCTCGGGGTCTGTGTGCATGGAGTTTGCATGATTTGATGAAAAAGTGCCAGACTTTCTTGTATTTTTTAAAAAAGGTCTTGAGGAATAGTTCCCCAGGCTTCCTGAAGCCTAACTTTCCTGACTCCTATTTCCAGTCCAGTCCCTGTACCTGACCCATTTCAGAGGAATGTTTTTCAATTTAAGCATAAAAAATATCTAACTTTGGGCAAAAAAACGATGTAAAACAGGTGCAGATGACAAGAGATGATCAGGCGGTTGATTAGTTCTGTATACTGGTGGTATTCCAACTGAGTGGTTGGAACAGACGAGAAGGGAAATGAGGCTGCTGCGGAGGTCGTTACAGTACATAAACAACTAGGGCTGCAACAACTAATCGATAAAATCGATAATTATCGCTAATGAAATTCGTTGTCAACGAATGCCGTTATCGATTAGTTGGGCTGCTCACGTCACTGATATATATATATATATATATATATATATATATATATATAAACTGTATATATTATATACTACATTTCATTTAAGGTTTAAAATGTCAAAATTAAAGATTATTAAACTTTATATGTGGCTTTTGCATTTTTAAAAGTTTATTTTTATACATAAATAATACCCTGATTTATGTTTTTTTAAATAGTTATAAGCAAAATATCAAATTTAAGAAGCGGTTAGGTTTTATCCGATTAATCGATTAATCGAAAACATAATCGTCCAACTAATCGATTATCAAAATAATCGTTAGTTGCAGGCCTATAAACAACCAATTTTTTCATTTTATCCTCAGGGACTTTGCAGCCTTAAACATTCGTCCCCATTTCTTTTTATGTAATTCAATATGAAGAAATGGTGTTGGCTCACAGCACTGTACATATTTTGTTTGTTTTTAGTATTCCTGAATATTATGCTTCATTATCTGTGCACGTAAATAAGGGCCTTGTTAATAAGAGACAAAAACAAATCACCCACCAAAAATAATGCCAGCATTTACAGTGCAACAGTATATTATAGTTCTCGTCTCATCTGTGTAAACTCACCCATGTAGTTGGTAACATTCCAGCAAACTTCACCCACGGCTCGACTTTCGCCTGCCACTTTACATCTCTCCTGTGCAAAATATTCTTTTTTTTGTTTGTTTTTTTCTTTTATTCAGTAGAGGAGAATTTGTCAGATTATACAAATTGTTTAACTGATTAATTATTTCAATTAGCATTTAATTATTGTTAGAATTTTCTATAATTATTGTACTTTTATTATGATTGGGGGCCTGGAGCCTATCCCAGGAGGCTCTGTGCACGAGGTGGGGTACACCCTGGATGGGGTGCCAATTAATTTCAGGGCACACACACACACACACACACACCCGCATGCTAATTCACACGCTACTTGGAAAGGCTAATTAGCCTAATATGCATTTCTTTGGACTGTTGGAGGAAACCGGAGTACCCGCAAAAACCCACCGAGCACGGGGAGAACATGCAAGCTCCATGCACACAGAGACGGGAATCGAACCCGGACCCTGAAGGTGCAAGGCCACAGTGCTAACTACTGAGCTAGCGTTCTGCCACAATCAATCAATCAATCAATCAATCAATAAGGAAAGTCACATATCGTTAATATTAAGACACACACACACACACACACACACACACACAGACAGGCTTGCCTTGCCTACATGAAATGAAATGTTTTTTACCACTCTGTCTCTCTCATTTCTGGTTACACCCCCTCTCTTCTATTCTGTCTGATGTTTATTGCAGCTGGTAATAAGATACTCACTGGTTCATAACGACCTGATTTCACACACACTTTTCAGCCACTGGTAACATTTAAGACCTACCGTGAGTTTGTTATGCACTGTCTCTATCAAACAAAAATTTAGAACAAGTTCATGGTTTAAAAATGTGGATAAATGATTTGCCCTTTGACAAATCCAGACCATCTTGTACTGGACCTAACACACAGATTACAATACATGGACCTTAACCTGAACATGAATCTCTATCCTGCTCTTGTATATGTATATAATAAACCTCAACTCCAGCAGGAAGCATGAAGCATTTGGACGCGTAAAAGAGTTTTTGCTTTAATTTGAACGGTGGCCCCATCTTCTTGTTTCTACTCTGGTGATGCCTGGGAAAGGGTTATTATGTTTATTGATGTATAAAAATAAACTTTTATAGCACTGAAGCGTTGTAATTTACCCGCCTGAGAGCACAAAGCCAAACGCACAAGAGATTGGCTCCTGTACATGACATGCCCGCATCCACAAAGCACTTATGTTCATGCTTGATATCAAATAATAATAATAGAAACATCATGGATGCCTCTGTAATTATGTCCATAATGAATTCTCCATACACAAACATAACCTTGACCTAAACCCTTACCAAAACATAGACGGCACTGATCTCGGAAATACAACCCCCAATTTCTGTTACGGCTCAACTATTCACATTCATAAGACACCTAGCGTACTTCCAAGCTGTTCTCATAAGGAAAAGCTGTGAGCTCTCCAAACGATTCTTTTACCATTGTGGTGTGGTGAAACTTTGACTGTGCTCTGGTAGAGTTTGTTCATTAAAAACAGGCAAGAACCTAAAGTGGAAACAACAAGGAGAGGGCCAGAAACAGTGCAGGGGCACACGGAGAGAGAATAACCAAGTGGACTTGTACAGTTACAGCAACACGGGTGTGCACTTTTTTGAAGCAGTATGTGAAATGCTGTAGGCGTGATCTGTGAGTGAGTCATGTCACTTATCAAGCACGACATTTTCTGAGAATTCTGTGGTTTGGATTAAAAAAAAAAAAAAAGTCAAATCTAGACTTGTGTGTCAGCTTCTGATACTGAGACGTGGGTTTACCAGCCATTTGGTACATCTTCATAGTTCTATGTTGGGCCCCTTTTGCTTTGTTTAATTCTTCATGGCGTAGATTTAACAAGATACCGGAAGCATTCCTCAGAGATTTAGGTCCAGGTTGACATTACACCATCTGCAGATTTGTCGGCTGCACGTTTAGGAAGCGAATCTCCCGTTCCACCGCTTCCCAAAGGCGCTGTATTGGATTGTGATCTGGTGACTGCGGAGGCCGTTTGAGTACAGCTTGAGGAACCAGTTTGAGATGATTTCAGCTTTCTGATATGGTGTGTTATCCTGTGATCATAACGGGATGGACCTGGTCAGCAACAATACTTGGGTAGACTGTAAAGTTTAAACAACGTTCACTTGGTACTAGGGGCCTGAAGTGTGCCAAGAGAATCTCATCCACACCACCACCACCTCTGAAGCATTGATACAAATCAGGATGGATCCATGGATTACATGTTGTTTACGCCAAGTTCTGACCCTACCATGAGAATGTTTCAGCTGGAAACGAAACTCATCTGTTTTTCAAATCATCTGCTGTCCAGTTTTGGTGAGTCCATGTGAATTGTAGCCTCAGTTTCCTGTTCTTAGCTGACAGGGATGGCACTCGGTAAGGTCTTCTGCTTTAAGATTCAACATGTTCTCCATTCAGAGATGACCTTTAGCATACTTGGGTTGAAACAAGATGTTATTTGAGTTAGTGTTCCCTTCATATCAGATCGGACCAGTCTGGCCATTCTCCTCTGGAGAATGCATCAACAAGGCGTTTTCGCCCAGGGACCTGCTGCACACTGGGTATTTTCTCTTTTTCACACCATTCTATGTAAACCCTAGAGATGGTTGTGTGTAAAAATCACAGTGGATCAGCAGTTTCAGAAATATTCAGACCATCATGTCTGGGACCAAGGACCATGGCAAGTCACTTAAATCACCTTTCATCCTCATTCTGATGCTCGGTTTGAACTTATTCTCATGAATTTAACATTTTCATTTTTGCCGCAGTGTACAATACACCTTTGCGTTAATATTCACTAAGATAAAGGATGCAGCAAATTGGGATTGTTGAAAAAAGGATTGCTGAAGGATTGTTGAAACCTATTAGCGAGTCCTGATCGTATTATCGGCAATCAATTCAAACCCATTGCCTAGGCTTTCTATAAAGATCAGGAACCAGTTTAACGAATGTGCCGGCAAACCGAGTCGGGTTGTTTGAAGATATCTAAGCGATTCCTAGCGTGATTTTTATTTTTTATTTTTTATTTTTGGAAAAAAAAATTCTTTATTTCGGATTGCTTCTCAGTCTGAAACGACATGCGTGTATTTTGATTAGGTAATTGTCGATAATTGCGCCACGTTCTGTGCCACTTTCAGCTCCTCCCATCAAAACCCATTAGGAGAGCTTCTAATAGTTTATAAATGAAAATAAAATCATACTGTGTGCTCAGCTTATTGTGTAATTAATGCATTAGGTGAAAGCAGACAGCGCTGTCTCTGTGGTTCCTTTTTTTTTTTTTTTTACAGCATTAGAGGTAGAATTAGACCCCATTAAGAGCAGCTTATTAGTGTCATCTTTTTATTAGGGTGAGATCCTTTAAAGGACCTTTCATTGCCAGAGACATGCTCAGACCTAAGCACGCTAAGATCGCTGACAAAAAAGGCATCTGTGTGTCAGGGGACGGACTAACGATCCAAGTTGGAAATCCTCAGCAAGTTCCTCGTGAATGTTGTATCTCTTTCTGAGCCTGTGCAGAGAGAGAAAAGAGCTTAACTGCCTTCATTTCAAAGCCTAACTCACTTTTCTCATCCAGTCTGACAAGAGTCTGGATCGGCGCGGTTTTAATTTCGGCTCCACGCTTCCTTCGAGGCGGATATTGAGGCCGCTTTGGAAGACGGTGCGATTCAGGAATTCAGAATATATCCACTTCCATTTTTTAAATTCTTTATTCATTTATTCATTTATATAATGTTGCTGTTATTTTTTTCTAACAGGTGACAGAAATCGAGTGACAGATGGCTCTTGCATGAGTCTCGGCCCAAAGGCCCAGTCTGCAAATCTGTCACCGGAGAAGAGCCGGCCAAAAGAGGTCTCCCGACGAGCCAGACTCGGTATTTCTTATCCACTCTTGCGAAACTGCCTGTCAAGTACCAATTCGGTCCCTCGCACTCACGGAGTCCGTTTCTAAATCCAACAGAATGTAAAGAGAAAAACAAGTTCCTTTATATTTGCTAGTGAAATAACTGTCCGTGCCCTATTTAGATTTCATCTAGGATCTTAAACCATCTTAACCCCCGCTTTGCAACACATTAAATATGATTACCTTTGCGTATTGTGCCGATATGCATGTTGTATGTTGCATGTGCCGCTGACATCACGGGATGACGTTATTCGCGTGATTTCAATGCCATTTAATCCGGCAACAGTATTAGCTCCAACATAAGAGATAAAGGTCAGGTTTCTGAAAAACAACAGAATAAGACCCCTTACCGTTTTCCAGCAATGTTCTATGTCATGTTAATGAGAAACCTACAAAGAAATTGACTGCAGAGAGGGACTGCAAAAAAAAAAAAAAAAAAAAGCAATAGGAAGCTCGGCTCAGCTCAAGGCTAGTTAGCGATGTTGATGGGCTTATTAGCATCTAAATTGAATGTTTAGAAGCTGATCTATTTAGATATGTTGGTGTGTACAGATGAGAAAGAGAGAGAAAGCTGGACAAAATAAAAGAGTAATGGCCTGCTTGAGTTAAAGGGATAGTTCATATTTTTTTGAAGTTTGTTTTAAATCAAAATTAAGGTGCATATACCGTACAGTAAGTACATTGCAAATGGTTTTTGTTGATCTGCACACCGACTGTCACCCGGAACGTGAATACAATGTATGTACTGGGGCCAAATCCCAAAACCCTCATTTGTTCAACAATGCATTCCAATGGTCATCTCAGACTCGTATGAAGCTCCTGCAGTCCCTTTGAGTTAAATCGAGTTGGTATCTTTCATAGTTATGGTGTATTTAGTGGGGATGGGAATCACCGAGGATCAGCTGATACGATACCTAGGTGCCAATTGGATTTTAATCGGATAATACATGAATTGCCACACAAAAGAATCACAGTCGATACCTGAATCAATTTTCCATTTAAAACACTAGTATTTAGTACAAATGTAACTCTTTTCTTTTGCACGACACGGTTACTTCCGATATATGCACATCAATTGTATATGCACATAAAAAAACCTGAACTATCCCTCTAAAGCGAAGAACGTAGGCCAAGTATGATATCTGAATTATGTCATTTTTAACCTGTGGACATTATTTATCAGATTATTAATAAGGTCGTATTTTCCCAAGGAAACCTTTTGGACTATCATAGTTGAAGACGAGTTCTCTTTTCTTCGTTTTTTTTCAGTGAACGCAGCATAAATCACTAGTATAACCAAGTGGTCGAATGGCATTCTGGGTAATATACACTGCCTGGCCAAAAAACAAGCAAACAAACAACAACAAAAAAATCACTATTTCAGAAGAGTCAACTTATTGGGCTGCATCAAGCGAAGAAAATAACTAAGGAGATTTGACCTTACTAGAACTGGATTAAGAACCTTTCAACACATTATTAAATCCTGCAAGGATGGTCCTGAGCTTGCAGTGTTGTAGAAGGAATGTGGTCGGATGTGTGAGCAGTGGTAAAGTGCTCGCCCTATCATCCGGAGATCGTGAGTTTGATTCCCGGGTGATGCTGTAACCCTATGTGCTGGAGGGCTAGAGAGAGCTGATTGGCCGTGCTCTCTCAGAGGGAAGGGATGAGAGGTACTTAGTGCTCTCACATTAATCACGGCCCTACAGCCAATCAGGGGCGTCTGTGATCTCACGCAAGCGGAAGGAGCAGATAGCGCTGTCCTCCGAGTGTGTTACACCGCATCTAACGGTGCGCGAGCGAGCAGTTCGAAAAGATGCGGTCGGCTGGAGTCACGCGGTTCGGAGGAAACACGTGATAGTCTCCGCCCCTCCCGACTGAGTGGTAGTAGTAACCGAAATGTGGGAGCCCCCTAGTGACGGGGAGGAATTGGCCACGACTAAATTAGGGAGAAAATCTGGGAAAAATTCCCCCAAAAAAACAAACAACAAGAAAAACCTAGTAAAACATAGTACATAGTAAATTAGTAGTAAGAGTGTTTTTATACACATACAATGTGAATTAGGACTAAACAGCTAAAAAAAAAATTTTGGATTGTGAAAGAGTGGATCTAGGATCATGAGGGATCTTTTCCACACATGAACCGGCCACCATATTGCATGCTGTATTTAAAGCTTAAGGTGATCGAATGAAATCTTAGTGTGTGTGACATTTTTGTGAGTGCGTCAGAATTCATAAATTTATTGCGAACAAAACCATGGATGTCATTTAAGATCATTTTAAAGATTGTAATGTAAGTCATTCACGGTGGATTTTGCATTTCATGGACTGCCTGAGCCCCAGCGGACTGAGGACTGAGCTGTGTATGATGGAGAAACTCGAGTCTCTCATTGCAAACCCACACACTCCCACTTACTGTCAATTCTGTACATGTAATGGTGAAGATTAAAAACTGAGCCTTCATTACTTCAGCTTTTTTTCATGATCTTTTTTTATTTTACTGCTGTGTCATGGCCATTTGTACTCGCAGTAGCACAAGGTTGATTATGAGGTTACACTTCTGATCCTTTACAGCTATCTTTGGATGTGTACGAAGGCTTGATGGCATGGAGTAAGCTCTGATGAGTGCAAGGTTTTGCACAAGCTTATGAAGTTGGATACAACCCACCATGAAGTCCTCGATCTGGAACATAATTCAATTCTGGGCAGATGGTAACCACCCACCCCCCCAACAAGCACATTTATTGAAGCACTTTGAACAAACAACAAACATTTTCCTCGAGGAAAGCCGTGCGCCGCTTTGGCTCCCTTCTCTAAACTTTGACGCAGACCTGCAGATGTAGCAGCAAGCTGTCCCTGGTGAGAATTCCCGGCCACAGATGGTGTGGTTTCCCATGAGATGATCAGAGACGCTTTTTTTTCTTTCTTTCTTTCTTTTTTTTTTTTTGCAGTTCATGGACAGAAGGCTACCACTTGGTTTGAGGGTGAGAAAGTGTACAGAGGGGTGAAGGAATCCATCCATAAATAATGAGCGGATTTCATTCCTTCCTGTTATCAGCTGATGTTTGTAGAGACCCTGGCGACATGAAACGTGTCTGCAGAGCTCAAAGACGCCAGACTGATCATTTTGCAAAGCTTGGCTAAACTCTGAAATGTCTGTTCTGGGAAAGCTAAACTGGTGACTCCAAGCCTTTTATGGCAAGCCCAGGGAAACCAGAAGGCTCACACATACTTAACTGGGTTCAGCGTCTGATTTTTAATCATAAAGCATTACTGAGTGCTTATGATCCATATCTGCTTTGGAAACGACAGCTAATATGATGATTTTGCTGTTAATTGAACAATAATCTTCATCATCAATAATAATAATAATCAATTATTATTATTATTATTATTATTATTAAATCAACAGGTGTCATCTGTGATTATGGGTTTTACATAGTATTTCATCAATTTATTCATTGACAATTTATTTAACATTTTACACATTATAAGGTCACTTTTAATATTTTACTACTATAGATAAAATTATTAATAGGAATGGATAGAATGAGCCATATTATGGCATGTCCACTTTAAATAAATAATGCAGCAGTTAAAAAAAGTCTATAGAACTATTCTTCAAAATTAATCTACTACAAATAAATAATTACTAATTTAAAATTGTAATTTGTTTATATTACTGATTATTACATGTAAAAAGTAATCAGATTACTAACTATGTTACTTTCAAGTTACTTTAAAAACATCTGTCACGGCGTGCGCCTGTGATGGGCGTGCGCCTTAACCTCACTCCGTAGGCTCCCTATGTAGGCGTCTCCGCGTTAAAAATCCTCCCTTTTTCCTTCCTCCCTCCTTTAACCCTTTCTATCTTTGTTTTTTCTAAATAAAATGACCCTTTTTCCCAAAAGACCTCGTGTATGGTGTGTGTGGTGCCGCCCGTGCAGAAAGAGCGAACCCAGTGGAACATCCAATGTAAAACTACAAAGCTCTCGGACGATTGATTTAAAGTGCACGCTCGTTAACTGATGCTGCCGCGCAAAAAACGATTTTTAAATGCATTTTGATCTATTTTTGAACACTACATTTGTAACGCTAGTAATGTAAATTTATTGCCATTGGTAACTGTAATTAAATTATATGCATTTAAAATGTAATGCGTTACATTACTGCGTTATCAGAAAAGGTAATCCGATTACAGTAACGCGTTATACTCAACTCTGGAGGTGATACATGAATTGCCAAACCAAAGTATCGCATTTTATAACTGAATAGGTCTCTAGTTTCAACAGCAACAATTGTAAAATAATCTAATTTTACCTGTTATTATTATTATTATTATTTATGACAATAATAAACTTTTTTGCTTTCCCTTATTGCCTTTTTTTTTTTTTTTTTTTTTTTTTTACAAGTGATGATTACTATTTAATCAATTTACTTCTTTCTAGAGCATCGACTCTAGACCCAAGCTTTTTCTTGATCACTCCAATTATGTTCAGGAACAGATCAGTTCTCATCACAGCTACAATAGTTTCTAAATCAACACAGAAACCAAAAAGCCTGTTATTTCTTGCCTGGAGCACCGGCAATAAAAATGCAGTCTCCCTAAATCAATACTAAGTTCACTCAGAGGTGTCCGAAGCAGACACCAATTTAAGCCAGCGCAGTGCCAGTTGTTTATAAACTCAGTCTAGTTTTATTAATATTTGCAAATATGAAATTGAAGTGTGATTTGAAATGTCATTGACGTATACAGGTGATCTAAGGGGGACGAAATCTGCTGGTTTATTAGGGCTAGAGGTTTACCCATGCAGACAAGCTAGAAGTTCAACGAGTATGCATGGCATTTTCGGACTATTTCCTAATCCCAGAAGCTAGTGTAGGGCTCAGCGCTTGTTAAAGTCCATGCCAGAGGTCTGCAGTGTCGAATTCCGGCATCGTGCGCCAGATTCAATTAGGCAATTAGAATTGGGTTATTAAAGTACATCATGGTCTATCTACTGGAACTGGCCTGGTTCAGTTGGCAGGAATAAAATACCAAGAAGACTGAGTCAGAATTGGCCAACAGTGTATTGATACTTGTATAATTGTTTTCTGATTTACAGTATTGGGCCAAAAATTATGTTAGGTGTGTGGGAAGCATTAGTTAGGCTACATGTTGCAACACGAAAGACTATTCACAGATTTCTATTACATTGTGGCCAAAAAAGTTATAAGGAAATGTCACGGTGATTTATGATGGATAATGAAGCTGAAATGCCACCCAGGATCAGATAAATGTCTAATCATTTTAATAGTTACAGTAAGTTTGGTGTAAATATGATTTTAATAGAAGTACTACATTGTGATGATATTATGCAGGCAGTTATTGGGATTTGATTATAGTTCCCAGTCTCACAGTATGTGCACTTTAAAGCAGATTTCCCCGACCTCTGTGTATGCCTTAAAGATCGATTCAGTTTTGAATCATGATTCTTTTGTGTGCTGATTCATGTCTCGCCACACTGACAGTCAATTTATAAAATTGTGATACTTGCAGAATAGCAATATTAATCCGGCACCAAATCGGCACCTAGATATCGTGATAATATCCGATTGGATGGTGACTGGTGATTCCCATCTTGTCCCTACCAATAAAAAGAGCTACTATAGTGTGATGCTACCACCACCAAGCTTCAGTATAGTGCTCGTGATGATCAGTACATGCGTGGCTCTTAGAATTCAGCCCTTATAAGTCTTATTATGTCTCATCAGACCAGAAATTATATTTTTGATTCTTTAAAACTTCTGCCGTATGCACTTGCGTAAAAGTTGCTTCTATTCAGCCACTCCTTTGTTTGATGGTTGTTGTTTTTACACAATATTAAAACCATGCATGACTAAGGCCTAAAACGAGCAGAATGGAGAAATGTAACCTGATAATAATATGGGTATATTTAAAAAAACAAGTAGTCATGTTGGATCTTGTTTTGTTGTCAAGTGACACGGAGAAGTTTTTTTTTTTTTCAGCTAACTGACCTGCTTTAAGTGTTGTTATGAACTCATACTGCAATGGACACTGTGATTCAGAGAGAATGTTTCTCATATCGAGAATATCATTTCTGTGTGCACACAAGACCCATGTGACTGTACAGAGTTTCCAAAATTCCATACTATGTCCTATTTAACATACATCATTTCTACTCTCTGGACTTTTATTTTTTTTTATTATTCATATATTTGTTAATGTTAGTACGTGTCGTTGACGGTTAAAGAGGTTGTAGGAACAGTTAAAAGGTTAAAGCTAACAATAGAAAAAATCAGTGATAATAATAATAATAATAATAATAATAATATTTTAGGTTGAAGCCCATGTACATGTCTGCTTGTTTTTTTTCTGTACGGCTGAACTCTCTGGCTTACTTATTAATACAAGGAAATGAAATTCTTTAGAGTTAATTATCTTACACCTTGTTTACACTAAGTTGTACTTCTTTCGTCCTCAGCCAAATACACTCCCTGTTCAGTAATTGGTGAGTGAATTACAGAGGGGGGGGTAATCGAAAAAAAGTAGATCGGTTAAAGATTAAGTTTTGTCATAAAATGATTCCAGCGAGTTAAAATTCACCTCTGTTATTTTAGTAGTGAAAACATGAACTAATCCCAGTAAAAGATATGCAGTTTAGCTTTTCTAATGAATATCTACTGGTGCAGATGTTTGTTTACATTGACCAAGTAGATTATTAATCGCTTAATTTCGACTGGATTATTAATATATTATATTACAGATAGATTCGTAACATCGCTTTTACTCAGCATTATGATTTTACTTACGGTGCGGATTAAACTCTTAAATTCTATTCAGCCAAAAGGTATATACAGACAGACATAGACAGACAGGCAGGCAGACATACATCCTTAGACAGACATGGACAGACAAACGGACAGACCCACACACACACACGGACAGACATACATGCATACAGACGGACAGACAGACATGCAAACATACTGTATATAAATACCGACAGACAGACAGACAGACGTACAGACAGACACATACAAACATATATACAGACGGACAGGCAGACATACAAAAATATAGACAGACATACAGACAGACATTCGTAGATACAGAACGACAGACAATGTTCGGAGACTGGTTTTGGGTAAAGATATCTTTTGAAAGAGCGAGTTCTGACCAATATACCGACAAAACCTGTATATAGACAATAAATATTCTGAATGCAACTTTTATTGGAATTCAAGCAAAAGCAGTTTTCCTTGTAGGGACCAACAAAATGTGTTGGTCAAAATGGACCAATATTCCTTATATTTTTAGAAACCCCACTGGCCGAGGTAGTTTTGATTTCTCTTTGCTGCTTTACATTCCACCTTTTCCTCCTAATTGGATTTGCAGGAACAGAGTGTGATGCAATTACACAAGCTTTAGAAAATTTGATCACCCAACAAAACAAGTCACACACACACACACACACACACACACACACATAAACACACGCAAAACCACAAACAAAGCTCAGCAACACTGTTGTTTTGTCCAGCTTTACTTAATTCTTTATTCCTGTTAATTTAATCACTGTTTCTTTTGTGTAGGCGGATCACGACAGCCTTATTTTGAAAAGCAGTTGGGAGACATTTCAAGTTCCTATTATGAATGATGAATAGAACTCTTGAACGAATCCATTCTGCATTATGCAACAAGAATCAGATGCTCATGAACCCGAATGGGGTTGTACTTTAGCTGAGTCATAATTAATTAATAAAGAGTAGAAAAGTTTGTAAAAAGGCCGGAAGCAGGAGTTAGATGTGATGCATTTCAGTAATTATCCCACGTTCAACACCGTGTATAATATATTTAATAAAAAAAAAAAGGAAAGCGAGAAAGAAGGGAAACCTCCGTTGATGTGTGCCTGCAAGCAGAAGGTCTTTCAGGTCTGTGCTCACAGTGCCAGGAAGTCAGATGGACACCTGAATCGTCTGTGATCCTGCCTGTCTCAGCGTAAGCGAGCCAGGCTCATTAAAATCCCTTTTTCTGTAAGGTACTTGTGCTTGAACTGCAAACTCTCTCTCTCACACACAAACACACACACAATATGGTTTAAGATCGAGTCTGAAAGTGGGGTTTGCAAGGACACAGATTGTAGAAGAGTCATTGTACAAAACACGGTATGTGATGTAGATACATTCGCTCTACACTGAAGTACCAGGTAACACAGAGTAATCATACTAAAATGCTTATAGGATCCCGTAGTCAAGTATGGAAAAAATAAGCATGCAGCAAACATCCTGACATCCAACATTCAAACATGCACATCTGGAATTTCTAAAAAAAAAAATTTGAACGTTTAATTCCTAAAACAGCTTTCTTCTCACCTGGATACTGTATCCAATAACTTCTTCTGTAATCATAAAGAAAATATGCACAATACATAATATACGTTTAACACACTTGGTGAAATAAGTATTCTATAATCCCATCGTTCGGTTTTACCCAGAACAGGACGGCTTCCCTTTTGAGTCGGGTTCAAGCTTTCGTCATGGCTTCTCAGGGAGTTTTTCCTTGTCAGTGTTACCTACAGTATGTTGTCGTGCTTGAGAACTACAGTATGTAAAGTTTCTTTGATTTGTGACAGTTTTTCAAAACACTGTATAAATAACATTGAATTTATTTATTTATTTATTTATTTAATTGGAGGGGGTAATGGGGAGATTTTTCCAGATTTTTCCGATTCCCACGCGTCGTTAGTGCACTCCCCCATCGCGCCTATCAGCTCTCTTCAGGCCTCCGGCTGCGAGGCGCTACAGCCTCGAGGGCGCAAGTAATATTGAATTGAATTTAATGAACCGTTCAGACGGCAGATAGGAAAGTGACAAAATTGGATCGAGAGAGGAAATTTCTAAAGACTTTTAATGTCCATCCATACACTTGGGAATATCTTTGAAAAGATAAGAGAAATCGTTTTTAATCCAGAGGGAAATTGCAGTTATGCGGCAGCACAGACTGAAACGTACTGAGGGGGGAAACAAATAGGGGACATTAAAATAAAATAGAAGTCAAGCACACATGCACACTACACACACTCAGACAGGAAGGTTGTATGTCTGGGGAATAAACATATATACAGTGGCAATTCACTCCTCATCAGCAACAAGGAGGTCAACAGTACCACTCATTAACGAGGCGAATGGCTGCAGGTATAAACAGCATAGTTTTCACCCTTTTTTTGAACATATAAGCATCGTTTTTAAAACTTCAACCCCAGCACTGTGATAGTAACCCACAGTTGTAATACGTTCATATAACCATGGTGCATGGTGTCTGAACGCACTAATCTGAAGTTTTTCAGATTGCATCTGAGTCACTTTTACATCAGTTACACATCTGATACACCATGCATGGAGCCTAGGGAGAGCTGATTGGCCGAGAGAGGATGGATGGGAGGCGCTCTAGCACTCTGACATCAATCGTAGCTGTGGCAACCGGAAGGAGCAGAAAGCGATATCCTCCGAGTGCGTTACGCCACTCCCAGCGGTGTGTGAGCAAGCAGTTTTAAATGATGTGATCAGGAGTTGGCTACGACTAAGTTAGGGGGAAAATCTGGATAAAATCATAAAAACTAATAATAATGATAATTATCTCCAAACTGGAGGGAACTTAGGCAAGGCAAGGCAAGTTTATTTGTATAGCACATTTCATACACAATGGTAATTCAAAGTGCTTTACATAGAAGAAGAAAAACATGAAATGAAATAAAAGATAATAGCAATAAGACATTATAACAAAAACTTTTAAATTTCATTTAAAATAAAAATAGATGCAGTTTGCAACAAAACTTTAAACTAATTAAAATTTAATAAAAATAAAAATAAAAGACTAAGTAAAACTAATAAAAACATAATTTCAAATAAAAATAAAACAGTTTAAGAAATTAGATAAACATAAGATAGTACAGTCAGTTCGGACGTAGCACAGTGCTCATTGAATAAATGCACAGCTGAACATATGAGTTTTGAGTCTAGATTTAAATGTGACTAATGTTTTAGCACATCTGATCTCTTCTGGAAGCTGGTTCCAACTGCGGGCAGCATAATGGCTAAAGGCGGACTCCCCTTGTTTTGTGTGAACCCTTGGTATTTTTAACTGACCCGAACCTAACGATCTGAGTGGTCTGTTAGGGTTATATTCAGTAAGCATATCTGTAATGTATTTAGGTCCTAGGCCATTAAGTGATTTATAAACAAGTAAAAGTACTTTAAAATCTATCCTGAATGTTACAGGAAGCCAGTGTAAGGACCTGAGGACTGGTGTGATGTGATCAGTTTTTCTGGTTCTAGTCAGAATCCTGGCAGCAGCATTCTGGATGAGCTGCAGCTGTCTAATGGTCTTCTTGGGAAGGCCGGTGAGGAGACCATTACAATAATCCACCCTGCTGGTGATAAAGGCATGGACTAGTTTTTCCAAGTCTTGATTTGAGACAAAACATCTAACTCTTGCAATGTTTTTGAGATGATAGTATGCTGATTTAGTTACGGCTTTGACATGACTACTGAAACTAAGGTCTGTCTCCAGAATCACCCCAAGATTCTTGACTTGATTTTTAGTTATCTGACCCCTAGAGTGAAGGTATGCATTCACCTTCAGAGCTTCATCTTTGTTTCCAAATGCAATGACTTCAGTTTTCTCCTTGTTTAATTGAAGGAAATTCTGGCACATCCAACTGTTAATTTCATCAATGCATTTGCAGAGGGAGTCTATGGGGCTAAAATCATTTGGAGATAAGGCTAGGTAAAGCTGGGTATCATCAGCATAGCTGTGATAGGCAATTTGGTTCTTTCTCATTATCTGACTTAGAGGGAGCATATATAGGCTAAACAGGAGCGGTGCAAGAATTGAGCCTTGTGGGACTCCGCATGTCATGGACGTCCACTTGGACTTGTGCTCTCCTATACTCACGTAATAACCTCTACCTTCTAAGTATGACCTGAACCATTTAAGTACCATGCCAGAAAGCCCGACCCAGTTTTCCAGTCTTTCTATTAGTATGTTATGATCAACAGTGTCAAACGCAGCGCTAAGATCTAGCAGTACCAACACTGATATTTTGCCGGAATCAGAATTTAAACGAATATCATTTATTATCTTTAGGAGCGCTGTCTCTGTACTGTGATGCGCTCGGAAACCAGATTGAAAACTGTCTAGGTATTCATTTGAGTTTAAATGGTTGTTCACCTGATGAAAGACAACCTTTTCAATAATCTTACCTGTAAAAGGAAGATTTGATATTGGTCTGTAGTTATTTAATACGGAGTTATCAAGATTTTTCTTTTTTAAAAGTGGCTTAACAACTGCGGTTTTCAGAGAGTTTGGAAAAGTCCCAGAGAGAAGTGAAGTGTTCACCACTTCTAATAAATCTGTTTCCAAACAGTTTAACACACTTTTGAGAAAAAATGTAGGAAGTGTGTCAAGGTCGCAGGTTGACGATTTGAGGTGCTGCACTGTTTCTTTCAAGATTTTGCTATCAATTGCTTGAAAGACAGACATAGTAACTGTTTTGTGAGGTTGTGTTTGAGTTTTTCTGATCTCTGCACAACTTGATGTGTTAATAGCCCTCCTAATATTACTGATTTTCTCAGAGAAAAAGAAAGCAAACTCATTGCATTTGCTGTCAGAGAGCATTTCAATGGGGATCTGACTTGGTGGGTTTGTCAGTCTCTCAACAGTAGCAAAAAGAATGCGTGTGTTGTTTATGTTGCTGTTTATAATGTTTGAAAAATAGGTCTGTCTAGCTTTGGCTAGTTCCACACTGAAAACACGAAGGCTGTCTTTATAGATGCTATAGTGGATTTCAAGTTTTGTCTTCCGCCACATCCGCTCAGCTTTTCGACATTGTCTTTTCAAATTCTGAACTGCTGTTGATTTTCTCCATGGTGATTTCTGTCTGCCCGCCTTTCGGACCTTTTCTGGAGCAATATCAATGTCAATAACATTCCTAACTTTTGAGTTAAAGGAATCAAGGAGAAGATCAACAGAGTCTGCAGTAATGCTTGGTGTTAAAGATATAGCCTTCATAAATAGTGCACTTGTGTTCTCATTAATGCATCTTTTTCTGATAGATACAGATCTAGATTCGGTGGTAACAGAGATCAATATATCAAAGAAAATACAGAAATGATCAGATAGTGCTACGTCCTTTATAATAATGGATGAGATGTTTAGACCCTTACTGATGAGTAAGTCTAGAGTGTGTCCACGATTATGTGTGGGCCCATGCACATGCTGAATCAGATCAAAAGTGTTTAAAACACTTATCATTTCTTTTGTAATATTGATTTCTACATTATCAATGTGAAAATTAAAGTCCCCTGCTATGGCAAAACAGTCAAACTCTGAGGAAATCATTGATAGCAGTTCTGTAAACTCTTCAATAAAGTCTGGAGAATATTTTGGAGGTCTGTAAATAATGATAAACAGAATGCGTGGGGCACCTTTCAGCAATATACCTAGATATTCAAAAGATAAATACTGACCAAATGACATTTGCTTGCATTGATAAACATCTTTAAATAGAGCAGCTACACCTCCGCCTCTCCTAGCAGTTCTGCAGACACTCATGAAAGTAAAGTTAGGAGGCGCTGTTTCATTTAGGACTGTTGAACTGCAGCTATCATCTAACCAAGTTTCATTAAAAAACATAAAATCCAATTTGTTCGTGGTGATCAAATCATTGATTAGAAATGATTTATTTTTTAGCGAGCGAATATTTAAAAGTGCTAACTTGATGGCATTACTTTTTGTCCTCACAGTAATCTTAGTTTGATGTATAACAGGTCGGAGATTAGATGGGTCAGCTGTACGGCTTAAGAAGGCCTTGGGCTTTCTATCACGTGATAGAACAGAGATAGGGAAAGCTACAGGCACACTGGGTTCCCGCTTGTTCTGTAAACATTTGTAAATGTTTCTGCTATCGTAGCGGGGACCCGACACACATCACTGAGAGTTGCTATCTGTTTGTTTTATTTCACCTAGACCAGATGGAGGAGGGGGGTTCGAGCCTTGGCGCTGTGGCAGCGGTCGAAGAGCTCTCACAGGAGGAGGAGGACGAGCTGGGCCCATAGGCCTTGGTGGTTGTGGAGCCCGCTGTTTTTTAGTTGGCATCTGGGGGCTTGCAGCAAAAGAGTGGGAGAGTTTGGTCCCAGTGTACACCAGTTCCTCCATTTTCTGTGAGAAGCTTAGAAGTGGAGAAGCTGGAGAGAGGGATATTGTGTCTGGTGAGATGGGCTCTGGTTCTGGTGTTTCCCGTGGCTGTAGAATATTGTCTTGAATTTCCTGGCTGTTTTCCAGAAGGTTATCTTGAAGCTGTTGTGGTATGTCACAGTCTGTCCGTGATGAGCTCTGTGGGCAGGACTGAGCCGGGATGTCCATAAGCAGTGGTTGTTTTGGCTGCGTGGTGTTATCAATGTCCTTGTGGGATTCTTTAACCCCATGATGACTCGATAACTGTCTGTGGTCACTCATACTTCGCCCAGGCGTACATGTGCCTTTCTCTGCTGAAGGATGATGGAGGGAGAAATAGATATTTTCCTTTAGCACCCTTGCACCGAGTTTGTTTGGGTGGAGACCATCCAGTTTAAACAGTTGTCTATGGCCCCAGAAAAGATTAAAGTTGTCGATGAAATTGACTCCTTTTGAATTGCAGGTTTTTTGAAGCCATGTGTTCAGCCCAAGTAACCGTGAGAACATGTTAGTTCCCCTTGCTGGGAGTGGTCCACTGATGAATGACTGAACTTTAAGTCTTTGAAGTGTTTCAAAGAGTTCACTGAAATCCTTCTTTAGGAGTTCCGACTGCTCTTTCCGAATATCATTTTTCCCCACGTGGATAATGATTCTGTTTGCAGTCTTGTGCTCCGTCAGAATGTTCCGAAGTTCCCTGTTCACATCAGAGACGGTTGCTTGAGGAAAGCAGCATGATGTTGTTGTTCTGCTGCTAATGTTTCTGATAGTTGAGTCCCCGATTATCAGAGTCTTAACCTCGGTTTTGCTCTGAGCTGAATGCCGCTGTCTGCTCGACTTTGAGCGCCTGTTGGTAGCGACATTAGTTGCTGGCTGATCCAATTCATACTCAGTCACATTTTCCTCATCCACATTCATTAACACTTTAAATCTGTTTTCAAGATGAATAGGGGGTGGCAAAACACCAGTGTTTGCAATTCTTTTTATAGCCATATCTGGGGAAGAGGATGCTACTGCAGCAATGTTAGATACTCGTGACAATCTGATGTCTCGAGTGCCTTTGGGTCTCGCTCCCTGTTTGTGCCACCGATGAATCTGTCGGTCAGCTTCGACATGTTCCTTTACACTTGGTATAAACTGTTGAGACCTGCTAGATTTACGAGACTCACCAGCCGTATGCTGAGGTGGTCCATGATGACGATCTGCTGATTG
This sequence comes from Clarias gariepinus, assembly GCF_024256425.1. Lineage (NCBI taxonomy): Eukaryota > Metazoa > Chordata > Actinopteri > Siluriformes > Clariidae > Clarias > Clarias gariepinus. The sequence continues at coordinate 9,126,648 of NC_071123.1, read as the reverse complement.
TTCTGCCTGTTTTGGAAGTCCAGCAAGTAACTTTGTTTCAAGAACTGTAATCCTTTGTAAAAGTGTTTGGCAGGTCATGCAGCAGGTAGATTCCACAAAAGGCATTTTCTTTCTCGTCTGTTTGAAGTAGGCAGCTGTGTTTTCTCGTCTCTGGAATGTAAGCTGCTGGCAGTGGGAGGAAGAAGTCCCCTTTTCATCCAATCACAAAAAGTTTTTAATTTTAGTTTTTGTGCCCAAAATGTTTTATTTAAGCACTGTGCTGATCTGCTGAGGTAGAAATCAAAGAAAAGTACAGATATAGGGAGCAAAGCAAGCAAAGCGCAGAGCAGTAAGCAGGAACGTCCGAACGGTAGCAAAGCCGGAAGCATAAAAACTTATAGGAATAGAGCAGCGTTTAAGATCATTGTAAAGGAAAGCAGAAAACCTGGCCATAAACGCCCGCGGCTTTACGAGCAAAGACGTACCGATGGATGGCTTTTTAGACGACAGACACGTCCACGTTGAGCCGGCATGACATGCAAATCCGATTTGACCAAACACCAATGGGAGTCAATGTTGCCTGTCATGTGAACGCAGCCATAGAGAAGGCGAAATGTGGAAAAACATCAACATAGCGAAAGGTCAAAAGGATTACGGTGTGTGTACCGATGATGAATGGACACCTGCATAAGTGTGAAGTAGATCAATCCAAAGTCGAACATAGTGTTCTTATCCACAATCTGTGTTTGCAGTGTTTTGTATCGCTAGTGCAGTGGATTCAGGTGCAGTGCAGAGTGTTTTCCACGTCTCTGCTTAATAGTGAAATAATAAAACAAAGCTGCAGGGGGCATGTGCAGGGTGACGCTATGAAAGCCCCCCCCATGCACACTCGTACATGGAGCGCATTTTTATAAAACAGGAGGATAAAACCCCACAGAATGAGCCATTATAGTTGGGAATACTGTACTGTTAGCTATAAGACTGACTCTAATCTCGTAAGAAAGCGGTCATGGATTCTGACTCACTCGGGGACAAATGGAAAGGTGAAGTCGGACATTTTCTGGCTCTTAGGACGTGAAAAGACGACAATAATAAAAGGCATAGCAGGATTTTGTACCCTTATACTTTTGTGTATTATCTAGTAACTTGATTGGAAAATAGCTGAAGCTTCAAGCGAATATTACACGATAAAACTTGATCCAGGCACTGTTTGCTGAAGGCTACGGAATTTTAATGAGGTGGAGCGTGCCTGTTTGTGTGCGATACAGATCCCCATATCTGGTTGCTTTTTTACAGCTGACAGAGTAAAGAGTTGGGTGAAGTCCAAACTCCCTCAGGGCAACCCTGAAATTCCACCATTCATCCTTAAAAAAAAAAACCCAGAACGTTATCTAAGGAATCCTGCATTGTGATCGTTCCTAACGTTTGTCTTCATGTCTGTCTATTCGTTTCAACTGACCTCGTAATAAAAGGGATGCTCTGACCTACAGTACAAATCAATCTCCGGTTTATAGTGATAGTGTTGTGACAGTTGCAAAGTATCAGGTATGACGAGGTTGTGATGGGCAGTTATTGGAGAGATAGAAGGAAAGGGAAGGAATGAAAGATTGAGGATAAAACAATAAAGGGTTTTTATTGACAGGGGTGCTCTGAGGCAGGAGACACTCTGGCTGTTTGTAGAAACACTGCCTTGGATCTAATGACATCACTATTACTCATGGTGGACAGTATATTTGGACGGTTGCATCACTGCTGGAAATCCGTTTAAGGCTACCTGGTATGCAAAATTCATGTTTTTACATTTCTACAAGGATAGTGTATGGGGGTGGGGAAAAGCACCTTTTTTTTTTTTTTTTTTTGCTGACGTACCTGAATACACTGTTAAGGTTTCCCGTCATACCAGGGTGAAATCTGGGACCCCCTCCCTCGCCTTAACTTCTGGTGGTTTTTGCACAAGTTCTGTTTCCAGGGTTTCGCCTGGTTTCAAAAAATGCACTTTCACAAAGTGCGATTTGAAAAACAGAATGCATTATCTTGAATGGAGATGACCTTGTTATTTAGAAAATATAAAAAAACACAGTAGCAATGAAGAAAAAATATTAATAAAATATGCATTTACAAGTTTAATACAGTGGTGGTAATCCAGGCGGCACGGTGGTGTAGTGGTTAGCACTGTGGCCTTGCACCTCCAGGGTCCCGGTTCGATTCCCGGCCGGGTTCGATTCCCCGTATCTGTGTGATACGGAGTTAATATGTTCTCCCTGTGCTTGGTGGGTTTCCTCCCGGCACTCCGGTTTCCTCCCACAGTCCAAAGACATGCAGATTAGGCTAATAGGTGTTCCCAAATTTCCCATAGTGTGTGAATGAGTGTCCCTGCGATGGATTGGCACCGTGTCCAGGGTGTACTCCATCTCGTGCCCTAAGGCTCCTGGTATACACTCCAGGACCCCTGCAACCCTGAATACAGCATAAAGCGGTAAAGACGATAAGTAAGTGGATACAAAATCTGTTGCAGAGGTATCACTATGTATATTTTTTTCTTCATTTCTCAACACAGAAGACATGAACTGCCCTTCAAACACACGAAAGAACATCTCAGTACTGCACTTCCATCCTTGTAATATTTCGTTTCCTTGAAGCTACACTTTTTTCCAACAACATGGTATGATACACAAGTTTATATGTTTTAAAAATATTACATTATAATACTATGAAAGGTTCATATTTTCAGACTATATTGTGATTATTTTAAACAAGCCTTCTCAGACACTACCTCTTCTCGGTATAGCAGTACTGTCCTTCATTCTTTCTCATTCGTCCCCCTCTAATCCTTTCATCTCCAACCCTGGGGAAAGGTAAGCTCTGGATTTGGCCTTGATCGCCCATGTGCCTGTTTTCCTCCCCCCAGGTGATCCCCGGCATGGCTAGCCGGTTTTCTGTCCCTCTCTTCAGGAAGAACTCGACCAGCCGTTTTTCGCTGTGCTCCCCGTCCGCTGCTAGTAATAACGCGATCGATTTGGATCGGCTGCGTCGTCCTTGAGACGGACAGATATTGAATTTGGGTGATTCAATTAAAGACACGCATGGATTAACCGTGCTAGAGAGAATATACGACTCAATTCATTAGGCTTCCTCACAGTCTATTATAACCGAGTGAAACTGAAAGTCTCTAGGGCTTTGGTATGTTTGTGAGGCAGCAATGTGCCAAAAGGGTGTAATAATTATGAAATAGATTTATTTATTTATTTATTTATTTATTTTCACAGCTCTGGTAGTGCTTGCCTGCTCTTGGAAACTGCGCAGATTGAGTTAATTAGCCTGTTCTGAACTGATGGCTGTAACTTCACCAGCTCCTCTAACTGTGTTAGAGACATTTGATGGGGCAGTCCAATATAACCCCTGTCCACAATATGACTTGATGACCCTCTCATTTCATGCCTCGTGGCCAGGTATTAAACCGTAATTGCGCAGGGTTACAGCCGCAGATGAATCCTATTAAATCCCTTCTTATTAAAGCTTGTATTGAACACAGACACTGTTGATGTGCGGCGTCCCATAACACACACACACACACAGACACACACTGTCATGGCATTTCGAGTGTGTGCATATGTCTGGGGTGGGCTGTGTCATCGGCATACTCATTAACCGAGGTAATCCACTGCTTCTGGGTTTCCTCAGCTTTAGATGCTCACTCAGCCCTCATCGACTGCCTTGTTCCCGCTTCTGCCTGTGTGGAAGGATGGCATGCTGGTTCAATTTGACATGATGCCCCCTTACACCGTTAGTATCCCTGGTCCTATCCTGAGCTCTGTTTACTGGCTGGGTTAAGGACATGTTCTACCAATGTCCATAGTGGTTTCCCCTGCTTTCCTCTGTCCCTTTCATTCCATGCCAGTAGGCAAGAAAAATCACCTCTAGCGGTAAATAAGTGTGTTCACTCACAGCTTACAGCTTCTCGAATCAAATTCGAAGCCCTGATTCTTGCCTACAGAGCACTGTAGTTAATAACCTAGTAACCCAGTGTAAGAGTCTATCCAATGACGGAAAACTTTAAAACACTATTTGTAAGTCGCTCTGGTTAGGAGCGTCCTCCAAATGCCTAAATGTTAATGTGTTTTTTTTCAGTTGTGGAAATTGAGGGACTTTCTATGCAGGGAGTATTCTTCATGCCCAGTGTTCTTTAGATCTTTAGGATGAAGTGGTTACCAAGGACTAATTCAATGAATGAATGAATAAAAACAGATTTGGTCAAACGTTAAAATCCAGCCATTGCACCTTTGGCTTTGCATTATATCATTTTGCATTTCAAAAAACTGCTGATGAATTCAACAACTTTCTTTATAATGACGTTTCCATTTGTCTTCAAGGATATCGCACATTTAAAACAGATGCAGTAGATAGAGTGTGGTGTCACAGGATTGATTTCAAGTGGGCGGCAAAAAAAAGCATGTTTCTCATGGAGAGTTCTGATGTTCTGCAAACGGTACAGGGATTGGACTCCTGAGGACCGGGGTAAAGTCATTTTTCCTGATAAATCGCTTTTCCGATTGTTTGGGGCGTATGGGGAAAAAAGAAGCTTGCCCAGCAAAGAAAAGATGAGCTCTACTATTAGTCCTGTGTCATGCCAACCCTAAAGCGTCCTGAGACCATTCATGTGTGAGGTTGCTTCACTCACAATTTTGCCTAAAAACACAGCCATGAATAAAGAATGGTACAAAAACATTCTCTGAGAGCAACTTCTCCCAACCATTTAAGAACAGTTTGGTGATGAATAATGCCTTTTCTAGCATGATGGAGCACCGTGCAATAAGAAAAAAGTGATAACTAAGTGGCTTGGGGACCAAAACGTTGAAATTTTGAGTCCATGGCCAGGAAGCTGCCCCGACCTTGATCCCATTGAGAACTTGGAGTCAATCCTCAAGAGACAAACATTGCTTATGCAAGAATGGGCTGCCATCAGTCAGTATGTGGCCCAGAAATTGATGGACAACATCCCAGGGTGAATTGCAGTGGTCTTAAAAAAAGAAAGGTCAACATTTCAAGTACTGACTTTTTTTTTTTCCCCAGATTTTCTCCCTATTTTTAGTCATGTCCAATTCCTGCCCATCACTAGGGGCCTCCCCCATTAAGGCTACTACTACTGTACCACTCGGTCGGGAGGGCTGAAGACTATCACGTGTTTCCTCTGAACAGCGTGACGCCAGCCGACCACATATTTTTCAACTGCTTGCTCATGCACCGTTGGGAGCGGCTGATGATTAATGTTGTATGGTATACCAGTATACCCCAATACTAAAGCTTTGAAAACGGTACCCTACCAGCATGTAGGAAAAATTGAGCTGTGAGCAACAATAGAGAACGCTGAACATTTATTATTATTATTTTTTTCAGGGACTAGATTTGAAGAGATGGCAGCAGTAATGAGACGGGCTGAAATGAAATATGGAGCTATTTCGGTTAGAAAGTGGGTGAAAAAGGCGAGCGCTCAAACACAACAGTACCACTGTGCATGCAGCGTTTTAAAGTGTGGAAAAGCTAATTTAATATCAGGCCATTCACTGCACGTTTGAGATTGTCTCTTCTACTTCTGAAGGAATAAACACACAAAAGGACAAAATGTGTAATGTCTTACTCTAAAGTGTAAACAAGTACAACTGAATATAGTCTTATATTTTCTCTAGTTTAAAGCCAATGAATCCAATCTATTAGAAACACAGATCATAGTGCTGTGTACTAATGGAGTCAGTTAGGGAGCACCTAAGTGCATGACCTGGGCAACTGTCTAAGCTTCTACAGAGATTAAGGTCATCTCCATTGCAGGATATTTAACATATTGCAGTTTATATATATTCCTGTACACCTGTTGACTAGAGGTCCAACCATGGCTGTAACCACATGGGAATAACCACAATCCATGGTTGTACTGCGAAGGTTCCTAGATGGATGAATGGATGGATGGATGGATGGATGGATAAATGGATGGATGGATGGATATATTCCCCGGTGATCCACCACAACCTCAAAGGTTTGTGGAATCATCCCTGATGGGGTCACAGCTACCGAGGTAGCACAAGGTGAACCTATACAATATTGGACTTGAACACTTGTGAGATGTTCTTGGTCTGCAGTGGTCTACCAAAAGTGGGCCAAGGAAGAAAAACCGTTCATAAGTTGCCAAGGTTTATTGATGCTCATGCGGAGTAAAAGCCAGGCCCGTGTTGTTCGATCCAGTAGAAGAGGTAAAGCTTGTTCTGATAGGAAGTTGTCCAAAAAAACACAGTATTAGGCGGGTAGTCATAATGTCATGAAGTATCAGTGTGTATATAAGTAAAAAGAAATGAAGGTCAACTAATTAGATGATTTGCAATATGTTTTAGAATCTTGTTCTAGATTTTTGATACCTGTCTCATTAAAATGAAATGTTTTTCGAGGTTCAGTATTTTACGAACTAATTAGGATTCTACTATAACACTTTTTCTCACCAGAATTTTTTCAATGAGAGAAGTTTAGTGCCTTAGGCTTACTAAATTGACTTCTGTTATCTGAGTTATTCCTTAGGATTATAATTTGACCTCCTATGCTAATGCAGCATGGCAGGAATGGGGAAAAAAAACTGAGTAGGATGTGAACTGTTTTTTGCCGCTACTTTGGGAACCCCTGAGATAGAGCTTATGTTGGAGTATTCCTTTGATTGTTTAGTTGCTGATGGAAGTGATCCCCCTGGTTGTGAACTGTATCATATTTCTTTATTACTTTGACTCTCCCACAATCCCTGTGTCCTCTATTCTTCTTCTTCTTTTTTATCATTATTCCTGGCACCTTAAAAAGTGGCATTGTAAATCCTTAACTCTGACATCGCTGCCATCTTTAATGCACGTCTTCCTCCTGTCCTCAAAACGTTTCACTTTCACTCATTGACCAGAATTATAAGTGACGGGAAGAATCGGGGGAACAAGGAACGTGCCGAGTCTACTAGATGAGCTGCTGGGATATTATAATCCCGTCTCATACAACTGAGGCAAATGAAACTGAGATACCCAGAGCAGTCACTTTCATCATCGTCTCTTTCATCTGTTCTCCTTCCATCCTCAGGGAAAAAATGATTTTACAGATGGATTTCTTTTTGTCCTGAATCTGTTTTCAAATAGAGACTGAGTGATGGCGTTTTAGCGCTTAAGACGGAAGACTAGCAGGCTGAGAAGTCCGGAATGCAGTCTGACGGGACATGTCCCTAACATTTTTCAACCACCTGTTGTACTTTGGGAAATGTTTGGACATGTTTGATTTTCACGATAAAATTTAAGTGTGGGCGTTTTTGTTGGTTTGTTTTTGACAATGTGTTTGGTTGTGAAACCAAGTGGGATATCAGTTTTAATCCGATCATACATTTTGAACTAAAAACACTGCCTGGCCACAAAAAAAAAGAAACTTCAGAAGGGTTAAATTATTGGCCTGCATCAAACAAAGAAAATTTGGTTAAATTCTGTCCAACGCTGACTTCAAATACAGCCTGGAAGGATAGATCTGAACCATCAACTTTGTAGTAGGAATGTGATCAAGGAAAATATTATGAATAGCGATCACAATCATAAACAGATTGACCACTGAACCCTGATACCCGATTCAGTTCTGTACAATCAATCAGCCTTTTCTTCTATCTCCGAGATTAAGTTCATCTTAATCGTCACTACGCTTAACTCTTAAATTAGTCTTGAAACTCTCATGCATTAGAAGAACGCCGGCATGCTCGTACCTGCTCAACATGCACTCAATGTCAAGTTTTGAGACTTTAAGGTCGTAAAACATTTGAGGGGTTTCTTATAACCCTACAGGTGGTACGCTCTAAACTATTTCCCCATTGGCATCATGTGCGGAAGGAGTAAATTATTTGCTGTTTTGCTAAGGTATAAAACTTTCGAGTTATGACTCAACTTTTGACTCAGATTGTGATGCTTACAGAATCGCAATATAAATCAAATCAGCAGCTAGGTATCGTGATAATATTGTATTGTTTGGTTTCCCATTCCAACTTCCTAGGAGACATAATGATTCGACTTTTAGAGGAATGCAAAAAGGTCATGTGGTTTGATGGGTTCAAATTGACCCTTTTCTAAAGCAATGGGAGCATCAGGGTAAGAAGGGAAGCGCTAAAGCGATGCACCCATCATGCATAGTGCCCTCTGTACAAGCCTCTGCAGGCAGTGTTATGATCCGGGGTTGCTTCAGTTGGTCAATGCGCTGAATGACCAGGTTATCACATCTATAGATTTATTTTTTCTATTCCTGATGACTCAAGGCTATATGGCCAAGCATGCATATCCAGGGATGACCACTGGTCAGTTTCTGTCAGTGACACCTAAGTGTTTGGCAGATATCCCTATCCAAAGCATCTTACATAAGTGCTTTGTAGTCTCGGGCAAAACACGTCCTCATGCTAGTGCAATTAGGTCAGAGGCTAAGAATACCATCAAGCTAAAACCCTGTTGGAGAGGAAGGAGTTCAGTGTACTCAGGAGTTGGTACTGCAGCAAAAAAAATAAATAAAAAGTTTTTTTTTCCTTTCTTTTTTAAATTAAAAAGCTTATTAAAAATGATTGGTCTTCGAGTGAAGACAGCTAGTGACCCTCCATTATTCCACCGCCTGCAAGAACAGCGAAGAGTCCTCGTGCATGTCTTCCTGAGGAGGTCAAGTCAAGGCACGATTCATGTTAGGACGGAAGCGTCTTTAGGTAGGTGGGGTCCGTTTTCGTCTTTGTAGGCAATTATCAGTGCTGTAAATCTGATGTGGGCTGCTTCAGGAAGTGAGTGCAGGGAAACATGGCAATTAGTGGAGAAGTTGGGGAGACTGAAAATCAGGTTATACTGTACAGCTGCATTCGGTATTTAAAGTCATGGAGGGGAAGATGTGTCAGGAATGCCTGAGTGGCCTTAGTAAAGAAAAGAAATGACCAGTCCCTGCTGGTGTTATTAGGAGGACACCTAGACTTTTAATGTACTGATTAAAACAGATTTTTGTAGTGCTTAGGCAGTGACTCTGTGACCATTTTGGTACTTTTACTTTGTTTTCATACATGCTCAGATAATGGGTCTTGGCCAGCTCTAATGCAGTCAGCTTATCTAGAGATCTTGGAAAATTCATCCGGTCCAGCAAATTAATATTAAGGGTTAAGTATGTTATTGGCACAGCGGTGATGGTTAATGCCGTACTTCTTTCAGATGTCTCACAGTGACGGCATGTTAGCTAGAACAGTATGGATCGGAACCTGGCCGTACTTCGTTATTTACTTGTTGAATGTTCAAAAAAATTCCAGCGTCCACTTACAATGCGATGGTGGTCTGTCGGGTATGATAGTCTGCTTACAATATATTTGCCAAGTCCTTTTAGGCAATTAATTCTTGGCATGTTGTTTATGCTAGAATCCAGGGCCTGTTACTGCTGAGATGTGAGCATAGGAGTTATGAAAGTCTTAGAAGATCCTGGGATTTAGCCGGGTTTAAAATCCTCCTGACAGGGAACCAAGAGAGGTGTGAATTCCTAAAACGAAACACCAGTTAGTGGGCACAATATAGACTCCCTTGGTATAGAAGAATTATACATTTCCTTGCATGAACATAACAGTAATATTCTAGGAGGAATTTTGCGATAAAGTGTAGCTAAAAGATACCTTCATCCTTTGGGTTTCTACCAACTAATAGACAAGAATAAATCTTTCTAACCAATCATAACATTGAAGGCAATATTTCTTAACCACAAAATGCTGGCTAACATTCTTGCACTGGTTCTTTTTTATCAATACCACTATGCATCTTCTTTGTCTTTCCACTGTTCGCTTTCAGGGGTCGCCACAGCGAATCATCTGCCTCTATCTAACCCTATCCTCTGCATCCTCTTCTCGCACACCAACTAACTTCATGTCCTCTCTAACTGCATCCATAAATCTCCTCTTTGGCCTTCCTCTAGACCTCCTGCCTGGCAGTCCCAACCTCAGCGTCCTTTTATCGATATATTTACAATCTCTCCTCTAAACATGTCCAAACCACCTCAATCTGGCCTCTCTGACTTTATCTCCAAAACATCTAACATCTAACAAGGATTGTCCCTTTGATGGACTCATTCTTGATCCTGTCCATCCTTGTCACTCCCAAAGAGAACCTCAACATCTTCATCTCTGCTACCTCCAACTCTGCCTCCTGTCTTTTCTTCATTATGCGAATCAATAGCAATATGTATAAATCACGCAATTATACCAAACATCTTGGTTAAAAGCACAACGATTCAAGACCTGCCTGTACTGGTTTCCAACCAATCAGAATACACACAGAGGCTTCCAATCGTGGACGTTGGTGGCTCGGGTTTTAAGGTTTCTGGCATACTATGCAAAAAGGCTGGGTTCGATTCCCAGCCAGTGCCCAAACCCCAGCCACTGGAGGCAGCGCCAGTCCCAAGCCAGGATAAAACGCAAGGGTTGCGTCAGAAAGGGGATCCGGTGTAAAACCTGTGCCAAAGTTCTGATGATCTGCTCTGGTGACCCCTCAGTGGGAGCAGCGATAGACCAACAACAACAAAGGCTTCCTAATTTTTGTCATTTTTTGTTTCATTTTTTTCCCTTCTTTGTACTTTCTTCTGTCTCATTCATATTTTTTCTTTTATGTCCCATAAGGGGCTCAATAAATAAATCCAGAAGGGCTTTTTTTTGGAAGGGGAAAAGGGTCTGTCATGATTGTTAATTATAGCAGCTATATTTATATTGCAATCCTGTACGACCCTAAACTGTAGAGCTATAAAAAAAATAAATAGCCCCCGTGCAGCAATAAGTAAAGGCTCAGGAAATAGAGTGGGACACTGTAAAACACTGGAAAAGTTTGGTTTGTGGGCGAAGATTGATTTTTGTTAAAATATTATCTTTTATGGTGTGCAAAGCTTAGCTCTGTACAAGCTCTTCCCATTGATTTTATATTTCTTTTTTTTTTTACTGCTCTGAATGTGAGATCAGTTTCTCTCCCTCAAGATCAGCATGAATAACTAAAGCTCCGCCCCTCAAAACTCATCAAGGTCTTTTTCTTTTTGTCATCGGGTCATGTTTACAACATGCTGTATGTGCACGGTTGTCTTGAACAAAGCCACTCTATTTGGAACGTGGTTTTGATCCAGTGACTTCTTGGAAATAGAGTCTGTGTACGGTATTTATGTTTTGTCCGTGTAGATAACTTGCTCTTGTGTGGACTGCTTGACATTTCCCTAAGTGGTTCCTTTGTCTTAGGAGCAAGCGTGCTGAGAAACAGACTCGTCTGGGTCCGGGGTTTAAGAGGAGGACACATTAATCTCTACTTGACAAAAACAAGCTACTGAAGCTCTTATTACTCGTGCTCATTCATCTAACGTTGCGTAACATTACGGACATTCTAATTGAAATATTTAAGTGGAGCCATCAAGTGTATTAATATGTCACCACAAGCATAGTGTTGAAGTGTTTGTGTGAGTTTGTACAGTACATGTGGCCTCTTTAGTTAAGAGAGTTGTTTTGAACAGTTCTGCTTGAATATGTGAAGTGCTGAAGATATCACAGTCATGCTGATATTCAGTACAGCAGCAAATCCTGAGAGTGATATTGCTTTTATACAACAGTTCCACAAACGCTATTTATTATCAACAGATGACGATTTAAGTTTGTTTAACCAGTTATTTCTTTCCACCAACACCCATACAATACAATGGTCACTATTGGCTTCCACGGTCCATCATTGGACTACAGAAGTTCCTAGATGGACAGATGGATGGATGGATATGTAGCCAAAAGATCAGGAGAATAGAGGTGGTGGACAGTCCTGAGAAACATATGATCTACTTTATATTATTACTCATTTCCACTTTAGGATATCAGCTACATTAATCTCTGATGTACCCCAAATGGCGTAATATAGAGAGCTAGTGTTCTACCGTATTTAATGTACAGTATATAAGCACTTGTTCCACACACCAAGTAGTTCCCTTGATTAGGGGTAGGGCTGCAACAACTAATCGATAAAATCGATAATTATCGATAATGAAATTCGTTGTCAACGAATGCCGTTATCGATTAGTTGGGCTGCTCACGTCACTGAGGCGCGCGACCACAAGATGCACAAATACACACAGATACACAGCCGCTCGCGCAATGGCGGTTACAGAAGCGTCTGCAGGAAAAAGCGCGCGCCCCGAGTCCTCCAAGGTTTATAGGCAGGTCACATTAAACGCCTCTAAGAAGACGGTAACCTGCACACTATGCAAGACCGAGCTTTCATGGCATGTCATGCACGAACACTTAAAAAGAAAACATGTTGGTGTTACGGATGGCGAAACGTCAGCAGGGTCAGTAGAAAATGTATCTCCATCGTGTAATAGTTGTATAGTTTAAGTGCTTTTGTTTAAACTGTTTGCTAACTTCGGGACAGTCACGTTAGATCTGTTCACGCGCTACTCGCTAGCATCACATTGCGCAATCACCTCATGAGCAACAGTGATTAGTTAAATGGCGCTACTTTAGATCATCTTAATTTACACGATGCGAATAACAGTAGAATATTACATTTAGTGATTGTTGTGGTTTTCAGCGAATGCAAATAACAGTATATTTGTGACTATTAGCTTTTTGCATTTCTACAGTTTTTTATAATCCACTACAAAGTTAACTTGTAATTTACTGTGGTTTTACTTATGCATACATCATTTTTTTTTATACAAAATTACATTATTTTATCTGTTTATATCTTATCAACTAAATAGACTAGTGTATTTATCTATATATATATATATATATATATATATATATTATATACTACATTTCATTTAAGGTTTAAAATGTCAAAATTAAAGATTATTAAACTCTATATGTGGCTTTTGCATTTTTAAAAGTTTATTTTTCTACATAAATAATACCCTAATTTATGTTTTTTTTAATAGTTATAAGCAAAATATCAAATTTAAGGAGCGGTTAGGTTTTATCCGATTAATCAATTAATCGAAAACATAATCGCCCAACTAATCGATTATCAAAATAATCGTTAGTTGCAGCCCTAATTAGGGGTTAGAGATGGATTTGGAATTCAGCCTGTTGAGATCTGTTTAAAGCCTGTTTAGATCCCATTGTAGTAAAGTTGTAGTTAGATAAGACGTTGTAGTTTAGTTGTAGTCGTCGACCTCACCTTGTAGTATACAGTAGTTGTAGTTAGACCTCACCTTGTGATACTGTATACTTGTAGTTAGACCTCACCTTGCAGCATAGTTGTGGTTAGATCTCATCTTGTGGTATAGTTGTAGTTAGATCTCACCTTGCAGTATAGTTGTAGTTAGACCTCACCTTGCGGTATAGTTGTAGTTAGACCTCACCTTGCGGTATAGTTGTAGTTAGACCTCACCTTGCGGTATAGTTGTAGTTAGACCTCACCTTGCGGTATAGTTGTAGTTAGACCTCACCTTGCGGTATAGTTGTAGTTAGACCTCACCTTGCGGTATAGTTGTAGTTAGACCTCACCTTGCGGTATAGTTGTAGTTAGATCTCACCTTGCGGTATAGTTGTAGTTAGACCTCACCTTGCGGTATAGTTGTAGTTAGATCTCACCTTGCGGTATAGTTGTAGTTAGACCTCACCTTGCGGTATAGTTGTAGTTAGATCTCACCTTGCGGTATAGTTGTAGTTAGACCTCACCTTGCGGTATAGTTGTAGTTAGACCTCACCTTGCGGTATAGTTGTAGTTAGACCTCACCTTGCGGTATAGTTGTAGTTAGACCTCACCTTGCGGTATAGTTGTAGTTAGACCTCACCTTGCGGTATACTTGTAGTTAGACCTCACCTTGCGGTATACTTGTAGTTAGACCTCACCTTGCGGTATACTTGTAGTTAGACCTCACCTTGCGGTATACTTGTAGTTAGACCTCACCTTGCGGTATACTTGTAGTTAGACCTCACCTTGCGGTATACTTGTAGTTAGACCTCACCTTGCGGTATACTTGTAGTTAGACCTCACCTTGCGGTATACTTGTAGTTAGACCTCACCTTGCGGTATACTTGTAGTTAGACCTCACCTTGCGGTATACTTGTAGTTAGACCTCACCTTGCGGTATACTTGTAGTTAGACCTCACCTTGCGGTATACTTGTAGTTAGACCTCACCTTGCGGTATAGTTGTAATTAGACCTCACCTTGCGGTATAGTTGTAATTAGACCTCACCTTGCAGTATACTTGTAGTTAGACCTCAGCTATTAACACAGCTCAGTAGTTAACACAGCTATAGGTTACAGCACCAAATATGTAATGCCCGTCTATTTCGGTCCAGAAACACTGAACAGATTTGGTCTTCAAAGAAATTCATAATCAGCTGAATTTCCGCTTGATCAGGTCATATGATGCACCGCCTCTGGTCTGTGTGCATAAAATTTGAAGGTTCTCCCCGTGCTTGTTTGGGGGAAAAAAAACAACAAAAAACCTTGGACTTGGAGATAAACAAGCCTGTTCAGAGTTTTTTGTTTAAACATAGTGTGAACACTTAAATCATGCTCAGTTATTGGAATGTACAGTGTGACCAGAGAGGTTGCAGCTTCAGGCCGCATTTTAAATGATTAGTACCAAAAGTACCAAAAGTCGTAATATTGAGCTCTTGATCCTATGTACAGTTATATATCACATATAATTGTGGAATGAAATATAATACACATATACAATCATAAACAATTAGTTTCTGTAGTATTAGATCCTATACACTCACTATTCGTTTTTTGATCAACTTTTGGCCCACGAGATGTTCCAAGATGTTCCAAGATGCTATCACTTACAGTAACTTTACTCTGCGATATTGCTTATTTATGGCACATCTGTACACTTCTGCAGTCCAGTTAGCCAATCATGTTGCAGCAGTGCACTGCAGATACAAGTCAAAAGCATAGTCTGCATTTTCTTCTGTGGTACTAATAATCATATGGTAACTTCACAGTAAGACATAGCAACCAGTATGTGGAATCGGTGTTTGAGCAAGACCCTGCTGTACTGTGTGGCTCTAATCAGGTGTGTTATGTTCTCATGTTCTCAGGTGTTCATCCCTTCTAGAGTGCCGGGGTAGAACCAGATGCCTTCAGTGTGAGGTGAGTTTTACTCTTCTGCTAGCTTAATATTCCAAATGCGCATTCACTTTTTTTTTTTTTTTTTTAATAAAATGACATGCCATAATTATATAACGGCCTAAAAAACTGCCCGGAAAGCACATCCTGTGTGGGCAGCATGCCTGATCTGATTTTGGACGGTGTGGGTAGCATCTTGTAGCATCTTTATTCGGTTTTATGCCGTTTGTCGCAGATACACACATGCTAATTACCCCTACTGAACACTTATTTAGCACAAGCGCTGTATGCTGGGAGATTAATTAACCAGACACGTTCATAGACTTTCCTCATGGTGGGTTACGGTCAGTGATACAATGTAGATTTCTTTGGAAGAAATGTCTGATTTTTAAAGTTTGGTGTGCTGATATTTGTTGTCTGGATTAAAGTATCCATCCATCCATCCATCCATCCATCCACTCAAAAAATATTAACATTAAAATAAATTGCCACAAATATTGCTAGCCCTAAATAAATTATATCTTTAAAACTTGTCAAAACGTAAAAAAAAGATTAAAAAGTTATGTGAAACATACAGTTTCTTTGAGTGCCTGAAGGTGTAAATATTTGTTCTAAAAATGTAAAATGTGAATGTTTTCCTTTTTTTTAAATGAAAGAAAAAAAATCACTGCACTTACATGTGAAAAAGTAAGAAAAGCATTTTTCTTTTTAGGTTCTGGTGTTTAGGATGAAAATAAAACACAAAATTAAAAGAGAAATTAAATAAATCAGATAAGGACTATATAAAAAAAAAATCCAAAACTAAAATAGCCCACTATTTATAAATTGATCCCCCTTTTTTCCGAATTTTTCCTATTTTCTACCCTAATTTAGTGGTGTCCAATTCCACCCAGTAACTGGAGGCTCCCACATTAAGCTTCTACCGCCAATCAACCGACACACGTGTTTCCTCCGATCCACCTGGCGTCACCGACCGTCTTTTTAAACTGCTCGCTCACGCAACGTTGGGGGGCAGCGTAACACACTCAGAGGACAGCGCTATCCGCTCCCTCCGCGAGCTCACAGACGCCCCTGATTGGCTGTAGAGCCGTCATTAATGTGGGAGCACAAAGTACCTCTCATCCCTCCCCCCTGAGAAAGCTCAGCCAATCAGCTCTCTCTGTGCCTCCGGCTGTGAGAGGTTACACCACCCGGGGATCGACCCATCATCTCCGAATGATAGGGCGAGCGCTATACGCAAAGACAGTTACCATGATATTTTACACTATATAGACAGCATGTGCGGAAGAGACGGAACACAAGTACGACAGAGCTTGGCTTATTAAAAAAAAAAAAAGTGGATGATGAAAACCAAACTTTTAAAGATAATTGAACAGATTAAGACATCAATATGTTTATTCCTTCTGTGGGAAGTTTAAAACCAGTTTGTCTTATATATATATATATGTATCACCTGTGAGTTCAGACCTTCATACAGTACGTGCACAGCAACTCGTTCCTGTACTGCCCTTTTTTACAGTATGTCTGTGAGGCTCATTTGCATGACTGCCTCCTGCATGTCTGTGTTTTCCCCCGTCTTGCTCCTGGCATGTTTTTAATCAGTCAGGATGAATCTCATCAAGGCCCTATCTGTCGTGCCCTCAATTACAGATGATCTCAGAGGAGTAGTGAAGGGTCCACAGGGAAACCGTGTGGTCCAGGCTAGAACTCTGCCCTGCTCCTCTGGAGAGGTGTTCTATATGTATACACTGTTAGATGTGTGTGAGTGGTGTACAAAGTTACCCTTATGTGAATATGCGAAATAATAAATAAATTAACAAGAAAAAAAAAGGTTTCTACAGCTACTACTGCTACGTTTACTTCTATTTGTACTATTACTGTTACTGCTACTTCTAGAAGTTGCTCCGATCAGGATTTTCGGGACCGATCACATATCCCTGATCACTTTATATTTGGTGAGCCAATCTTGTCTACTCATTAGTAAGCAGTGTTTTAGTCTTTTTACTCTCTACAGAGTAAGGCTCGAGCTTTTTGAGCGCTTCTGCTACAGGTGGTTGATCGTTGGTCGACTTGCACGAGTAAGAGGCTGCCTTTGCGGATGACTTTTCATTATTCTGATTATTCACGTTACGGTGTTCTACAGTGGGGAATAAGGTATGTCGTGTTAAAGTTTTCTGGCAGACGTTTTCCCCACACTATTTTGCTTTAGAACAAAAACATTGAATATAACAAATTTGACATCTTTTTAAGAGACTTGATGATATCTGCCGATTTCGATCGGTTGGCAATCGATCAGAGAACTACTGATACTACTTATACTACTACTGCTGCTGCTACATACAAGTAGGATTAATATTACTACTACTACTAACACTATTGCGGTTTCTATCCATCCATCCATCCATCCATCCACCTACCTATCACCACTTACTGCTAGTACTGCTTCTACTTCTTATACTATTAATACTAATACTACTAATACTATAGTTAATACTGCTACTACTACTAGTGATATTTCTTTTTCTACTGCTACTACTACTACTGATAAAAAAGGATATTTATGTATTTAGTTGTATGCATGCTGGCGTGGTCACCCTAGTGTCTCCCCATCTATACCGCATTAAAAACCTGTTGCTGACCTTAAAAGGACTGTCCACAAGAGACTTGAATGATGTGGGGAGATTCCATATTGATGAGTATGCTCTGTAATGCCTCGGTCTGTAATTTTCTTTTTCCTTTTTTGAGTATTTAGGAGGAGAATTTTAGGAGAAACAAATTTTCTTTACCCAAAATAACGATAATTCTGGAACGGAGTGCATGTCCTTGTTCAGGGTACAGCAAGATCCCTTTAGTATTGGAAACTAAGCTCATGTTATTGGATTTAAAGCCCTTTGTAAGAGCCTTGTCAGAGTTTTCCCAAGGAGCGCTGGCACTACTGACTCAGGCAGAAAACATGAGCACACACAAAAACAATGTGTGCACAAACATTTGCCTTCTTATTACTTTTTGAAAACGAATTAACGAATGGAAACATTTGACTCAAATTTCTGTTGTGCTGTTTTATTTTAACGGCTTACGTACAATATTGGATTTATAGTAGTAACTCCAGTCATCATCTGACATAATATTATCACGATACGTCGGTGTATACAGGTTGTCCCGGACTTACGGACGAGTTCGGTTTTCTGAGCTTGTTGGTAAGTCTGATTTGTTCTTAAGTCTGACGAAGCCAGTCTAATACGTCTTTGACATGTGTATATACAATGTAAAGCATTGCGTTGAGGCCAACTATTTTCTCGAGCTCCCCCACACATGCAGACTTTTTATACACATTATAACATTTTATACATTCACTTAAACACTGAAAATATTGTATATAATTCTAAATGTTGGTATCTGGTGCACTGCATTGTCTATTTTTTGTACAATACACATGAACTGCTTCTGTGATTAAACCGGAAGTAGAATCGCGGTCTGTTCGTACCTGTGGAAATTTGTAACTCAAATATTCATTTGTTTGACCCCCCGTAATGTATATCATTATTTTATAAAATATCCCGATTCGATAAAACATTTTCCCCAACGTTGTTAGATTTTTAAGACTTGAATTAAAAAAAAAGGTGTTGTAACTAGAAAGTTTTATACCTTAGCATCCTTCAGCAGCTTGACAACTGAAGTAAGAATAATAGTGATGCACCGAATAAGTAAAAAGGCCGAATAAATATTGCCGAACAATGACGTTTTTAATGACGCGATCAAATAGTAACCCGCGCAGAGTGAGAGGCGCGCGCTATATGCAGCAAACATAGAAAGAGGCAAAAACGGCTGTTTGCAGACACTGTTCTGCTGAATTGTCCAGAGGGGGTGCATCTGCAAAAACGTACAGCACTTTAAGTTTAATTTATCACTTAAAATCAAGACACCCCGAACATCATGCAGAGTACGAGAAAGAAACATAGTATAGACAAATTTTTTGCACTATTTAATGCACATTTGTTGTTGTAGACATACAGAGTTACATTCTTTCAGCAGTCAGTTATAGCCCTAACATAGGCTATTCGAAAAGGGGGGCTTCAAAGATGGCCAAATAAAAATATTTTTTTATTTTACTAATTTATTTATTTTAAGTTATATTGTGCTTTGTTTGTATAATATCTGCTGGAATGTTAAAAAAAAATGTTCAGTGTTAAATAAATATTTTGAAAATGTATTTTTGTTATTTAATTTATTTTTCTGAAAAGCACCACAAAATAGTAAAAAGCAAATTTTTACTATTTAATAAATAATTAATAAAAATTGGCAAAATAAATGGAAAAAATGCGAAACACCGCGTTCGGTAAACTAACCTCAAACACAAGAGTTTAACATATAACTTGTAAATAAATCAAACAAAAAAAGCTACATTTTACTAAAAACCATATTCTCTGTTCTGTCATCTGCCAAAATAATTATTTAAAAACAGCAAATAATTCACTCCTACTCACACAAAATGCCAATGTGTGAACGACTTACAGTATAGTGTACCACCTGTAGGATGTACTGTAGGTCATGCACATTTTACCATCTCAAATGCCTCAATAGTGTCAAAACTAATCTTGATAATGAGCGAGTCTTGATTACATGTGACTTATAATGCTAACCCTAATTTGTGCTCGCTGTGTTTTTTACGTAATAAAAATGCGTTTCTGTTGCACCACTCAGAAGCTTGTGCACTCGGCACAGAATCGGTTATATCTGAGGCTGATTGTACATTATAAATGTACAAAAATATTAAAAAAAAAATCGATTTTGGAGACAGTGTGGCGATGCATTAATCGCCACACAAAAGAGTCACGATTTATAACTGAAAAAGTTTCCCCCCAATTTCTAGTAGTAACTCTTGGCCCTAACTATACTCTTTATTACTATAGTAGAAGTCCTGAGACTTAATCGCTGATAAAGTCCTGACTAACCTAAGTCTTTGTTGTTCTGGAAAGATGCTGTGTTGGGTTTAATTACACTTCTGCTATACGCAGATACATTTCTCATTTCTCTTCCTGTGTTGGTGTGTTCTATCTGTTAAATCCTTTCATTCCTCATCCCTTACTTTCTGTCTCTTTGTTCTTCCAAGGACGTGTTAATTACCATAGTTCTTTGATGTTAAAGATGTATGTTACATAAGGCATTTGGCTCAAAACTTAAAGACTCAACATTTAGACAACATTCAGACAGATCATGCGTGTGTATACAGTATATGAGCCAATTTGTTACAAATTTAAACATGAAAGTTGCTGTCATATTGTAAATATCATGCTAACACAAATATAAGTTATTCTAAATGCAACAGGAGACAAATTCTGGACAAATTGTGACGGGGTGGTGCATGGATGCATTGCTTTTCCTGGAAAAAAGATATGGCTTGACTTAGATGAACCAGAGATATGGATATTCATCTATTCTTGGTGTGTGTGTGTGTGTGTGTGTGTGTGTGTGTGTGTGTGTGTAGAGGGGGTGTGGTTTCGCCCATGGAGAACGTAACCCATACTCTTGCATGGATAGGAAAATAAATAGGAAAGTTATTGTGCTGTTTCTCTGACAGGTATCCTGGGAAATGTTAGTGCAAGACAGATCAGACGTAAAATCTATTCTATTGATTTTGAACGCAGCATTTTTGAGCTTGTTTAGGGCCAGTCCTTAAGGTGTATTTATTTGTTTATTTATTATTTTTGATTGACATGATTTTCTTCCACAGTGGTAGGGATTCTCGAGCTCTTACTATTCTGCTTATTGCACATGAGGGTAAATTAACCTCAGGTCATCTACCAGGCAAATTAGCAACAGTTCTAGTTGATATCCATTGATTTATTAGTGCCCCACCAGGGCGGCAGGGCGTAGCTCGGTAGGTAAATCGTTGGACCACCGATTGGAAGGTCACGATCCCAGCACTTCCCAATGTTGGACTCTTGGGTAAGGCCCTTAACCCTCAACTGGTGTTTCCCACATTACTTGGGCGGGCTGCCCTAGGATATTGACGGCTGCCCCAAGTATATTTGCTCCACCTTTAAAAAAAAAATCTGTCTAGGAGAATGATGCCATCCACGATCAATTAACAGAAGAACCTAAAACAACTATAAAAACACATGATCTTATCAATCTGTGCTATTTCTTATAGTATAGTTTGCTTAGAATGGCATAAAATTCATGTTGCCTAGGTTGTGCTGAAAAACAAAAAGTATGCATCATTTTGTATTGCGCAATATATTTAGTAAAACATAATGTAAAGAATGAGTACATGCTCTGGTTTTTAAGGGCTACATGGAAGGGTGAACAGTGCACAATTATTTACTTCGTCTTACTCTTCACATATGGGGAGATGGAGGGGAGGATTAGTGAGTTGGATCTCTAAAATGTAAAATTAATTTTTAAAAATAATAAAATGTAATAAAAATTTAATAAAAGAAAAATGTATTACAAAGGTAATGCCGTCCCCTTCCACTGGCCATCACGGCGAGTACTGTATATTTCAGATCTGTGGGAAACCCTGCTTAACTGTTTAGATGTATAAATAAGATAAATGTTAGTCGTTTTGGATATGGGCGCCTGCCAAATGTCGTAAATGTAACTGTAATAGTTCTTATAGCATGTTAGGTGAGGCGGCAGTTTTTTATAACCACTTCCAGTTCAACACGTTTCTTCCTTATTTGGGTTGTGTGTTCTCTTTTCTCCCTCATGTTGACAGTTGATGAGGGAATTTGGCGCCTTTTTCATCTCATATTTGTGCCTCAGGTAAACAGGAAGTCACAGATAACAGTACAGTATGAAGGTTGCTAACTCAAAAATATATGTTTTACACGAGAAATGTTCTTTAGTTACTGTACATTGTGTTTACTTTCATTTCCTGTCAGTTTTATCTCTAAATTAAGAAATTTCAATTAAAGGATTTTTCCTTATCCTTGTTGGTTTCTTCCGTTTTCAGCAGTTAATTCAAACAAATGCTCACACCGGTCTAATGAATGGAATATGAGGTTGTACCCAAGTACTCACTGCTGAGTGTAGCTCTTGACAGTAGCACGTACGGGTCGCTAATGGGTCTGAACTTCCTCGATATGGCCAGAATGTGAAATTCACATTGTTGCTCATTCAGCGTATTACTGAACTGGAAATCAGTCAGAAACTCAACTAGAAACAGTTAGGCCTTGTTCACACGGGCGTTAAAATCAATTGTTTTATTTTTTATTTTTTTGCGTTTGTAGCGTCCAGTGAGCGCGGATCAAGCGGCGAGTGTTTTCTACACATAGGAGTCAATGAGAGTGTTCACACGGGCTTTGGTGACGTGCGTTTGTCCGGCTGCGCGTTTATACGGCATTATATACGTTGCATGCAGCTTTTTCTTGGCGTTCAAAACCCAACGAACGCAAGGAAACCGCTTCTAGTTCGTTTTCTGCATGTTCATTTTACGCTTCGGAGGACCCGATATATCCCATGATCCTACACGCTATACATAGGGAAATGCGGAAAAGGGCAAAATAAAATAAAATAAATTGTTGAAAAACTTCATATACCACAAAAAAAAAACTTCCTTTAATCCGTCGTTGTGCAGTCAGAGAGTGAACCCGGTAGCGGCGGGCTTTCATATCCAGTTCCCAAGACTGCCCCCACAGGTTAACACACAAACTACAGTTGGTGCTGCAGGCTGACGTTAGACAGAGACAAACCAACGCCGGTGTTGAAGTCAATCAAGCGCCACCACAAAATGCAACGTAAACGTCTAGGACGTTCAGAGCACGTTCGTTTATCCAAAAACTTACTGTAACGCCAGTGTGAACAAGGCCTTACTGTTTGGAAATAGAAATCATTTGCTGGCTCTCCGAGTGGCGCAGTGGTAAAGCTACCACATTAATCACGGCTCTACAGCCAATCAGGGGCGTCTGTGAGCTCGCGCACACGGAAGGAGCGGCTAGCACTTTCCTCCGAGTGTGTTACTCCGCCTCTAACGGTGCGTGAGCGAGCAGTTCAAAAAGATGCGGTCGGCTGACGTCACGCGGTTCGGAGTAAACACGTGAGGAAACACGTGATAGTCTTCGGCCCTCCCGGCTAAATGGTAGTAGTAGCCTTAATGTCGGAGCCCCCTAGTGATGGGGAGGAATTGGCTACGACTGAATTAGGGAGAAAATCGAGAAAAAAATAAAAAATAATTTTAAAGAAATCATTAGCTGCCAGTTTTTTTAATTATTATTATTGCTCGTTTATTACACTTATTTGAACTTATATTTTCACGATGACTTTGTATGAATATAATGTTAAAGAGAAAGCAGCGGAGAATCCCAAAGACAAAAGACATCAAAGAAAATTTTTTATAAAAACAGAAATCGCTGAAAAAATGACAAAGCCAACCTACAGTAGTTAAAGCAAGAATCATAAATAATACGCTTAACAAAGACTCAGTCAGGATCAGAAATAAAAAAATCTGTCGATTTTGATAATGACGTAGAGTCAACATCGACCTGCATGTCCAGCAAGTCCAGCTGCGGCCAAACAGTCTGACGAGTTATTGTGTATAACCCTGGAAAACCAGACAGCAGTTTCTGTATAATTTCTCAAATGATGCCATGGAATTATTCTGTCTTGTCTTGTTTAGGCGAGCTTGTTTGGGCGAGCTTTTTGGGTGATCAGCAGTGAAACCACTTTCCACGGGAAACTGTTTCATAGCCTGGAAATGGTTTTCCTGTCAACTCCAACTGGTTTGGTGACGTCTGCTTGCGTTCTGATGGCCCTCTCTCAGCTGGCATTATTTAAACTGGCCATGATGATGTGAAGACAAAATGCGCAATCAGAATGTTTGATTTACTTTTGGTACTAAGACATGTCAACTGGACATAATTGCATGGGAAATTTTACGCGCCCTGAGAAGATGTGATTTACTGTAGGTTAGCAGGGATAAAGTAACGCTCTACTGAGCATGATGGTGTTACAGTATTTACCCGTTCCTTAACTGTGTTCTTCATGCAAGAAGGCAAACACAATTATGGATAAGATTCAATTGGATACAATTCCAAATTTTGTATCATTCTCTTTTATAGCGCAACATTTCTTTTGCTCATAAGTTTGCTTTTATAGTATATTGTATATAAAGTACTAGTGTATAAAACACTTAGTATCTTAACTATCCTAATGCTTCTGTTGCAGAACTACGAGTCCAATAAATCATATTTTGTAACTGTTCACTTTTTCAAGCTTCAGACTAAGAAGGTAGAACATCAGTTTAAATATTTTCAGGCAAACCAGGCAGTAGGTCTGAGATTATGTTCAGATTTTTCTTTTTTTTTCCGTTGTAAATTCAACATCATCCCATGTTCCTCGCTCCCCTATTATCAGCTCTTATCAGGATTTTCACACGGATATAAAAATGTTTTATTGCAGTTTCAGTTGACCAGGCTGTTTATTTATTTTTTTATTATTTTATGATGATGATAACATAAAAACAGCTAACAATGGGTAGAAGATTATTAGCATTTCCTACCTTTAAAAAGCCATCTATACAGATACGTTACTATAAAAATATTAAGAAAATAGATCCTTTATGTATTAATGTGGGAAAAAAAATTAAAAATTTAATGCAAATCGTCCTTCTGTTGTAGTGCTCGTGTCTGAGCTCTCTGCCGGCCGTTAATGGCATCAAGCTGAGTACTTTAGTAATTAATTAATTAATGTCTGATTAGACAAAAGTTCGGGGAATTTAGTTGCCCATAATGGATCATTCTTGCACCGGCTTCCATCCTGTTGCTCATTAGCACTTTCTTATTAATTAATGTCTGCTTAGTGAATCATTATTGTAGTTTTAGGGGCATTAATGGACAATTATTGGTCAGCAATTACGAAGAAGAGAAATTAAACTGCTGATTAGGAATAGAAAATGGACAGAGACTGTACTGTACCATCCTTAGAATTTAAAGAAAAATGAATAGGCAGATGGAATCAAGCAATATGATATTTAACGTTACCAGAAATGGTTTAAAATCCATTATTCAGCTTAATCCCTGATTCTGATTGCTCAGACGGTGTAAAGTAATTTTCTTATAATTTTCTATTCTTTTTCTGTGAGCAGATGTTAAAGTCTCCGGTGTCAGCGCGTCTTAACAGTCAGAGGTAACCGAGACAGAGCGCTTTGCAGTTTCAAGACTTCAGCTCCAACAGGGAGACAAAATGAGATATAGTTTCGCAGATGTTACATTACATACAAACTTTACTATAAATATACAAAATGTAGGAGTCATTATTTAATTAGCATCATTAAATAGTTAGGAAGTTGCTTTGGTATATAAGGGTTTAAAACACTGAGATGTTCTTATTCCTTATACGAAGCCAGGAAAGATTTAAGTAATATTCCCAGTTAATGTTGTTGTTGGAGTTTAGTTTTAGTGTACTGTATTTGTGCTGATATACTGCACATGATGCATTCGAGGGTTTGCTTTACTGTATTGTTTTCAGGTTTGAGCCAAAAATTTGTTGCAGTCTAGCTGTAGAATTTATTTAAATTAACTTAAAAAAAAAAAGATAAATATATAATTTTCCTACATAACCCTTTGCAATACACTTTTAACATCATCTGTTAACAAACTTATGTATTCCCTCATTAAAAGTGGGGGTGGAGGCGAGCCACGAATGCACCGCTGTCTTCATTTCTTCATCAGAAGTGAATCTTTGTTTTTGTTGGGCTGCTTTCAGGGGAACCAAACAGGTAAAAGTCCAATGGAGCAGGATCTACTGTATAGCTATACTCTAGGGAGGATTCTTTAACACCTCAAAACAAAGTCGACATAGTGGGCAGAAGTGCGTGGACGTGCATTATCATGCAAGATCATAAAGCTCTCGGAGAGCATTTCCCATGCATTCAATTTAAAGTTTCATCTTCAGCTCTAGCATCTCTAAAGCATCTCACTTTATTGAGTTCTGTTGATTGTTGAACCTTTTTCCTGATAATAATCCAATGCTGGCTCTTGAGAATCCCAGAAATTTGTACGCATCAACTTTCCACCTGACTTTTGAACAACTTCTTGGTTCGGCGGTTGAGGATGTTTCCGTTCCATACTCTGCTGATTAATCTCAGGCTCATAGCAATGAATTCATGTCTCCATGTAGAATCCATGTCTCTTCACCCTCAGACCATAAAAAAACAAATCGCTGTACGCTGCTTTTCTTTCATGCACATCACGGACTGGGGAAGACGGGAGCCTTGAAGGCAAAGTGCTAATACGACCGTGCGGCCAACAAAGGTCTTAGTGTAACCTGAGTGCGGATCATTTTTGACTCCTCCTCATATTTCAACAGGCATTTCAATACTATTTGCTAAGATTACAAGAAATACCAAAATGAGCATTCACATCTACCATGGACAGTAGTATGGTTTTATATTTCAGCAGCGTGCACTCTCTGTGATATGTAAATATTTATGTGTCTTCCTAGTTTATCTGTTGATTCGCAGCTGTTTTAGTTGTTTGGCAACTGTTGCAGCAGGTCATGGGCTGGTGAGTGGAGCAGTGTTGAGAGGGTCATCAGAAAAGCGCCTCTTTTTGCACTCATTTCTGGCCTTCATTAGTTTTTAATCACTGGGAATGTACAGCCTAATGGGCCGATATCTGCAGGTGTCAGGGTGAAAAGTACAGGCTGCAATTTTGGCGCATATACCCATGTGGGCTCATCATGGTTGGTTGTCAGGGGAGACGGGAAGACCACCTGTTGTGTATCTGAGGGTCACAGCATCCTCTCCTACCGATCACTCGTCAAAGGCATTCATATTATACAACCTGTGTATGAATGGATGAAAAGTGAGCTATTTTCTCCCGTCGTTTGCACATTGAATGGTTTTCTATTTCGTCCCCGAGAAGACAAACTGACATTTTTTCAGATCAAATGGAAATACTGATGATTCCTGCATCAGATGCACAAAGAGCAAGGTGTGATCTCGATTATATCTGTAATAGTTATTGTCATACTTTTCATCTGAAACTTCATTGATTGGCTTAAATTAGTGGCGTGGACAATTAATTAATTAATTAATTAATCGATTAATTAATTAACCAACTGGTCACGTCAAAACTACAGCGTATCATTTATTAGTTGTCTAGAAACTGACTTGGTTAAAATACGGTACAGTAGCTGATGTGATGCAATAATGTAGGGTTTGGTAATTAAGTATTACGTATAATTAAGTATATTTAGTAAACAAACAAATTCATATTTATTTCCAGTTCAAGTTTTTAGTCTCTAATACAGCCCACTGTGTTTCCAATAAGTCTGGTCATTCAGTACATTTAGGTCATCAGACTTCATTTTTAAGTCTAGACCTGACCAAATGAAGCAACCGCAGATCATATCACATCCTCCAGAGGCTTGTACAGTGGCCACTATGGGTTTATGCACTTCCCTTCTTAACCCATCTCTCTGGAATAGGGTCAATCTGAACTCATCAGAACACATGACCTCTTTCCATTGATAAAATGTTTAATCCTCACCGACTTTTTTCTAACCACGCTTCTTCCATAACATTGATGGGTTTGCACTGTCTTGCAAAGTGGTATTATTGTTTATGAATGGAGAAGGGCTGTGGGAGAGAGAAGAGTGGATATCCCGAGGAAGGTGAGAGAAGTGGACAGGCGGTGCAGTCCAAATGCATTTGAGACGGTCAGTGGTGCAGTGGGGGTACGTGGTAGGCAAGGTCGGGCCAACACCGACATTCACTCTCTCTCACTCACTTATCGCCTTTACCGCTTAAGCCTGTATTCAGGCATTACAGAGGGGGGCCTGGAGCCTATCCCAGGAGACTTGGGGCACGAGGCGGGGTAAACTCTGGACACACTACGGGCATTTTGAGATCACCAATTTACCTTACCTACTGTACATGTTTTTGGACTGTGGGAGGAAACCAGAGTACCCGGAGGAAACATGCAAACCTCATGCACACAGAGACGGGAATCGAGCCTGGACGGAAATCGAACCTGGACCCTGGAGGTGCAAGGGCGACAGTCCCCGAGAAGCCACGACATTCAATAATTAACAATTATTAACATTCTCCATGCAGCAAAGATTTAACCAATCAAATATAAGGCCGTAGTCCAATAAGCCATCATAATACAAAAGGTCGGATTTACCAGAAAATGATGAACTATGACAAAACACATGCACAGCCTTTTTTTTATTTTAACTTTTGAAGAAATAATGAAATAAATTCCAAAAAATTCACTCATCTTTCAAAAAAAATTATCTTTTTCATTCATTCATTCATTCATTCGTTTTCTATACTGTTTATCCTGTACAGGGTTGCAGAAAGCCGAGAGCCTATCCCAGGAGTCTTGGGTCACCCCTAAGACAGGGTGTCGCGGTTCACCCTGAACACGGTGCCAATCCATCGCACGGCACATACAAGACACCGTACTATCACCTAGTGATGGTTACATTAATACATCATGTTAGACTAATATGGATGAATATATATTTAAAAAAAGTAGCCACATATCGGTGTGAAAGGCTGTGTGCAAAAGTGCAAGTGACAATTCTAGTGATTTTAAACTTGCACTGTCGCTTGCACAGTTCGTGACGATAATAAATTCCTGGTTGTGCTTTCTCTCTTACTTTTCTCTCCTTCTCCCCATCTTTCTCTCACTCTATTTTACTTTATCTCACTTTCTATTTGCCTTTGAATAATTTGTCACATTTTAAGCGCATTTCTGAATCATTGTGATTTTTCATAAAGTCCATATCCTTATCCATATATAACTGTACCTTATATTATGGCCAAGTAGTTTAAATCTATAATATATCATGGACTATTAAGGCACATATTCAGTATATTAGTGTGCTGTAGGTGATAATAAATAATGGATTAGTTATAGGATTAAAAAAAAGTCTTCTTCCTTCACCATTAATTATTTTTCTTCTCATTTATTTGATTTTAATCTTTCCTAACACTTTGGGCACTTCGTTTTACTGATCTTGTTCTTCGGTCACGTTTAACAGACGTAATATCACTTATGCGTGTATCTCTCTTCTTTCTTTGACCGCAGACGGCGAGCTGGAGGGTGTCCGGTTGATGAAACCCTCTCACAAACCCTTTCCACTCTCCCTCTGAGCCCCTCCCACAGCCCTGTCTCCATGGCGATGAGCAGCGACCCCGGGTACGCCGGGCCAGAATTCGACCCCGATTCCCCTTCCGCCTCCTTATCGCCAACGCCGTTGTCCACCAAGATGGCCGCCATCACCATAACTGACCCCTCCACTAACGGGTTGAGAAATGGGGCGGGGTATAAGAGGGCTCCACCCCAAAGGCCACACCTTTCTGGCAGAAAGATGTCACTTCAGGAAAGAGGAACGTACCTGTCAGCAGGGGGCGGAGCCGAGCGCATTTCTCACATTTCGCCACGCGCTGCACGTCGGCCCACTATCGAGTCCAAGAGGGTGTCCATCTCAGATGCACAGGTGGGCTTCAGAAGTGTGTGTGTGTGTGTGTGTGCATGT
This sequence comes from Clarias gariepinus, assembly GCF_024256425.1. Classification (NCBI taxonomy): domain Eukaryota; kingdom Metazoa; phylum Chordata; class Actinopteri; order Siluriformes; family Clariidae; genus Clarias; species Clarias gariepinus. The sequence continues at coordinate 9,097,086 of NC_071123.1, read as the reverse complement.
GCGTGTGTGTGTCCACTACCAAGACTAGATTGATTTAATTAGTGAGGCTGAAACAGAAATCCAATTACTACAGTTGATTGTCTGAAAATGTGTTGCTACAAGTTGAAACAAATCATTTTTTGCCAAATGTTTTATTCGAATCGCCACACTGCTGCTCTTTACACTAATGCCTACACGTTACAGTTATACAATATATTTAAGCAACATAACATAAGAGAGAGCACATGCTGATAATCAGTACAACAGCACTCAGTCTCGTGTGATATTGCTTTTTTGCAACGGTTTTACATATTATCAACAGATTTTGATTTTAACCAGTTATTTTGCTACACCAACTTATACAGTTTTATGCAAAAGTTAAGGCACCCTTTAATTAACAGATGTTGGTGAGTTTTTTAATTAAAAAGATGTTAACACAGTCTCTCTTGGAAATGAAAAAAATGCACAATATTTTCAGCAAACACTGATGCATAGTTACTACTTATTCCTTGAACAAAAAATAGTAATAAAAAGATAATTATGGCACTGTGCAAAAGTTTGGGCACCCTACATAATCAGTAACACCTCCTCTTGCAGATATCACAGCCTAATCATAAATTAGGGTTAGTTGAGGTTTAATGTCTGTTAAATTAAAAATTGGACATAATTTACATCTATTTCTTAAATGTTTTGATTGTTTTTCTTTTTGCAAAAATCTAATTATAGGGTTGGAAATTGGAAATATTAGTAATACCTTTTGGGTGGCTGGAATGGATTATCTGCATTTACTTTATTTCTTACGGGAAAATGCTTTTCTGTGAATACAAAATTTCACCTTAAGATCTCGCCTCCGGACCGGAGTAATTTATATGCCGAGGTACTGGAATATCTTAAAATGCCTCTTGTCCAATTAGATATTCTGTCAGACTTTCTCACCCACATTACTGAATCATGTTTAAGAAACAGGTCAGAAAAAAATGTTAGTAGTTTTAAGCAGTAGTTGAAAGAACGGGATTGATCAAATCAACAGTGCATTAAATAGTCATGTGTAAAATTAGTTGTTTAAGGGACTGACAATTAGATTTAGTTTACGGGAGTTTTGGAACACGAGCCCACTTCTGGAACGAATTATGCTTGTAATCCAAGGTTCCACTGTACTTTGAAAAAAAAACAACAACATCAAAAAATTCAATATCATCTTATTGCATCATCTCTCTTTCTCTGTTGTCTCTCTCTCTCTCTCTGACTGGTTATCTATTTGTCTGTCTGTTTCTTTAGTTCTTTCTGTCACTCATTATGTCTGTCTGCCTCTATCACTGTTGCTCTGTCTATCTGTTGTTGTTGCTGTTGGTCTATTTCTCTGCCCGTCTCTCTCTTTCTCTCTCTGTCTCTCTGTGTGTCAGATGGACTGCACAGTCATTGGTCTGGTGTGTTTATTTGTTGCTGTGGTTACTGCGGCCTCCGTCTGATCCTCATTAAGTCAGTTCGTTATGCCAAGTTTAAAATGGCTTCTTTTCTACGGTTTATGTCCTTCCTTTAGACAAGATGGTCAGGCTATGGACATGCGATCATGAGCCGCACTCATGAATCCACTCATCTCATCTTTAAGTTGCAAATGGATCAGCTCATTCATTAACCATCATTTTATAAAACAGCCATGCACAAAGGCTTTGCCAGTCTTCATGTTAGCAAAGCATTTAATATGGCGTTTATTGAACATTCAGAAGCAGCGTGTGTGTGTGTGTGTGTTCTCTCACAAGAAAAAGCATATCTGGAAATTTCACAAAGCTCCTCTATATCATAGACATTACTGTACATACAAATAAATGCCTTATTGCTTTGATTTTTTTTCTTCCATTTTCGGGTTAAAGCTCAGAAGTTTGTAAAGGTGTGATAACCATGTTTTGTGTATTTAGTTCCAAATTTGGGTTTTTGAAGATTGACATGAAATGACGCACCGCTTTAAACTTGACAGTATTTGCTTTAGGAACCAACAAGAGTCGTGTTGAAAGCTTAAACACAAAAGCTATTAAGATCCGTCTGGTAAGAGCTGCACCTAGCGGAGCTTTTTGACAGCCTGTTTATCATCTGTGGGAGGCCATTAATTTTGAGTGAACAACACTGACACATCTATGTGTGAAAGTCTTTCTCTACAAGTTTATCCCAAAGACTTTACTTAAAAAAAATAGAAATGAGAATAATCTAAAAAAAACATGCAACACAATTTCGTCTTTATTAAGCAATATGACTCGAGAGGGAGTGCTGTTGTGCTGAATATCAGCACGGCTTTAATGCGATCGTAATCACGGGGACGCAACCCAAGAATGACCTTGAGTGTGATATTGCTTTTATCTACAAACACCATTTATTATCAACAGATAATAAATCTTTAACTTAAATTAAGCACATATGCTTATGCGACTAGCAGGGCTAGCATTGAGCTGGTGACTTAATATTTCCATTTACTCCACTTTAGATTATCAGCTATGTTATCTTTTAGGGTTTTGGGGTTCAATCACAAATAGCATAAAATGGAAAAAAACAAAACATGGTCCTAAAAAGTGTTTTACCTACTGTAGGTGTAGTGTCCGTAACTTTTTTGTAACTGGTTCCCAAGCAGTGCATATATAATACCTTTACTCGGCTCCACCGAATTTTTTAATGATAATTATTGTCATTCAGATGAAACGACTCCAAGGTTAGATTTAGATTTCACATGAAAAGACATGAACCTGAAAAAGTTGTTAAGGTATTGCAACATGAGTTTGACGTGGTTACGGACACTACAGATTTTTTTCAGGAGAAATTCTCAATTTTGTGCAGAGCGATTTAATTTAAGCAACAATTTTTACTTTTAGAAGCTTACACTAATTTTCCAATCAATACATATAGAAATATCCATAATTTGTCAACTAAATGATTATTGTTTAAAGCAAAACAGTATAACGGTGAAAAATGGCTGTTTTTGGGACATATATAAATTCATCTCTTCAAAACAGTTATTAAAAACTGTTTTAAAGTTGTCACCTTAAAATGCTTAGGGAAGTAAGATTAGTCACGTCCATGTTACACAAACTTCCAATGTAGCTTCCTTGTCACACACATTCTTTGTTATATGTATGACTTATAACAAAAAAAACAATAAATCAGCACCAATACTGTGTTTTGGCTGAAAGCTAGTGCGCTATGTAGGGTGCACAATCCCTTGATTCACGTACTAAGTAGTGCCCTTGATCAGGAATGGAGAGGGATTTATGAGTCACACTGGTATTAGAAGCTAGTTAGCTTATGTTCGCAGTGAACAAAACAACATGGATGGTTCATAGGCAATTCAGAATGACTTGAAAGCAATTACTAAGGAGACAGAGTGTTGCTTTAATGACATAACGTTATGAGATGTGTTTTTTGCTGAAAGTGCTGGGTGTAGCACTGGGTGTAGGGTAGGTTTTGGCAGGCAGCTGGTCTCCCCTGTTACCAGTACTGCGGACCATACCGACTTACCTTAATTAATGGTTGTTAGACCACCTGAGTGCTGTTACTGTCTATTATCACCACTCGTGGAACGCCTCTCGTCCAACCAGATTACTCGGTCGGAACTAACCATTGTGTAATCCATGTTAACTTTCTATGTTCCCTAGGTTATTTTTCATTACTATTAATAAAGGATGCTACAAATCATGTCTTTTTGCACATTTTACATGCTGTTGCTTGATGCAATGATATGATATAAATATCTGTTAGTGACTCTTTGCTTATTTTCACGTCAACAGCTTCACTGCACAATTGCCTTTTTTTTTTTTTACTCATCTCACAGTAGATTTGTCTGTTTTGACAGCTCACATTCATTACTGCCAAATGTGACCCAAATCTGTCTTACATCTGAACGCAACCCGCATGCACATATCAACATACTTTTCCAGAGATTTCCAAACTACAAAAACCAAAATCATCCTATTTCTCAGGCACTCCATGTACTGTATAATAGGAGAAACAAACACGGTACGGTATATGCGGTGGTATCTCACGCCTGTGTCACAGTTTGCTCTGGAGGTTTTCGAACAGTCCATCAGCTGTAAAGTACGTGAGCGAGAAAGGACCAGATGGTGGAGTTTTGCTGCTTTTCCTTATTGTTTACAGCATCATTTTCCTCTCCAGCATAAGAGCTGCTAAGTTTATCTATAAGTGGGTTTATCACCCAAAATGTACTTGAGCACATGGCTGCCGTATTTATTACATCTTAATTAGGTTTATTAGTATAATTTGCGTAATTAGGGCTTATTGACTTATTATTGTACGTCGTATTATTAATGTGTGTGTGTGCATTGGCACTGCTTTTCTATTTCTCAGGAAATGTTCGGAACACTTCTCAGTTTCTTCAGCTCCTTTCAAGTGTTGATGTCAATCACCAAATTCTTCTATTCGAAGTATAGTGACAGCTCCTGCTGTGGCACTGATTGATGAAAACAACAGTGATCTGCTATATATACACTATATATAGTTATATATCTGGGAGACCTAGATATTGACCATACATGGTCACATTAAGGGTGTCACATTCATTTGTCTTCTTTTTGTGAGATGACCGTTATGGCCCGACGTTGCAGTAGAAGATACTGTCTCTCTTTCTCGCTAAAAGATTGTTTATACGCTGTTAGGGCTTTAGTTCTGGGTGAGTGAAGGGTTGAGGTCAAGCTACTTGATCTTTAATTCTGTTATGCGATTTTCATCTCTTCCACAGGTTAAGGATCCTTCGCTCGGTCTGTTGGCTGGCTTTTTTCATCTTCCTTGCTTTTGTAGTTTTTACACCAGATACCCTTTTTTTGCACTTTGTTTTATTCATTTATTTATTATAATATAAAATATCATATGAGGTAGAACAAACTGTTGTTTGCTATTTAAATTTTTTTTTTCCGTGCCTTTTGCATCACATTTCATATTTGCATCAATCTTCCATATTTTCTTTTGATTGTGTAAAGCTGCTTTGCGACAATGACAGTTGTTAATACCTGATAATCTCTTATAAGGCACAGACTGACCCCGAGTTAAATTAAAAAATTATGAGTTATCGCTACAGTGGGTCATGATAGAGAGAGAGATGGCAGTGACTGATGACATCACATTGTTAACAGGTACAATTGGCTTTCATATCAAATTCGATTTGTGCCAGAGTACACCGCATCGCGAACGGTTCCTACAGAACAGTTCCTCTAGAACGGTTCCTGAGCTTGGAATGCTGCTTCACAAGCATTCAGGAACCATTCTGGGTCCCTAATGTGAAAAGTTTTTTAAACCTTGATGATGGTCAGTTCGAACATCAAGAGGAAGTTTGTTCCACCACTTGGGTGCCAGAACAGAAAAGAGTCTTGATGCATGCCTTCCTTGTACCCTGACAGATGGTGGGACTAGTCAAGCAGTGCTAGATGACTGGATGGAGAGTGGTTCAGTGCAGAGTATGAAAAGTGCTTTTAGGTAAATATGGCAGCCCCGTTTCTGGCTTTGTAAGAAAGCATCTGTGTTTCAAAACCGACGCAGAGAGCTAGAAGCCAGTGGTGGAAGTGAAATAAAGTGAGGCTGCATTCTGTACCAGTTGCAAAGGTCAAAGATCTAACAGAGGAAGGCTTGCCAGGAGGGAGTTGCGGTAGTTCTGTCACAAAATGAAAAGGCTCTGAACAAGCACCTGAGCAGGAGAGAATTGAGGGAAAACGGAAGAGGACCAAGTACTGAGCCTGATGGGGCACCAGTAAAAAGTGTACGGAGCAGATGTGGATCCATACAGGATCTTTCAGGTAGAAAGCCATACTGTACCACAGATTCCAGTAGTTGTAAAGAAGGACAAGGACAGATGACAGCCTGGCTGATCTAGAAACATGTACAGTAGCTTCTCAGTGACGGCCTAAAGGGCAGTCTCTGTGGAATGTCCCACTTTGAAGCCAGAGGCTTTAGGATCCTGGATGTTGTGGTGTAAGTGATACTTAGTTGACAGCGGTGGCTCTTTCTAATGGTAACGAGGAACAGGGGTCAGGCTTTTAGAGGGATGAAAAAGGATAAAGGAAGACACAAGGGAGAGAGAGATTTGTATGAGTAGAAAAGATGGGGTAACATTGATATCTGTTACTGGAGAGGGACTGCAGAAGATCAAGTCCAAGGAATGTCCTCACTTGTGAAAGGGAGGAAGGTTAAAGCCAGTTACAGGAGTGCTGTCAGTAGGACGTTTCTTCAGTTTCGTCTACATAAGTTCTGTGAAGCAGGCTCTAATCTGAGGTGCTGTTTATTAATGGATGATTTCTGAGGCTGGTAACGCTACATGAACTTCTCCTCTGCAGCAAGTCTTGGATCTTTCTTTCCTGGGACATTCCCCATGACAGACAGTTTCATCAGAGTCTTTGATGAATTTTGCCACTGCATTTAAAGATATGGTTACATACTGTACAAAGTTCTTGCAGTTTTCCGGATTTACTAACCATAAGCCCTTAACTTCTTAAATGTTCATTTATTTCTTGCTAGCTACTGTAGTTAAATATCATAATACGTACATAAAACATATATTATTTAAATGGCTTTAGGTTTGTATTTGGCTTTATCATCATACCTGTGTGTGTGTGTGTGTGTGTGTGTGTGTGTGTGTGTTTAACTATGCCTTTTTATATTTGGTTGTAATGAGAAGACAGGATAGGTGTGTCTGTCTGTGTGTGTGTCTGTGTGTGTGTCTGTGTGTGTGTCTGTGTGTGTGTCTGTGCGTGTGTGTCTGTGCGTGTGTGTCTGTGCGTGTGTGTCTGTGCGTGCGTGTGTGTCTGTGCGTGTGTGTGTGCATGCGGTTGTGCGTGTGTGTGCATGTGTGTGCATGTGTGTGCATGTGTGTGCATGTGTGTGCATGTGTGTGTATGTGTGTCTAGCTCAGCACTTTCGTGTCTTGAATAAGAAATAGCCAATAGATGGATGGGCAGGTTTACTTGACAGGGGTGGCTGATACTGTAGACTGTGCCAGTGTTTTATTACCCTGTGTGTGTGTGTGTGTGTGGCTCCACTGCAGTGCTGATCTCACCGAGCATGTACTAGTGTTGTTCTGTCTGGTCGTCTGTCTGGTTCCCAAGCAGTGCATATATAATACCTTTACTCGGTTCCACCGAATTTCCATGCATGGTTGTGCGTCTGCAGTTTTAGCTCATAATCCACCATATAAATACATTATCGATATGTTATGCTCTGTGTGTGTTCGAGTGTGGCGTAGTGTAGCGTCTGCCGAGCATTTCTAGAGGATACCGTCTGCACCCTCTCTCTCTCTCTCTTTTATAGTCTCTCATTTTGCAACTTTTTTTTTCTTGCATTTTTTAAACTGAATATGATTATATTTAAATTACTGAAGCAGGCAGTGGATTGAGATTATTCAAATAAACATTAGATTTATATTTCAGCACATGTACTGGTGAAGGTGAAAATAAAAATGATTATTCTTAGTTCTGTTTCGCCTGCTGCTGTAGCTACTGTGGATGACATACTGTACAGTAGCTATTGGTAGCGTTTAGTATTTTCACAGGTCAGGACGAGGAATGGTTGAAAAGATGTGATCATTGAATGCATTTGAATTTGAATCAGCCTCATGCTGCCACAGACAGGGCGAGCATTAGCATCTGCATTAGCATACCTGTTTAGTTCACACTAAGCGTTTGCATTGCACGAACCACTCAAGGTGAAAATTGTCTCCCTGTTACAGTTTGCTCAAAGAAAATCACCGAAACAATCTATTCGTAAACCGTGACGTTTCAGAATCGTTTGTATTTCTGGACTCGGGGTTTGTCACCTTGTAGAGAAGTGCATCGCAACGTAAACCCAAGTGAACTTCATGTTCAAGAGATGTGCTCAGAAAACAAGTTGCACATCCTGAGACATAAAACGAAGTCAAGATGAGGTCCTGGACAGTTATGTAAAAGTTCGATTTAATTAAATTCAATTTTATTTGTATAGTAATTTTCATTGCCGCAAAGCAGCTTTACACAATCAAAGGAATTATGAAAGGTTTGTATAAAAAGAGAATGTGCATGAATCAAAATGATAAGATTGTTGCCGCGGGCGACAGTGGCAAGGAAAAACTCCCTGAGATGGTAATGGGAAGAAACCTTAAGAGGAACCGGACTCAACAGGGAACCCATCCTCATCTGGGTGAAATGGATAGCAGGGTTTAATCTGCATTATACTGTGTGTTAGGAGGCTGGAAGTAGGGTTGGGTATCGTTTGGGGGTTTTCCGATACCGGTGCCAAATCGATACTTTTAAAACGGTACCGGTGCCAAAACAATGCCTGAACCGATACTTTACAAAAGCCACAAAATGATGGTGGATGACTCAAGAATACATTTTTATAAAACAAAACATTTAATGCCTAAAATTGAACAATATACTGTATTAAAAGTTTAAAGTATATATAAATATATAAGTAAATACAAAAAACAACAAAAAATAAGCCACCTAACACAACTACAATAAAAATTTTAAATGGAGTAAATAGGGTCACTGTTGTAGTACTACTAGTACTAGCTGGAAAGCCATAATTATAAACAGAATCCATGTTACATTAATATTTTACAAATAGTTTGACCATTTGTTAGCATGAATGCAAGATTTGCACTTTGCGATTAACATTACATTAGCCTACGACTACCCTGCGGAAAGGCTGCTGTTGTCATCATAATCGGTGGACTCCTTTTTGCTACATGGTCAACAGTTTTAGGCATTTAAGTAAAGTTGTTTAATTTAGCAAGCTAAGATAGCGGTAGACTGCCTGCTGCCGTCAGAGCAAGTGTAACGGTAGCATTCACGCGCATCCCGGATGGTCTCATTTCCTGATGATTTGTGCTTTTAATTTTTTTATCTAATCTAATAAACTTTTAATCTACAAAAATAAAATGGACAGTAACATTACTGCAACAATGTTTTGGATTTGTATTATCAAAGCTTTCTGAAGTTCCCAAGATTTTTCTAATTAAGGAAATAATTTATTTTTCCAATCATTTCTGACCCCCCATGAATGCAGTATTTAAAGTTTTACTAGCGATCATGTGTGTTAATGAATCTGATGCTTATTACAACTGTGCCATCATAACCCCGGAGAACAAATATTTTACTCGACAGTTCAGGCATTTAAGGCACCGAAATAGGGCATCGAAATTTGCGTTCTGCTTCGGTCCGGTACATACCGGTTATATGGGTACCGGTGCCGTATTGGAACTGGTTTTCGGTTCCCAACCCTAGCTGGAAGTTCAGTTATAAAAAGAGATGTCTTGACAAAAGTGGCACCAGAGAGGAAAGCGAGGTCCATCACTGAGCCAGAGAGGGAAGGTGAGACCGGACACAGTATCCCAGAGAGGGGCGACAATCCCAATAGAGCAGAGTGACGTCTTCAGTTGATCAGAAAGGCAGTGTGACATCCGAGGCAGAGCAAAACAGTGCACCCTCTAACTTGTGAAGTGCAGGCTTAAACCTGTCGCAACAGTCGAATAGAAGCTCTTAATTAAAGTGTTAACTCTGTTGAAGTGTTAAAGTGTTAACTCTGTTGAAGTGTTAAAGTGTTAACTCTGTTGAAGTGTTAGTGTTAACTCTGTTGAAGTGTTAAAATGCCATTGTTTAACCATATTGTATATAATGTGTAGTTATTGTTTTTCGTAGTTTACATCGTAGTTTACATTGCATTGTGCTTTACTACTTTTACGATATATAGTTAAGTAAGTCCATATAAAATAAAGATGATTTGTGTGTACACATGTGCAAGTGTTTCTCACTCACTCATCATCATTACCGCTTTATCCTGTATTCAGGGTCGCGGGAACCTGGAGCCTGGAGCTTTACAGTATTAGTGACGGCAGCACGGTGGTGTAGTGGTTAGCACTGTCGCCTTGCACCTTCAGGGTGCTCAATTCCCGTCTCTGTGTGCATGATTGGTGGGTTTCCTCCGGGTTCTCTGGTTTCCGCCCACAGTCCAAAGACCTGGAGGTTAGGCTAATTGGCATTCCCAAAAGTGAATAAATGAGGGTGTTAGTGCATGTGTGTGTGTCCAGGCTATAAGTCTCCTGGGATAGGCTTCAGGTCCCCACGACACTAAATAAACGATAAAGCGGTAAGTGAGTATTAGCGACTAATTTTAAACCAGAGGCATGGAACACTGAGCATTAGAAAAACTTAGAAGGGCTTAAAATCAAATAACGTGACCAAATTGAGCATTTAAATGCCCGCTCCGTTTCATCTTTCACTTGATTAAGTACACCTAATGAAAGTATCTAATCAGCCAATCACATGGCAGCGACTCAATGACTCGGTCAAGACGATCTGCCGAAGTTTAAACCAAGCATCAGAACGGGGAAGAAAGGTAATTTAAGTGACTTGGCATGGTTGTTGGTGCCAGACTAAGCTATAGTGCTATACCGCACTAAAATTGGACGACGGAAGATTGAAAAAAGAGTTGCCTGGTCTGATGAGTCTCGAATTCTGCTGTGACGGTCAGAATTTGGTGTAAATGATCTAAAAGCATGCATGTCATAGGGCTGTACATTATCCATGTGCCCATACAACAGAAATACCTGTTGTTAATCACTGACTGGACTGATTTTTATTTTTTTTTTACCTTCCCACAGAAACACTCATCTAGTGTTGGTCAGGAGGCGTTATTTGCATGTTACAGGCATCTGAGACTTATCAGTGTTGTAAAGGGAAATATTCAGATAATGATAAACAAATTCTGCATCACTGAAGCAGTGCTATTGTAAGTTTTTTGCATTTGCGGAATAGCATTTTATAAGTCGCCTGTGGCTTTGGAGATCATGTTAGTGTCTGTTTCCGGGTTATGAGCATAGCGTTTTTACGAGCTGCTTAATTACAACACGATCGCTGAGATGTTTGTTGTCTTAATTAAATCTCTTTTTCTCTCTCTCTCTCTCTGTTCATTTGTTTCTTTTCCACGATTGCGAAATATGAGTGAGCTACAGTATATTGCACACACACAAATGTACAGTATGAACGTGACATTTCAAAGAGTCATGTGTTTTCGAATCTCATGTCATGTAGTGATCTGATACTCTGTTCCTCATATTAATTTCGCTCTTTCTCTCTCTTTTCTCTTAGGACTGCATTCAGCTTAACCAGTACAAACTGAAGAGTGAAATTGGCAAGGCGAGTACCTTAAACTTGAACAGGTTTATCTTCAGGAAGATAAGATGAGTTTTCTATCTTGTGAAACATGCAAATCTGTTATGAAAATTCATTCAAAACTATGGTGTTTATTTCTATACATTACAACCGCAGACATGTAACTATTAAAAAAAAAAAAAAAAAAAAAGAAATCAGCTTTATGCGACCTTTCTGAAATTGTTTAGGTTTTAAATGTAAAAATTTTATTACTCAAGAGAGAGTCTGGTTCTTGCTGAAATCTTTTTATACCAAGTAATCAAACCAAATCAGCTAAACCTTTTTTTTTTCTTGAAATCAGTTTTTTTTTTTGCTTTCTCTCTAGGGTTCCTATGGTGTGGTCAAACTGGCCTACAACGAGGATGACGAAAAGTATTACGTAAGTTCCTTGTACAAATTCATGCTCTTATCCTGTGTTAATACCACTTTTTAAACCAGAGAAAGAAAGCAGTAAAGAAGTCAGCAAAAACTTCGAGTGGGGGCCGTGGTGGTATAAATGGTTGAGGGTCATGAGTTCGATTCCCAAGCTGAAGTCAGCAAAAACTTTCTAAGTGGGGGCAGGGGTGGTATAAATGGTTAAGGGTCATGGATTCGAGCCCCAAGATAAAGTTAGCAAAAACTTTCTAAGTGGGCGCAGTGGTGGTATAAATGGTTAAGGGCCATGGGTTCGATTCCCAAGCTGAAGTCAGCAAAAACTTTCTAAGTGGGGACAGTGGTGGTATAAATGGTTAAGAGTCATGGGTTCGATTCCCAAGCTGAAGTCAGCAAAAACTTTTTAAGTGGGGACAGGGGTGGTATAAATGGTTAAGGGTCATGGATTCGAGCCCCAAGATAAAGTTAGCAAAAACTTTCTAAGTGGGCACAGTGGTGGTATAAATGGTTAAGGGCCATGGGTTCGAGACCTAAGCTGCCACTGTTGATCAGGGGTGGTGATCACCTGGGATCACCTGATAAGATATTATCACAATGCCTACGCTGATTTGATATGTACTTACAGTGGTTTAGGGGTTTACACTGTGGCCTCTCATCTCCAGGATTGATGGTTCGATTCCCGCCACAGGTCTGAGTTTTCATGTTCTCCCCACAGTGCAAAGACATACAGATTAGACCAACTAGAACTGGCGTTCCCAGCATTCAAAGGATAAGATGAATGGATAAATGAACTTTCTGAGTAAAAGTAATGATCTTTTTTTTTTTTTTTTCCTGGAAATTTATCTTTGCTGGTTGGCTGATGGTTAAGTGTCCCGAACGTGACATGGAGTACTTAGAGGTTCTACTTTTCGTGCAGACACTTGAGTGTCCATTAACTGCACTCAGCTTCTGTTGTCGAGTGATTCTGTAAGTGGAATAATGGCCTTACAGCACCCTGCTCGGTGCGCCGTTGTGTGTGCATGTGCACATGGCTGTACTCAGGCACGAGATTGCTCATGCTCGATGCTGAAATAGGTTTAAGCCTCGTTCTTCTTGCCTGCACAGAATAGAAATGGCCCAGATCTGAACTGGGACAGAGCAGATAATTAAACATGATTTGAGAGAGTGAGGGTAAAAAAATATGTTATTGAGAAAAAGAAGTTAAAATGAGAAAATGGTTTGAAAGTGGTGAAAGAGGGGGAGGCTGGGTGATACACACATACACACACCGTACAAATGTTCCTAGGTGGTATACATTATGTAATTTTCTTATAAAACCCTGATTTACCATAGTGAGCAGGCTCGTTCACAGTGTCATCTATGCACAATCGCTTTTATAAATATAAACTGTGGGTGGAGGAAAAACAAGATTGAGGTCTTGCTCCTGAGCAGCAGGGTCCTACCGTTCAATATGGTGAGCGCGCGGAAACATCCGGGAGGATGAGATCTGTGTCGGAACATGAGCTGTGTGTGAAATCTGACTGTGAGGGTGCGCTAAAGAATCCAGGATCATATGGATGAGGTTGAAACCTTCACAACTTTGGATAAGGATTCAACATGTGCATTGATTCTTCAGAAAAGTGGGGAATTGTCATAAATGATGATGTCATTTTAATAAAAGATGACGAAGATTAGACCTTTTATGGTTAATAATTATATTAACATGTAATATTATGTAATATTTGTCATTTTGGTCTGTCTGCGTGCCATCTGGGTTGTTGGGTTTCCAGATTGACGCCCGAATAGCATTCACACACCAAAGGCCATTTAGGAACGCCAACTAACCTAATCTGCTCATCTTTGGACTATGGGAGAGAACCCGAAGTACCTGGAAGCTTTGGAAGAACATGCAAACTCCATGCACACAGTCCACGAGGAGAAATCGATCCTGGAACCTGGAGGTGCAAGACAACTACGCCATGTGCTGCCATTTTTTTTATTTATTATTTGTATATTATATTATACTATATAATATACTATATATGACATCAAAAATTAATAATAAGAAAAAGATGGAATTTTTGCAATAAACATAATCATTATGGAATGCTAATGTGGTTGTATTATTAAAATGAAAACAGGCTTTAATCATTAATCAACGTACCGATATTGTAAAAGATTTGTTATAATTTAAATGGTTATATCTATTAGATTGTTTGTTTTTCTGGCTCTTCTCTTTGACTGTGAAATTCCCTGGGCTTTTCTCAGTTTGATCCCAAGGCTTCACCTCCTTCTCCTCATTCCTTATATGGCAGCACTTCCCATGGCTCACTGCTGGTTGCATGTACTGTCTTTCTTGGCTCATTTCCTCCGGATGTGGTAACTGATTGACGTGACACATATCTACTCTGTATTTCCTCGGGAAATGGTCTCAGACTTAAATGCCTCCTTTGCTGTGTGTGCTGTGTGTCGGCAAGCGCATCGAGGCACCGTAGGCACCTCATCCGGTCCTCTTTTAATTTAAACCTGACAGTGTGGGGGTTCAGTCCGGTTGACTCAGGAGTGAGTGCAGTGATGGATGAACAGGAATATAGAGAGTCAACAAAACCATGTAATTACCGTCCAAAGACATGTAATTGGTGTTTTTACATTCTGTGGGAAGTAGGTTGATGTTCATACAGTAGGTTTAATCCCAGACAACAGCAGAGAAATGCTGTAATACTAAGATCTTTTTAAATAAACAATCACCAGGGACCAGCCGATATGATATCACTATACCTGGGTGCTGATATGAATTGTACACTTAACTTATCCAACCATGTCTTTATGGTCGTTGCTTTATGCACTGGGTGCAGTCATGTTGGAATAGAAAAGGGCCTTCACCAAACTTTTGCCACAAAGTTGGAAGCATAGCATTGTCCAAGATGTCTTGGTATGCTGAAGCATTGATATTGCCCTTCACTGGGGTAAAGGGGCCTAAATTTAAACATCTAAAATCAATAACTAACAGATTTGGCCAAATCCTTTTGTCCATACAATGTATTACCAACTGAAATGCAAAAATGTATATATATACATTAAAAAAAATAAATAAAAAGATTAATTAAATAAATTAAAAATATCGCAATATAGCACTGACATTATCACGATATAGCCCCTAACCCCACAAGCTACTGTATAAATGGGTGAACGAAATCAAGGTGGGTTCTTAGTAGATATAAGTAGATATATTTTTATGGCGAACATTTTACTACCATCATTCAGCTCCACTTGTCGACGTAGAAGGAAGTGTCACTGCACATGTATTTAAAGGTCACCTTCCTCCAACAATGAAACATCTTCATTCTGACCGAATAGTTTCATGAAAATGGAAATGATGCAAATAGAATGATGCAACTTAACTGTGGGGGATTTTGGACCATTGTGTTTTGTGCTCCCCACCACCACCATCACCATCATAATCCTTATCAAAGCTGGAAATAAGGGAATATCTATTGGAAAAATGCCCAATTCCGAAAAGTGTTGTTTGGGAAAGCCATTGTACAATACCCTATACACTCCTCTAACTATTTCAGCAGCAATAAATATAGCGATCCTAAATGAATAAATGTAATGACCCTAGCTATCAAAGACGCTGGAAGCTGTAGAACACAAGGCAAATAAAGGAACCCATCAGCTTTTCCCAAGGATCCTCAAAACACCACAGCTGACTCTGCTTTCCTTAAATTAGAAACTTATTCATTCAGTTTTTTTACACCATCGCTAAGCAGATTCCCTCTTTGCACTGCCTGTCTTTTGAAACTATGGAGCTTGGAAGGTAGTAATTACTAGACGCTATTTTTTCCTCGGCGGGTATAATGCACTTGTAATGACTTGACAGCTAATCAAAGTTTGTCGGGTATTCTCTTCTGCAGAATGCACACAGTCAGAAACACACAACTAAGGAAAAAGGAAACCGGTTATTTAACTGTCATGATGGCACAAACCCTTCCAAAGATAGGGGATAAATAGAAAAGGATTTTCATTTCACCAAAGTTTGTAATACCGTAATATGAAACCTCGGCAACATGTCTGCAGTGCAGAAGGTGTTCTCAAAAGCTTCAATATTAAACCGCTCGCCTCTCGCCTCCTGGAAGGACTTTTCAATGTCATATGGACCTCCGGCTTTATCACTATATCGGTCTTAACTGCAAGCAATAAATTATGTGAATTCTGACCCATAGATTTCTAACCCATAATAGATGACCAGTCATAACACAGACGGGAAGATTTCATACTGTAACTTCACACAATATTGCTAACAGAACGTGGCAAACAGTTGCAATCATTCTTTTTGTATTTTTTCAATGATTGTAATTATTCCTTATAAATCACATAAACATCAACATTAGTTTAAATTGACGCTGAGATTTAATAATTAACAATTATTGTGATAAATGTGCTAAAAACATGCCGATTTAAATCCCGCCTCCAAGAACAGTATTGTTCCATCATGCACATCATGATAAAACTGGCTCATCCCTAGAAAGCAAAGAGGAGAAGTTAATTTAGAGTTACCAACCTCAGAAATCACCAATTAACAACCAGCACCTCAGATTAGAGCTAATATGAATGCTTTCTTCATTGTCTTTCGCTGTCGCCTCAGCGAACTTCTGCCTCCATCTACCCCTATCCTCTGCGTCCTCTTTTCTCACTGCATCCATACTGTAAATCTCCTCTTTGGTCTTCTTCAAGACCTCTCCCGCCTGGAAGAACCTCAGCATGACGTCTATCAATATATTCACAATCTCTCCTCTGAAGATGTCCAAACCACCTCAATCTCTCTGACTTTATCTCTAAAGCATCAAACATTGACTGTCTCGCTGATGGACTCATTATTGATCCTATCCATCCTTGTCAGCCGTTCTGAAGGCTTCACCATCTATAAGTAGCAGACGCATCTCAATATTAACTATTCAATGGAGATTATTGCATATTTGGAATGAAATAAAAAGCAGGAAAAACCATGGATTAAAACATGTCGTATATATCTGACAACAAAAAAAAAAAGAAATGCATGAACTATCCGCGGTAATGCCACTCAAACCTGTCCTTTAGTACCAGATGGCTTGCATTACTGTGTAACTCAAAGCTGGTGTGTTATAACTTTAATTCATACATGGCATAATAAGATTCGACCAGACAAAGGAGACAGGACAAACGTTTGAATAATTTTTTCTTTTTTTCCGCCTACATCTGCGAAACAAATAATTCAAAAAGACCCACGCATGCGTTTGAACCATCCTTTCATTCATTCATTCATTACAGATCCCTAATCTCTCTCACAGGTGCCACAAATTGGTCTGTAATGAACAGAGATGTGTTCCAAAGCGCACGTCAGTGTATGCGCTGTGGTGCTCTGGTTCACACAGTGGTGCAGCACTACCTTCTTTTTCTACCACGGGAGAATAGACACAGGTGCAGGATGTTTTTAATCAGCCTGTTTCGTTTGAATAAGATGCTAATTAGACATTGTTACGATGCGTGCAACTGGCGTTCACGGCGCCGTACGAATGCCGTATACGAGCTACCTTGCTGTAGCTGTGTGCACATGAAAACTCTGCCTATGTAAAAGTCAGGAAGTTATCATTGTTTTTAAATAATCATATGTTACTTAGACAAACCTAGCTTGCTGTTTAGCTAATGTTTTATCAACTGAGTGAAAAAATAGCTGATTTATTTTAGATTAGATTAGATAAGATTCAACATTCAACTAGTGCATAAGTGGCCTATTTACAGTAAATAACAATATGGTAAGTGAAGGTATTGGTTTGTATATACAGGGGTGAGAGAGAACAGAAAGTGCAGTAGGTGATAAAGATAGGTATATATGGTAAAAAAATAAAAGTATAACTGTGCAAACATTGTGCAATGAAGAAGACGTCAAGAAGTTAAACATGCTCAACATGATATACATACAGTATGTGCGTACAGTATATGACTTTCTGTATGATACAGTACATACAGAATAAATAGGGTGGAATATACAGTAGTGCAATGATGAGGATAAATTATGGATGGTGCAAAAAAGTATAGTGGGGAAGGCATTATTATACAATCTATACCGCCTTATCCTGTATTCAGGTTTGTAGGGGGCCTGGAGCCTATCACAGGAGACTTAGGACTTGAGGCTGGGTACACCCTGGACAGGGTGCCAATCTGGTACAGGGCACACACTACATGGAATGCCAGTTAGCCTAATCTGCAGGTTTTTAGACTGTGGAAGGAAACAGAGTATTCGAGGAAACCCACCAAGCACGTGGACAGCATGCAAACTCCATGCACACAGAGACAGGAATCGAACCTGGACCCTGGAGGTACCCTATATGATGTTTGATAGAACAGAAGAGCATACTGTATGTTCATATGATATTTTCACAATATTTCTTGATAAGCTGTTTCTTAGTAGGCTGGGGTCAGAGCACGGGGTCGGTCCTGGCAAAGCTGGGGCTTGAACCGACGACCGTATGATCAGTAATTCAGAGCCCTAACACTGAGCCACCACTGGTCATTAGAATAAAATTTTGTAACTGCTGACTTTTCTCCAACCTGATATCCACGACCAAGCAAAAGTTTGGACACACCTTTTAATTCCATGGTCTTTTTTTAAAATCTCTATTCATTTTTACTTTGTGAAACAATGAAGGCGTCCAAAACATGCAATGATCTCCTTTGCACAGTTGATATTGAGATGTGTCTGCGTCTTATGCTTTGTAAAGCCTCATAACGGCTCTAATCCGAGGTGCTGTTTGTTAATTGGTGATTTCTGAGGCTGGTAACTCTAAGTGAGTTTTGCTTTCCGAAAAGCTGATCTATTTATCTTAAAATAACAACTGACTGTTACCTAATTACCTAATGCCATACTGTACTATGTCATTTCATTTCCCAAACTTTTGACTGGTACTGTATATAGAAGTCCATGTTGTACTGTAAATGTAAAGAAAGTGCTTGAATTGCCGTTACTTTTTTCTTTTTGCCAGAGTCCTTCCTTCTGTTTGGTCAAACCACCCTACAAGGGTTGATTACTCTTCAGAACCATGCTTAATTATTCATTGTTGAATTCTCTTATTTATTCATGAATTTCCATCTATAATCACATCCAATCAGTCACAGCGAACCTGAAGTGCTGCCTTAAGGCTAGATTTGGTGGGGAGGGAGTGGCCTGATCACAGCACACAACGGCTCTTTTGTTTGATTAATGCGGACGCTTAAAGAAGTCAGACTGATTATGGAATCCACTTGAAAGTCACAGACAGCCAACGCCATAAATAATGATGATTGGTGGGCTTATTCTATGCCAGGTATAAGAAAAGGAAGAAAAGCAAAGAGATCTGTAAGATGAAGACCATTTGAAAACCACTTTTGTTTCTCTGTTATTCATTTTGCTTCTCTCTCTCTCTCTCTCACACACACACTCTCTCTCTCTTTACCTTCAGGCAATGAAAGTGGTATCTAAGAAGAAGCTGATGAAACAGTGTGGATTTCCACGTAAGTTTGACTTTGCCTGAATTCACTAGTATGTACGGTAGTCCTAACAAGAATATCTTGTTAATTTTCCCACAACAAACACAGTGCTAAACTGTTCCTTTTAAAATCATCTTAAAATGGTTTCAAATTCAAGTTTTGTTAAATATATATATTTTTTTAACTTGACTGGTACAGTATATAGAACTAAAGCGCAGACCTGTATAATAGATGCATGTCATGTTGGGACAGGAAGAAGGCGTCCCCAACCTGTTCCCATGAGGTTGGGAGCATGAAATTGTCCAAAATGTCTTGGTATGCTTAAGCTGTAAGAGGTTTTTTTTCCCCCCTGAAAGTAAGTCCCAACTCCTGAAAACCAGCCCCATACCAGTTCCAACTCGACTGCGCACCAGTGCACAAAGCAAGGTCCATAAAGACATGGATGAGCGAGTTTGGGGTGGAAGAACTTGACTGAGTCCCGACCTTAACCTGACAGAACACCTTTGGGATGAATTGGAGCGGAGACTGTGAGCCAGGCCGTCTCGTCCAACAGCAGTGTCTGACCTTACAAGTGCGCTTCTGAAAGAATGGTCAAAAAATCCCCTAAACACACTCCTAAAGCATGTGGAAAGCTTTCCTAGGAGAACTGAAGCTGTTATACAGTAGCTGCAAAGGGGCCAACATTATATTAAACCCTGCGGATTAACATTTGGATGTTAATCCAAGTTTATATACATTTAAAGGCAGGCGAGTGAATACTTTTGGCATCGTAGTGTCTTTACTGATATCTGAACATTTTACCAATCAATAACTGGATAATCATGAGTTAATAATGGTAACAAGATGTCCATTTCTTTTCCTCCGGATCAGTTTCATTTAAACATTTCTAGCAACACAATCCCAAAAAATGAGCTAGGTGAGGCTAATTAATGAGGAGCAGTAGAGAGACCAACAGAAAAATAGAAATAATAAAATTGAACAACTGTGTCTATGCTAAAAGATTATTCTGCTAAGAATATGCCGAAGATTACACCACTACGCAATGCTAATTCTTGCTAAGAATATGCCATCTAGTGGTGTAATAATTAATAGGCGTGAGCTACGGAGAAGCATTATGCAAAACATTACTATTATTGTTTTTAATAATGATAATAAATTTAAATCATTTAAATTCTTAACAGAAATTCACTTATTAATGATTAATCATTGACATCCTCAGTAGATGTGTTTGTGCTACGTTGACGGTCACTAGCATGGCAGCCAATATCAGGCTAATTATTACAGTAAACGTACAATCAAACTGACCCATTAGCCTGATACAATTACTAGCATGCTAAATGATTTATGCTTCTCTTCTGTGTATATTCTACAAATTTCGATCACGATGCAAATATTAATATATAAGATGATTAGAACAATTAATAACAAGCTAAGTTTGTTTAACCATGCTGGTGCTCTGTGTGCAGGTCGCCCTCCTCCTCGAGGCCCCAAAGCAGCTTTGGGGGAACAACCGAAAGTGCTTGGCCCCCTTGAGAGGGTTTATCAAGAGATCGCCATTCTGAAGAAGCTAGATCACCTGAACATAGTCAAACTGGTCGAGGTATGTATAGGTTGCATGGCCTCGGACAGCTTGTAAAATGCGTTTAGATCTCATCCCCTGCAACGTTAAACCCAAAGTTACCCCCTTGTCTAAAAGTTAAGTTGTGGTGGAAGCACATCTGATGAGCTAAGCCTACTCCACTGGGGTCATGTTTTTATAATTATTATTATTATTTTATTCTGTCTTCCCTTTATTCGCTCACGTCTTTTATAATCTAGTTTGTGGAGTTCTAGGTCATATCGAGTGTATCTTCGACATTGATATGAACACCAGTGGAGCACAGCAGGGCTTCTGGGAGTTTCTGATCCACATACCATTTCTTTTTTCAGGTGCTGGACGACCCAGCCGAGGACAATCTGCACATGGGTACGAATGATCTTTCTACTATAAAACTGTCATCATTCACATGATTTGGTTTCCGCACAACCAGCAAGGAATCACTCCTTTTGGCATAAAGTAGTCACTGATTTGGAATATATGTGACCTGGAGGGAGGCTAGACGGTCGCTTTTAAAAAATTGCTTCTGTATTTGATTGTTTCAGAGCAATGGTATTTGGGTTTGAGTTACCGCAGTTGTGGGGAGATATCTCTCTAATCTAATCATTTTGCAAAACGCAGCACACACACACACACACACGATAGAATGTCGGTCTCCATAGTCTGATGGTGTGACTCAGAGAAAGTGATATGAATAGCTGCTGCCGAGTCGCGGCTGCCTTGTTATGGATTCATAGGTTAGCCGTAATGCACTTGTTTGAGTACGTAATAGTTTCTATAGTAACGAGACAAGGGACGTACGGGAATGACTGATTATACCTGGCGAAATGTAAAGTAAAATAATATTGGTTTTCCCCAACATTAATGTGTCTGTGAACAACTACAAAGTACAATGTTTATTAATACATAAAATAATGTAAATGTCAACAAATTGTTGTGGTATAAGAGGAATAAAATGAATAAAAACCACCCCAGAGTTTATTATTTTCCTATGACAGCATATCCTGTTGTGATTTATTCCTTACTGATAAATACTTTCTATTTTTATTTCTCTCTCTCTCTCTCTCTGTGCAGTGTTTGAGCTAATGCAGAAAGGGTGAGTACTCTGTGCCTCCTCTCCTCTCTTGTAATTGAAGTCTTGGCTTGTTTCTCTTTCCATCACTCCATCCGTCCATATTTGTGATTACTCAGCTCGGGCATTCCGCCTCTATTTTCCTTCCTGCTCCATCAATCCAAATACATTTAGGAGGCACTTACTTTTGATGCTTATTGGCATTGACAGTCCTGCCAACCTTTACACAATTCACACATATGAATCAGAAGTGATTGACAGTTGCACAGCTGGTTTGAACGCTCCAAAATTAATCGACACCCCTGAACTCATCACCCCTTTCATTTTTAAATCAGTACAAATGTTCCAGATGCTCATATTTCTATTCTATTTTCCGGCTCGAAATGTACAAAGCCCGTGGTGCTGCGTGTTTAATTTAGTGAACTTTAGACAGAAATGCAGTCAACTTAAGTTAATTATACACTGCCTGGCCAAAAAAAAAAAGGATGCACACTCTAGTATTTCATTCGACCTCCTGTGGTTTTGATTATGGCGTGCAATCTGGTGGCCATGTGTGAAATATGAAAATGATTTTTCATGCTCCCAGAACCACTCTGTCACAATTTGAGTCCTGGAATATGCCTGTGCCATCAAGGAAGAAAAACATTGATGTGAAACAGGTCGTCACCTGACTTCATGTTATTGCCACATAAGGTTGCTGAGCCTAAACCTGACCAACCCCAGACCATAACCCCGTTTCAGAGGCTTGTACAGTGGGCGCTGATGCATGATGGGTGCATCGCTTCATGCTCTTCCCTTCTTTCTTGGGCCTGACACGCCCATCTCTCTGGTAGACCCATCAGACCACATGACCTTTCTCTATTGCTCCAAAGTCCAATTTTTATGCTCCCCAGAAAATTCAAGACGTTTTCTGATTAGTCTCACTAACAAGTGGTTTTCTTATGGCCACTCAGCTGTTTAGTCCCAATTCTACTGTCTACTTTTTTACAATTGCAATTCTTCTTTTAAAATATCTACACCCATATTTCCTGATAATTATCCCTCATGGCTTTGGATTACCCGATCTAGTAATTTCCACAATCCCCTTAGTTGTTTTCTTTAACTCAATACAGGCCCTTGTGAAATGGTAACCCCCTTTTTTAAGCTAGGCAGTGTGGTTTTTTTATGGACACCACAAAAAAAAAAACGTATATAAAAAAGGAATAAAATGCTTTTTTTTTCACTAAAAGAGAAAAATGCATTATGGCTCACATGTTGATTCATTTATCACAATAAAACGCATTATGGGTCATATATACAGTACATCAGGGAGCGCCTTAACAGAAAGTAGCTGGTTACGTGGTAGAGTTACTTTCAGCCCTGAGATTGTGGGGTTTAACCATTTTGGTGCGCTTGAGCTATTAGAGATGGGGGGGCGGGGGTAGTGTGTATGTGTGTGTCCTGTGATGGATTGGCACCCTGTCCAGGGTGTACCCTACCTGGTGCCCTAGGTCTCCTGGGATAGGCTCCGCGGTATCCACGATGAGTGAGTCAGTGAGTGAATTTGAGGTGGTAAAATGTCACAGTTCCTCTGTAATCCTACAGGTGGTGCACTCTAAGCTATTCCCACGTTCATAGGCAGCACTTTGTCCTGTGGTTACGTGCAAGTTATTTGTGATTTGTTTGTTTATAATTGTAACAAACGCTCAAAAAAGACATATTGTATCAGAATATTTATAAAATCGTGATACTTAGAATCGCCATCTAGGTATCGTGATAATATTGAATCAGGAGGTCCCTGGTGATTCCACCCTTATTATCTATCTATATATCTATCTAATATAACTACGTATTTAACTTTCAACCTACAGTAACTAATTAAGTACTGTAACTAACCATTAAGACATCCTGAATGAAACAGGGTTGTGTATAGTCACTAGCTAATTTAAAAATGGACTAGCACTGAAAAAGATGAGGCTGAATAAATAGAGAGAAAACTCCCTGATAATATACTGTACAGTATGTGTGCTCAGTAATGCCTTTCGACGTACGAGAAAAACAAGTCATGATCTCAAATAACCATCTTTTGTTATCTTGTGATATCTTGTGCCCTTTCTGGACCGCTGTACAGATCTATTACTCTGCGAACAATTTTATGGTAATAATGAGGAAGTGAGTAAATTGCTGTTTGCCTTCCTGCGTAGACAGTGTAGATACGTTTATACAACATGGTCAAGCATGTTAAAGAAACCGGGGTATTCCTTTTTTGGGGTTTTCCTGTAAACCACCAGACATTTGGGGCTGACACAGGGTGAATGGATGTCATGTGCATCTGACATTGAAATAGACTTAACTCATGGTTAACTGATGCAAATTGAAATAGGCATTCAGTAATTTTTATGTTGTTTTATAAAGAAAGGCTTATGCAGGTGTCATGGAGCCACTATAATAAACACTACCCCTGTAAGTACATTATATAAAAAAAAAGCCTAACCATTGTAAAGTCTTTTAAAACTCATCCCCATCTTGCAATTCTGTATGTGAAGCATAACTGCATTTTTGTCCGAGCTTTAAAGGGCAAGCAGTATCCCAGTTTTCCATACAAATTTATTCTTTGTCAAATGTGACATTTTGTTGTAATTGAAAGCCACCTTTACCAGACTAATCAGCTAGACGATGCTGCGAAGAGAAAGCGTCATATTCAATCTTCCACAAAAGGGCCAAAATTAGAGGGTTTTTGCTTTGCATAATTACAAAATGGACCATTACCGGCACAACTAGCAGAATAAGTTTGGCCTTTGGGCAGCACGAAGCTGTAGGGTCTAAATGGGATGCTGGGAATTTGTGAGTCACTTTTACATAACTTTTTTTTGTTTGAATGTGTTTTGTAATTTAAATACAGGGCTTTTTGGGGGAAAAATTGTTATTTCTTTATTAAGTCCACACTGGATGACATGCCTTATAATGATGTTCCTTCCCAGTCATGTATCTGTTACAGAAATATATAATGACTTACCAAAGAGGCACGTCTATAATGGGTTGACCTGAACTATTGTTGACCTATTACTCAAAATTCACTTTATACTCATTTTTAGACATTCAGAAACGTCTCCAGTCTGTATGAATGCACGAAAACCATGAGGCGCTAAAGAAATTTTCCCTGCTGTTTGACCTTTTCCATTTTTGTCTTGATCGATTGTTTTTTTTTTCCTTTAGTGTGGCCTCATATTGTATAACAAGAAACTCTTCCCCTGGTTGTTGCTCAGCGTAGCCAAGTTTTGCTTAACTCCACTCCATTCTGATGGACTCTGTCCTTCTCTGGGTGACCATTTTCACATAAAAAGTGAAGGCTTATGCATAATGACATAACTTGGTCTTCTATATCTCTTAGTTGTGTTTGAACTTTTATATCACAAAGTATTGGTGATGTCATTATGTGTGTGAATTAATGTTCTTACATTTATTTTTCGCCTTTTTCGCCTTAAGAACTAAAATTTTGCAATAAACTTTGCCTCCAAGCCATTTCCATTGTGCTTACTTTTGGTAGCAGATCAAAACTTGTTTGCCGCTGAAAAGAAGAAAATGAAGCCACTTTCAATTTTGTTTTTAAAACAGCCAGTGCCAAGAGAAATCATAATTTACGGTTAAGTGAGGTTTATTGTCTATTTATTTCATACCTTACTTCATTTGCATATTTTTCTAAAGATTTTCTAAGATTTTTTAAATCTTATATACAAAAATATAAATATAACATTGGAAATTGGTAATATTAGTAATGCTTCTGGGTGGCTGGAATGTATTATCTGCATTTGCATTACTTCCTATGAGAAAATGTGTTTCGCAATACGAAGTTTTGCCTTAAGAGCTCGTCTGCTAAAAGGTTTCAGTTCGTATGCCGAGATACCACTGTATTTAGTTTGTCGGAAATGGAGGTGGAAAAAGTGCCTTAAAGGGACGTTCAGGGTCAGTTCATTTAAATCTACAGACACTAAATCAGCACGTTTGAAAAAGGAGTGAAACAAAGAAAATAAAGCAGCCAGAATGCAGGAACTGAGTTGTATTTTTACTGTAAAAAAAGTGAACTTTAAGTCTAATGTCAAGCAATTACAACTGATTGTAGTGCAGAAAAAAACTAAGGTAATTTAAAAATAATAATAATTTAATGACTCTCCAGTCCAGAATGCTCTTCTTATTTTTTTTTCCCTTTATAAGTAAATTTAAAGGTACGGTTTATAACTTTTACTTTTTGCATTGATCACAAGTTTAAAACCATAATCATAAAAAACGTATAGATTTTAGAAAGAATGTAAAAAATTCCATAATTACGAGATTTCTTTATAGCAACTAATTTGAAGTCAAGAGTTATATTTGGTTTGAATCAAGTGGGTGGGATGGAACAGTCGAAGTGAGAGGCTTATCTATGTTTTATGGCATTTATTGCAAATCAATGGCTCTGAAATCAAAGTCTGCTTCTTTAAACCTGTCTGTGTAATGAGATTCTTCAAGCTTCAGACCTCTTGACCTCTCACTCATGAACGTCTCTCTATATCTTTCACTTTTTTTTTCCAGCCAAGTGATGGAGGTTCCTACAGACAACCCTTTAAGTGAGGAGCAGGCTCGTCCCTACTTCAGAGATATTGTCCTGGGCATCGAGTACTGTGAGTTATCATCTGGGAATTTCTGTGAGAGACGGGCAAATCAGAAAAACCCTACACAGTGCACAGATCTGTCTGTAATAAGGACCTCTGAGAGTTTTGCTATAAGAGGAGGATCATCATCATTTTTTTTCTTGAACTGTGTTTGCTTTCAATTAATTATAATGATTTCAAAACTGTATATAGACTTCAAATCTTAATCTTACCTCTTGAGACCCTTATACAGTATAAGTATATGAAATTTTCTTTTTACCTAAATTGGCTGTGTATCCTCATATGTCTGATCCTCATATGAGGAAAGTCAGCTACAGTATAACTCTTGCGTCCAACTTTTTCCAATTTGAAAAAAGTTCTTCGTACTGTAGTTTTCAGAGTCTTGGTTTCAGGAGGTTAACAGTAAAATGTAATTTATGTATTTTTTTAATACATTATGAATATTTGGGTTAAAAGCTAAGCCCTAATATGTGCTAGTTTTTTTCCCCCAGGGACACATGTAGTCATTGTCCCTTATGTCCCTTATGTAAATGTGAAGTCTGTTGGGAAGCGTAACTCGAGACGCTTTTCCATGTTTGTGGTTTCATTGTCATGGTACAGCAAGGTGTCCACTATAATGAATAAGGAAAGAGTTTGAGGAAGAAAATATTTACTGACCTTGTGCCAAGTGGTACAGTATGGTAGAAGATTTATGTATTGCACATGAATACCTTTTTTCCCCTTTGATAGCTCGGCAGCAGTCACTATAAACCATCTGGTAAAGCAATGAATCCACATGCACGATCTCAATATCAGTTATGGTTTGAGCCCCAGTGAGTTCTCGTCCCTCCATTTAAGCCAGGGTGACGATGATCGATAAATGATTTTCCTGTGAATGCGGATTAGGTTGATCTGCGAGTTTTGATCTGAACTGCCACAAATGGCACTAGTGACAGTTTAATTTTAACTTGGGAGTAAAAAAAATTGGAATCGCATAAAAAAAAAAATAAGTTACATTTTTCCCCCTTGAAATGAAGCAGTGTAATATGTTTCTCTTGTCCTAGTTGAAAAGCATGGCGAATGAAAACCAAACAAAAAAAAACAACAATAAAAACCTCGCTGGCATTTACTTAGATTTACAATTACAGTAAGTATTTGTGGTCGAATTCCACAACCCTTGTTCCATGCAAAAATATGTTCAAGTTCAGCTGAGACAAATTTAATTCTTTCCTTTCCCTGGAACTACAGTACCGGTACGGCTAAGCCGGTAAAGTTCTGGTTACCCATACAGCTATTTCCGGTTATCCATACAGCTTGTTCCAGGGAAAGAAAATTGCACCTTTATAATAGACACAGAAAAATATGAGCTACACCTTTAATGTAAAAATAATTTATTACAATAGAAATGTTGTTTAGGCAGAATTTCAGCTCAGTTTACATTCTTCTAATAAACATCTCAGTGACCCACGTTTTCACCACCTTGCCATCTAAGTTAATAAGGACACATCATGAAAGCTCATTCTGGTGCTATTAGCCGTTTAGCATGTATGCTTAAACTGGTGCCATTCAAAAAGAACAGCTAAGCCTCTGGTTGGCGCAGTGGTAAAGTGATGGCTGGTTCGGTTCCCGGGTGATGCTGTGAGAGCCCCCTAGTGACAGGGAGGAATTGGACATGACTAAATTAGGGAGAAAATTGGGAAAAAATGCAAAAAAAAAAAAAGAACAGCTATTTAATATAAAAAAGTGTAGTTTATGTTAACTAAATATTAAAGCTTAATAACATGCACAGCAAACATTGGTCCACCGCCAACGTTTGTCCCTGGCCAATAACAGTCGCGGTAGGACGGTATCAATTGGCACAAATTTTACCAATTAAGGCATTGCTTATAAAATATGTGACAGCACATTTCCTAAAAATGCATTCAGATACGTTTGTACATATCTACAGTTGTCCGGGGTTGCATGTTTAGCTGATACCTCAACTTTTAGATTCGAAGGGTCGCATTATTCAATATATACCCTCGAAGCAAACATTTGGACGTTTGATGGCCATTTAAGACAGCTGTTGTAAATCAGATAACATCAAACACAACCGTTTAACTTTTATTTTCCAAGTTCAATTTACTCTTTCAATTCTCTCCGTGCTTGGGGAGGTTTCTTCCAGGTGCTCCGGTTTCCTTCCATAGTTTAGAGACATGCAGATTAGGTTAATTGCCATTCCCGAATTGCCCATAGTGCATGAATGAGGGTGTGAGCGTGGGTATGTATGATAAATTGGTACCCCGCCTCGTGCCCAAAGTTTCCCCTGCGACCCTGTATACAGGATAAAGCAGTTCAGACAATAAGACGATGATGATAAGCTTAATGAAAACACTTAAAATCTTGGTGTACTCTAAATCAGCATGTATATTGTGCATCATGTATATTGCATATGTACAGTATATACACAAGCGCAATTTTTTGACCAGGATTAGCCTCTTTGACCTTTTTTGTTTTTGTCAGTTGCAAACTAGGTAGGTATGAGATCAGGACTGACATTACACACAGGAGCTCTAGAGTCTCTTACAGAGCTTTCAGAATGCCGCTTTGAATCGGCATGATTGTAAACAAGAGTAAATAGTTTATGGCTGTTGATAAAATAAAGAGATGCATTTGCAGTTTGGGACCATCTTCTATGATGAGATGAAAGACACTTTAAAAACCTGCACTTTGCTGCTTTTATACCTGAGCCAGCATTAGTAAAATTCAGTGTTGTAAAAGCAATTTCCTGAAGAGGAATAAGAGTGGGATGTGCATTTGTTTCGCATAGCAGTTTTGCTTTGATGTATTTAGGTCTGTGGATTTGCAAATCGAAATAATCCAAAAGAAAAAAATAATGGTAAGGCATGACTGAAAAAACTGACACCCTGCAGAATATTATTAATTATAAGTAGTGGTTACTTTCTTTTGTTTATACTTCACTGAAATTACAAAATAATGTAAGGGTATCAACAAAATTTTCACTTCTTGCACATTTTGATGTCTGACGTCTTTAGGATTTCTATATAAGGAGTTTTTAAACTGTTAAACAATTTAACATTTCTTTATCTATTCCTGCCACTCAAGATTTAAGGGATAACATTCATTTGTTTTAGTAAGTCAACTAGGGCATCTACTTGGAAGTGCACTTACGGCTGTGAAAGGGCTTACTTTTAGCGCCGGTGACCTCAGCAAAAAAATCTTTATAAATCTGAACAATGAACTGTATAATAAAAAATGAGGGCATGGTCTAAACCTTTGATAGTCCATTTCATGGGTAAATATAAACACCTGATCAAATTGTTCATTTATTGTTAAAATTAAGGTTTGTTTGGTGTATGTTTGCCCCACCTGGGGGTAACTTTAGGTGACATGACAGGTTTTTTCTAGGGAACTTTTGTGTCTATTCACAATCGGCAAAATCATACAGTAAATGAGAATTTAGTCTTGTAACCAATTATAACACAGAAGGAGTGATTTACAGTATTGGGATTTAAAGATGGGAAGCCTAACATAACCTCAACATTTGGATAAAAATATCGGTTCTTCTTCTATCATATTCCAGCAGGGAATCCAAAAAGGAATATTTTACCTATATTTTTTCAGATCAGAACAGTTAAGTTTGAATCTCTAATCCTTATCATAAGCATAGCTAATGATAAGAACTATGTATGTAGAAACAAATGCTTTTAATCTAAAGAACAGCAACTGTAAAGCGTGGAGGTGGTAGCATCCTGTTATGGGCCTTTGAGTGGTCCCTACAGCGGACCAACTGATCCACACAACAACTTTGCACAGGTTTTATGTCGGATGCCCTGCCTGGCGCAACACTACCATTTTGTCCAGGCTTGGGATCATCGCTGTTAAGTAAAGTTAAGCCTTTATTTGTCACATATACATTACAGCACAGCGAAATTCTTTTTTTCGCATACAGTATCTCAGCCTAACTGTGGTCAGAGGCAGGATACAGCGCCCCTGGAGCAGATGGGGTCAGGGCCTTGCTCAAGGGCCCAACAGTGGCAACTTGGTGAAGCGGGAGATCGAACCGCCGATCTTCCTATCAGTAACTCTCAGTGCATTAGCCCTCTGAGCCCACATGGAAGGCGAGAAACCTACCACTGAGCCACAAATGTTTCAGCATTGGGTTACGAGACCTTTTGTGAAAAAGAAATTTGTGCAGTTTAAAAAATCTAAAAGCCTACTGTGATTAGACATACACCAAGGTATGGAGTTCAGATATAAAGCTGACTTTATTATAATACTGGTTTATTTAGTTAAATGAGCAATTTTGGTAAGTTGTGAAGGTTTGAATGTTCTTGCATATTGTTTTTTTTAATGGGGGGCTACGACAGCAGAAGACCCCACCGGGTACCACTCATCTCCACTACAAATAGGAAAAAGAGGCTACAATTTGCACGAGCTCACCAAAATTGGACAGTTGAAGACTGGAAAAATGTTGCCTGGTCTGATGAGTCTCGATTTCTGTTGAGACATTCAAATGGTAGAGTCAGAATTTGGTGTAAACAGAATAAGAACATGGATCCATCATACCTTGTTACCACTGTGCAGGGTGGTGGTGGTGATGTAATGGTGTGGGGGATGTTTCTTGGCACACTTTAGGCCCCTTAGTGCCAATTGGGCACTATGAGAAACATAGTTTCTTTAAACATTGTTTAAATGCCACGGGCTACCTGAGCATTGTTTCTGACCATGTCCATCCCTTTATGACCACCATGTACCCATACTCTAATGGCTACTTCCAGCAGGATAATGCACCATGTCACAAAGCTCGAATCATTTCAAATTGGTTTCTTGAACATGACAATGAGTTCACTGTACTAAAATGGCCTCCACAACCACCAATAGAGCAGCTTTGGGATGTGGTGGAATGGGAGCTTCGTGCCCTGGATGTGCATCCCACAAATCTCCATCAACTGCAAGATGCTATCCTCTCAATATGAGCCAACATTTCTAAAGAATGCTTTCAGCACCTTCTTGAATCAATGCCACGTAGAATTACTGTAAAGCAGTTCTGAAGGCGAAAGGGGGTCAAACACCGTATTAGTATGGTGTTCCTAATTATCCTTTAGGTGAATGTGTGTGTGTGTGTATATGTATGTATGTATATATATATATATATATATATATATATATATATATATATATATATATATATATATATATATATATATATATATATAGTTTGTGATTGCAATTGCATGTTTAAGAAATAGTATCTGAACGAGGTTGACCCACATTGCCTAAGTCGATGTCCATATTCGGCCTGTATTTTTGATTAACTGAACGGATTTTGCTGATGTTCCTAAGAGCTTAGATCTTAGATCTCGGGTTGCTGTGGGGTTTCTCCATCTCATCATTATTGTGTTTCTCAGCACGTCTGCATTATGATAACCTAAAAGCTCTGCGATGTCCACAGGCTGCCTGTTTGACTCCATTACTCGCGCTCTTCCCACCTCTCCTCACTATGGGAGGTTTAATGCTTCTCCTAGCCAGCATTACACAACGCTCTCATTACTCTCCGCACTGAGATCAGCTGCTCGTCCCTGCCGTCTCCTAAAAGCCCACGTCTCTTTGTGCACAGTGTGTTTAAAAGTGTGTATTCGTTTCCCACAGGTGTATGTTGTATATTGATACAAGCCTCCTGCAGGTCATAAACGCCGTGTCGTTTTACATTTCCGTGTTACGCAAGCGATCGATATCTGTTACATGAGCTCCACTCGCGCAGCGGCTCCCGATATGTGATTTCTCACAGGCTGCTTTTAGGGCAGCTGTGCAAGCGTGTTGGAGAGACCTGCCTGTAATGCAGTCCAAACACTGCGGCGATTATGGTCTCTCTGTTTTCATTAGCGCTGTGTGATGCACCGCAGGGAATATAGTGAACGTAAATCGAATGAATGGCAATTCTCATAGCCTATTTCTTTCTCCATTTATTATCTTAATTTTTTCATGGGGAGCCATTTTATGGCTGGAGAGCTCTCACAGAAAGGAACCAGACTCTAGGATGGAACCCATCCTTATTTG
Source organism: Clarias gariepinus (assembly GCF_024256425.1). Taxonomy (NCBI): domain Eukaryota; kingdom Metazoa; phylum Chordata; class Actinopteri; order Siluriformes; family Clariidae; genus Clarias; species Clarias gariepinus. The sequence goes on along the minus strand of NC_071123.1, from coordinate 9,064,746 downwards.
GGTAATAACGGATACCAGGGATTGATCTGCAGTCATACTGTGTTAACTTAGGTTGATCTCATCAGACCTATCATGTGCATAATACAGTAGGAGATGATACTGTACATGATAAGACAACATGATAGAAAACCAAAATATTTTTAGGATTCTGTGTGATCTTCATGGTCTTCATGGGAGTGTGACATTGTTACTATAAAAAAGTAATCAAAATGAACAATTCTTCACCGCTGTTGTATAGCATACGATATCACAATTACAGTATATCGTTAAAAATAGGCTCTGACTAGCATACAGTACACAAGATGGAGGATTTGACTTCCTGAAACAGTGATCTCAGGGGTTTTAGCTCTTACAAAATCAGCGAGCAACACAATCGACATTTTCCTGAAGGACACTCGATTGATCTGCCATCAGCTTACTTTTGATTGCGTACTTTAAAACAAGCGTTCATTACTCATCCAATCAGTGCTTATGTGAACGAGTTGTTGACCCCATTGACCGCTCAAGTGACCCTCCGGATCATCAAATGCACCCTCCACTGGATACACGGCTTAAACAATTTTTTGTCATGATGTATAAGATTTCTTATGGAATTGCACCCATATTTCATCACAAACAAACCAGTAATAAGTGTCTGCTTTCCCTGCTTGTCATGTCTTCCTTAGTGCACTATCAGAAGATTGTCCACCGGGACATCAAGCCATCGAATCTGTTGCTTGGAGATGATGGCCACGTCAAGATTGCTGATTTCGGTGTTAGCAACCAGTTCGAGGGGAACGATGCCTTGCTGTCCAGCACAGCAGGAACGCCGGCCTTCATGGCTCCGGAGACTCTGTCTGACAACCGCAAGAGCTTCAGCGGAAAGGTAAACACCATGGCAGCGTATTAATGTCCCTATTGTAGGCAGGAACTATGATCGACTAAGCTTGGAAAGCACGTTTTTAGGTCACACGCAGTGTAATGCATACTAATAGTGCAGTCTCAATTCCAGTTACTGATATGGCCAGTGCGAGTTTGGTTGCGAGGTTTGTTTACTAGAAAAAAATTCTATTTTTACATGATTTAAATGAGAATTCCATGGCACAGTAAGAAAGAGATAACCCTCCGCCTTATCAGGATGTCCCTGCTTCCCCTAACAATGACGTTGCCAGCTGCAGTTTCATAGTGAGGGAAAAAAAAAAGTTAGAAAAGTTGGATAGTGTTCATTAGAGAGCTTTAAAAATTCAAATATTTAGGATCTAAACGTTTTCAGCTCTTTTGAAGGATCAGTAATTTAAGAAATTTATATCTGATTTTTTTTTTTTTTTTGCTGAAATTGAAACTTTTATACATTTTACCTACTGCCCTTTAGTGGCTATAGTGCAAAACTAACCAGTGCGACTTTATACCTGACTTGATATGTATTATAGGTCTCAATTTAGAATGCAATACTTTTTAGCACATTGCTTTTAAGATCTTGGTTTTGATTGGTCAGAAGCTGTTGATTAACCTTCCGAACAGCTGTTCTGACAGGAGGGCGCTCCTCTGACTGTTAAACGCGTTAAGGAAACCTGGATAGATACTGCTGAACTGTCAACTCTATGGAAGAAATGTGGTCTGAAAAACGTCATGAATGACCGTGATCAGGGATCACTTAAACGCTTGGTGATGATGGATCATGAAAAGAATATAAATGGAAATCACTTTTTATGTTTATTAGTGAATATGAAAATATTTCTATGAAAAACATTATGAGAACTGGCAGGATTGGGACTAAACAGATGTGCACATGGCACATACATTTTAATGAGACTAATCAGGAAAAAAACTTCAGTTTCCTCAGCTAGGGAGCATAAAGATTGGACTTTGGAGCAGTAGAAAAAGGTTGTGGCCCTATTTTAGAATGAAGGGAAGCGCATGAAGCAGTGCATCCATCATGCATATTGCTCACTGTACAACCCTCTGGAGGCAGTGTACAGTTGGTCAGGTCTAGGCTCAGCAACGTTATGCGAGAATAAAATGAAGTCAGCTGAATGAACAGAATGACCAGGTTCAGTTATAGCGCCTTATTCCATCACACAGATTAATAAAAAATGGTTCTAGGAGCATGAGGAATGATTTTCATACATAACCTGGCCACTGCCAAAGCCAAAGGCGCTTTTAATCGTGTAAACATGCAACATGGTAGGCAGACAATGTATACTTTATAATGAATGTTATGCACAAAATACTCAAGTGAACATCCCTTCAAGCGCTTTCTCAAAGCTCCCGAGCGCTAGCATTAACAGTCAGGAGCAATTTCCAGTTAGCTGTGAGATGAGCAATGTACTGTATCACTGCACATGTTCAAAGATAAGCCTCTGATGTATAGGAAGAAGTCAATACTGCCCTTGGGCTTGTAGTGAACTTAGTGCTGACTGCTAGCTGTTAAGAGTCTGAAAACTCCATTCATGCATACGGATGAAAACGGCGACATCCACTGCACTGCAGATTGACTGAGAAACTCCACAGTGGTGTATATATATATACACATACTATAAAGGATCCTTTATATATCCTTTATAGTGCAGGTACTGTATATGTGTATGTGTACATGTGTGTTTTTCTACACCTTACTCTGAAAAATAGGCTGCAGTCACCGTTTAAAAGGTCACCATGTCTGTACACAAGCTCTTGAACATTTCACAGTGACAACCGTGTAAGGTCACACAATCCGTGCTGCAGCTTTCAAACTGTCTCCGGTGACAATATACTGTAGACAGTCAGCTATGTTAGATAATAACCTCTGTTAGATAATTGTGATTGATAATAGTGAAACTTACTTTAGATAACTGATGATGTCATCCAACTCCATAATGGTGATTCCTCTCTACCTGGTGTGATATAAATCGTTTCACCGGTGGAATTATGAGTGTAAAACTTTTTGAAAAGAGAAAAGAAGAACAGGTGGTATAAGCTATAAAATAAGTGCTGAGAGGAACTCATTTCTATCCGGGGTGTGTACTGTAGTGCTTTCATCAGGGTTTCTATTATTCCACCTTTTTCTCTTGCTCTCTCCCTCACACACGTGTGTGTACAATCTGGGCAGTGTACATTGATTGTTGTGTGCATTGATTTTTTATTTTTTTTCCCCGACTGCAATTTTGCCACCCCTCACCACCACACCACCACCACTATTTTTCTTTTTAGTTTGAACATCGTCTAGACTTTGAAGTTGATATGGCCATACCGTAGACTACCGGATCGATTTTATGCGCCAAATCCTTCCATCTCTAGAGACGCAAAGTCCAATTCCGTTGTCTTAAGTGTAAACACTATGGAAAAGTCTGGTATTTAACACAGCAGTCTTTTCTTTTTTCATTTAATCAAGTTCATTTAAGTGTGCAGAGTGACTCAGAGTCTGGTTCCTCTCAAGGTTTCTTCCTAGGTTTGTCCTCGGCACTGTCGCTGTCGTCCTCAGCTTGCTCATCAGGGACAGTCTTATCATTTTGAGTCATACACAATCACATTTCATTGTGTAAATCTGCTTTGGGACAATGCAAAGTGTTAAAAGTGCTATACAAATAAAATTGAATTGAATTAAATAACATTAACACATTAACATTCATTATTCATCATATACCAGTGAACTGGTGACAGGATCATGGGCACCCAAACCTTACGGTACCTGTTCCCCCAGGTCTTGCCTGATTCCACAGAAAAGCCAATGCAACACAAATTGCAAGAAAAAAAAGCCAATGCTGGCCAAGATAGAAAGGCACAAGGTCGTTAAACTGGCCTCCAAACTCACCAGATCCCTCTCCTATTGAGCATCCATGGGATGCACCACTAAAGGCTTCGTCACTAACGTCTTGGTGCCAGACACCACAAATAAATAAAAAAAACAAGGGCTCTTAATGAGCTCATATAATGTCTTTTCTCCAGTATGTTTATGTGATATAAACACTTGGTGCTGACCTGGTTTACACAGATCGGCATACTCGGGCATGAATTAAATATCAGCTGTACCCAAGTACAGAAGTGGACTGCTGTTCACATCACGACATCATCAAAAAAGGCGTCTCATTTGAATTGTGTTTGTATGCAGTACGCACCAGTGACCAGTACGCTTCTGAACAAGACAACCACAGATGATAACATGCAAAAGAGTCGTTTTTTTTTTATTTTTTTTTTTACGTTTTTCTTTCAAAAATTTGGATCATATTATGCACACCACCATGGTTGACTTCCTTGTTCTCTTTTAATTTTAAAGTGCATACTGCCTCCTGCTGTACTGGGGGGGTGTAACACTGCAGGTACAGAAGCATAATAATGTCAACGGGGTATAAATCAATCATGCTTTATGTGAAAGCAGCGCATGAGATATCTCATGCTTTTGTTATAACGTGCAGCTACAGTACCTCACACTGTCACAGCATCTTTTTACGCTGCTTATACAGTATAAAGTCACACACCAGCCGACCGCATTAACTGTCCGATTTCAAATAAATGAGTTTACAGATATTAAATTGTTCTTTATAAAAAGCTGCAGTGAATAAAGCTATCGGTCCAACTTAATGTTGTCTTAATTTAAATAAATGCAAAAAAAATTTTGTGGGTACCTTGCTGCGACGGACAGTATGAGAGCATGCTGTTACAGGAAAATAATCAGCAGTGGGTGACAGCGTCTCGGGAGACTTTAACAAGGACATATGAGTGAAGATAGAAATAGTGTAAGATCGAGACAGGGACTTGACAAGAATCTGGATTGCGATTAGACAGACTTCCAGTAAGAATACAGACTGAACCATTAGGTCTCTGATATACACACATAGACACAACCTCCCACATTTCAACTCTGACTGGGTTGCACTGATTTAGCTCTGCCTTCAGAGACTTGGGTAGATACTCAGTCATTCCGACAGACCCATGTGTTTGGAGGATAAAAGCGTTCCGGACCAGCTGCTCCAAATGTCGACTGAAAATCTGGTTGAAAAAGAAAAAGAAAAAAATCAGTATAGAGTAGTAAAGTCAGTACTTGCATTTAGCTTTTAATTCAGCACTAAATCCTAGTCCACGTTACACAGGTATAATTAAAAAACGTTTTTTCCTCCTAGTGATGTTCGGTGGGCAGGAGACAAGCCTTTCTTGGAAGAATCATAACTTTTTTATTTTTTTATTCGCCATGTGAAAATGCAACCGCACTCTGTCTAAGCATGCCAAACCAGCAGGCAGTGATATAACTCTTAACGTAAGGCCAACTTGGCAAATCAGAAGCTTTAAAAATAATCCTCGCCAAGTGCATCACACTCTGAAGACCAACGCAGGAGATACAGTACAGAACATGCAGGCAAAAACCGTATGTGTTTCCTGTAAACACATCAACACTGCTAACTGAGTTTCTAAAGATCTTAACCTTGGAAGGACCGTTTACACCGACCTTGTGAATGGAGTTTGCATATGTACAAAAGAACAAAACCTACAAAATAAAACATTTTTTACACATCCCTGTGTAAAGGTGGAGAAAGGCTAATACAGTGCAGAACAGTTTATATGTGTGAGGGATCTAGCCATGGGTGAAAATAGGCCGGTACTGTCTGGTACCACTAATGGATTAGCAGGGGGAGGGTAAAGCAGCTGCCTGCCAAAACCCACATTCGGATCTAGTCATGAAAGCACTCACTTACTCACTCATTCATTCATCATCTGTACCACTTTACCCTGCATACAGGTTGCACACACACTCATTTACACACTACGGGCAATTTGGGAACGGCAATTAGCCTAATGGGTTCAGCGAGAATGAAAGGAAAGGTGTACAGGGCAGTGGTGAGACCAGCGATGCTCTACGGCTTAGAGACAGTGGCACTGAAGAAAAGACAGGAGGCAGAGTTGGAGGTAGCAGAGCTGAAGATGTTGAGGTTCTCTTTGGGAGTGACAAGGATGGATAGGATCAAGAATGAGTTCATCAGAGGGACAACCCACGTTAGATGTTTTGGAGATAAAGTCAGAGAGGCCAGATTGAGGTGGTTTGGGCATGTTCAGAGGAGAGATTGTGAATATATCGGTAGAAGGATGCTGAGGTTGGAACTGCCAGGCAGGAGGTCTAGAGGAAGACCTAAGAGGAGATTTATGGATGCAGTGAGAGAGGACATGAAGTTAGTTGGTGTGAGAGAAGAGGATGCAGAGGATAGGGTTAGATGGAGGCAGATGATTTGCTGTGGCGACCCCTGAAAGGGAACAGCCGAAAGTCAAAGAAGAATTAGACTAATGGGCATGTCTTTGGATTGTGGGAGGATACTGGAGCACCTCAAAGAAACCCACCAATCACGGAGAGAACATGCAAACTCCATGCATGTTTGAACCCGGAGCCTGGAGGTGTGAGGACACAGCCACCAGGCCGCCTAACGGAAGCGCTTTCAGCAAGAAAACACATCTGATAATGTTATGTCTTCTTAAGCAACACTTAGCCTCCTTAGTACATTTAGTACAGAACACTTTGTCTATTCCTAAGTCGGTCCAACCATCATTGCCTCTGAACCATCAGTGTTGTGTTTCAATCTTTTAATACTGCTAGTTAACATGAGTGCAAACGTCCACCAATGCACTGACAGGTTCATCACTTAACTCACGTCAGGCACGCAGCTCACGTACGCGAAACTGTTCGTTCGTTCGTCTGTTTGCCAAAAATGCTTCGTATACCATGCAGAATTTCTTGCAAAATTTCAAATCCTAAGGCGAGAGTTAATGATGGAGGGCATTCGTATGCCGAGGTTAGATAAGAAAAACAAAACAGGTTTGTTTTAATGTGTAAGTATGCACATCATACAGAAAACTGTGTATGTTTAATATGTTTATGTAAAAAACACCCCTTACCGATGTCTCACATCAAAACTGCTTGTCCTCTGTTGCAGGCTCTCGATGTATGGGCAATGGGAGTGACCCTTTACTGCTTTGTGTTTGGGAAGGTAAGACTTTTTATAATACTCGAAGGAAATAAACAGCGTGTAGTGTGTGTTGAATAGCCTCCCAGGATGTTTTAGATTTTTATCTTAGATTTATGGTTAAGGCTATTCATAATAGCCTATCTCTTTCTCTTCCCCCCCCCCCCCCCTCTCTCTCTCTCTCTCTTTCCCCAGTGTCCTTTTATCGACGAGTACATCCTGGCACTGCATAACAAAATCAGGAGCAAGTCTGTGGAGTTCCCCGAGACGTGAGTTCCTCTTCCTGATCTTCACCTGTTCGTAAACCGCCGGAGAGACAGGACGATCCATAAATTCTAACTGCTCCTAAGATGCTGTTTAAAACTGAACGAGTCCTCATTAAGGCTGCAGGAATATTAATGTTTGCGGTGGAGGAGGGAGCGCAGAGATGTGAATGAATAACAAAAGCCTTTCTTCATGGGAACGTGACTCCCTTGTCAGCACAGGCAGCGAACTATAGAGAAGAGCTGAGTGGCTTTGCCACAAGCCTTCATGCCTCAATTCGTCTGTGCATACAGTATAACCCAAGCTTTTTGAGGTCTTTCAAGTGTCAGTTATAAATGTGTTTTTTTTTTTTTTTTTTTTTTAGACAGCGGACTATCAGAAAGATTGGCAGCTTGAGTGTGTGATTGGACAGGTTGTCATCAGCTAATGAAAGCACTTCCTTGAGAGACTCTTACACACTCTCGCTCATTCCTCCTTACTGTAGACATAAAACAAAGTCTCTGTGTAACAGCATTAAGACATGCTCTGTGTGGATTGTTGAAAATGTTTGTTTTTTTTTTAAATTGACCTTTTTTAAGAGACCCATAATGAGGATTTATTGCCAGAAATACCAGTGTGTACATTGGTGTCCAGACTAAATAAAAAAAGATAAATAAATTGGATGCGCTGGATCAAGTGCTATTTTATAAGCTGGCAAATAATTAAAGTTTTTAATATAATACTAGTTGCTAATTCATAAATATGGTGGAGGATCTGTGACAGTGTGAAGCTGCAATATGTCTGTTTAATGTTACATGAAGTCCCAGGAGTTAAAAGCGTGTCATGGTCTTTCAACTCGCAGACCACATTTAAAGAGGTCCTTGAAAATACTCTTTCTCTCGAATAGCTCACTTTAACAGTGACCTCACTATTACCATCACTAAACATCTAATGGCCTGTCTTGAAAAGATCTGCAGGTTTTTTTTGTTTTTTTTTTACTGTCTTATGAAAGTCTTCTTACATCTTCCTAAGTCTTCTTAAATTTCCTTCAGGCCAGTTGTCAGTGAAGGCCTAAAGAATCTACTCCTGCAAATGCTGGACAAGAACCCTGACACCAGGATGACCATTCCTCAGATTAAGGTGAGCTAATGTGGGAACATCACGGCAGACGATGGCAGATTTTGAGAAGTTTTGTTAACTCAGGTGGACTTGTGATCCTGATATGATGAATAATGTGAATTCTCATTGCTTTTTATGTCACCTGCCTACAAAGTATAGGCAACACGTACACAATATTGAAAAAAAAGTATTATTGAATATAAAGTATTCAGTCACCCATCCAAATCATTGGATTCAGGTGTTTCAATCACTTCCATGGTTACAGGTGTATACAATCAACCCCCTAGACATGCAGACCACTTCCAACATGGTACCGTGATCGGATGCCACCTGTGCAGTCATGAAATTTCCTCGCTACCAAATATTGACTGGACAACTGTTGGTGGTATTATAACAAAGTGGAAGTGATTGGGAATGACAGCAACTCAGCCACGAGGTAGTAGACCACGTGAAAAATCACAGAGCAGGGTCAGCAGATGTTGAGACGCATAGGCAGAGAGGACGGCAACTTTCTGCAGTGTCAATAGGTACAGACCTCCAAACCTCATGTGGCCTTCAGATTAGCTCAGGAAGAGTGCGTATAGAGAGCTTCATGGAATGGTTTTCCATGGCCAAGCGTCAGCATTCAAGCCTTACATCACCAAGTGCAATGCAAAGCATCGGATGCAGTGGTGTAAAGCACGCCGCCACTGGACTCTAGAGCAGAGAGATGTGTTCTCTGATATACAGGTCTGGGTTTGGCAGATGTTTGAAGAACAGTTCAAGTTTAAAGTTTGGTGGAGGAGGGATTAAGATGTGGGTTTGTTCTTCAGGAGTTGGGCTCGGCCCCTTAGTTCCAGTGAAAGGAACTCTTAATGCTTCAGCATGCCAAGACATTTTTGTCAATTTCATGCTCCCAACTTTTTGGGGATGGCCTCTTTCTGTTTCAACATGACTGCACACCAGTGCACAAAACTTGACTGGCCAGCACAGAGTCCTGATCTCACCCCCCCCCCCAAAAAAAAAAAACCTCTTTGAGATAGATTAGAGGAGAGACTGAGAGCCAGTAATTCTCATCCAACATCAGTGTCTGATCTCACAAATGTGCTTCTGGAAGAGGGGTTGAAAATTACTATAAACACACTCCTAAAGCTTGTGGAAAGCCTTCCTAGGAGAGTTGAAGCTGTTATACAGTAGCTGCAAAGGGCCAACATCATAATAAACCCTATGGATTAAGAATTGGATGTTACTCATATGCAAGTTCATATGCATGTGAGGGCAGGTGAGCGAATACTTGCAATAAACTGTAGTGTCTGTTGTCTCACGTAAAAGTCGTTGGAGAGTTGTCTGTGATCGTCACACGTTTCCTCCTTAACCTAGTTGTGCACTAGTTGTTTAGTATAATTTTTTTTTTCTAAAATCATAAAATATAGTCTAACAGTCTGAGATTTAGTATTGTGGCGTTTTGTTGTCGTAGACCACAGCTGAATATGATTCCAGTGAAAGTAGTTTTGCAACTTGTTCTCCGCGAGCAGTGTTAACATTAGTGATAAGTCTAGTGTTAATGATTACCTTTTAAAACAGACACGAACATTTGGTCAGCGTTATGGATGTAGCCAAGTACAGTGTCTCTGTATTAATTGATCTTAAGCCAAGGTAGACATGGTGTACTGCACGTTATTTCTATGTTGATTTGATGTCAGAGACAAGGTACTGGTACTGTATTTCAGAAGACTACTCCAAGTTGTTGAGTTGAAATTGCAACCCCAAATAGGAAGCTGCATCAGCTTGAATAATACATTAGAGGACATCTCTCAAATTTCCGCATAATGAGCTGCAAAGCTGTCCGATTATAACTGTGAATCCATTTGTCTTGTAATTATTCAGAAGCTGTGAATCTGTTTCTGTTTTAAAGCTCTCATGTGCCATGGTTGTCTGAGAGTGTGTCGACAGTGAAGTTGCCAAAATGTGAAAATGTTCCTTCTGGAGTACACTGGGAGATTGTTTATAAAGCTCTTTTCCTGTTTTGTCACGTTGGACTTTTTGTCACATGGAACTGATTTTTAAAACCTTTTACTATACTTTTATTTAAAAAATTGTAAGTGTAATCTCAAAATTTTCATTCTGCAGAGATGCAAGCGATGCACTCAAGGGTAATGTTCAAGTGTATGCAGCGTGGGATTCCGGTCAGAACCAGAACCAGACGGAACCTTTTGTAAAGTCAGTCTGGATGAAAGCGTCTGTAAAATGCCTAAATGTAAATGTCTTGAATGAACATATACAGGGGGGCGTTCAAGTCAAACAGGGACTTATATTTGAATAGTGCACATGTTTTAAAGAAGGCCATACGGCTGGGAATGATTGATCCTTGCTAAGGTGGAGTGGAGTCGTTTCTGTGACCATTCAATAAGTGGAACACCTGATCCTTGAAAATGGATGGATAACTTGTCGCCAACTTGCAGAAGAGACGCATCTGTCTGTGACAACTGTACACTTAGAAAAACTATTATAAACATTTAAAATGGTAGTGGAAATAGTATATGAACCTTGGGAAATGATAACTGGTTGACACCTCCCTGGGAGCAGTGACCTAAACCAGGCATTTCCTGTAGCTGTGCCCTCTTCAAGTCATTCCATAGCATCTCCATTGGGCTGAGGTCTGGGCTCTTTTGAGATTTCCAAAAGGCAGTTTTAGTTTTTCCTGAAGCCATTCTGTTGCTCCGGGGTTTTGGGTCATTGTTCTGTTGCATCACCCAACTTCTTCAGAGTTTCAGCTGATGTACTCACATTGTGCTGAAGAATTTTTGTTACACTTCAGAATTCATCTTCCCTGCTGCCCTGATGTAGCAAAGCAGGCTCAAATCATGATGTTCCCTTCACCTTACTTTACAGTTAAGATGATGTTTTCATGATGATATGCAGTGCCTTTTTTACATCAGATGTAGCTCGTTCCAAATAGTTATAGTTAGTCCTTAGTTTCAGCAGTGCACAAAACATTCTTCCAATATCACTGTGGAGTGTCAATGTGCTCTTTTGCAAACTTCAGCCGTGCAGCAATGTTCTTTTTAGCAAGCAGCAGCTTCTTATGTGGTGTCCTGCCATGGACATCCTACTTGTTCAATGTTTTATGTACTGTAGACCAGTGGAGGAAGACGTCTATTCAAAGAGATGTTATTTACTGTGTCTGATTAATTAAATCAGGTGTGCTGGAAGCAGGGAAAACACTAAAATGTGCGGAGCAGGTGTTCCTCCAGATCCACCAGGGTTGGGAACCAACTACGAACACGTATATTACCCAGTTTTAATGATGCCTTCAAATCTTTGTCTGTCATTTGGTGGTGTTTCTTTACCTCATTGAATTGAGTCTTTGTTGTGCTCTTTGGGGCATTTTGACTGGGCGTTCACTTTTTGGTAGAGTAGCCACAGTACCAAAGTGTCTCCATTTACCCAAATGTAGACTGCTGACTTTGTAACCCTTTCCAGCTTTGCGTAAATCAACAATTCTTGCTTGTAGATCCTGTGAATGCTCTTTTTGGTGAGGCATGGCTCACATTAGTGTATTCTTCTTGTGCAGACCAAACTCTGTGGTTTTTAATCAGTCAAAGTATCTCTAGTCTAGACCTCCAAACTAATTTACTTAACAAGACTCCAGGTATGCCATCTTTGAGGTTATTAACTCAAGGATTCATATACTTTTTCCATTTGCATTATGAGGTTTTCATGGTTGTTTCCAATAAAAAATTATTTAAGGCACATTATATTTATCATTACTCTTGACTTTTTAGGACAAATTAATGCAGAAAACCACAAAATCCCAACAGGTTCACATACTTTTTCTTGCCACTGTACATTTTTGCACTGTGTGCTGTTGTGTGTGTTTGTATTGGTACACTGCTGTCTACAGTAGCTAACAAAAAAAATCAATAAGAGAGGATCCAATTGTATTGATCTGTATTGTGTTTGCATGTGTCTATAGCTGGACCCCTGGGTCACACAGGACGGCACTGACCCCCTGCCTTTAGAGGAAGAACATTGCAGTGTGGTTGAGGTCACGGAAGAGGAGATTCAGAACTCAATCAAGTTTGTTCCCAGTCTGTCCGCTGTGGTAAGTGATTCTCTATATAAAAAAAAAAAAAAAATACAATACAAAAGCCATTAAAACTGGCGAGACATCAGGCAGCATTGTAATTGCTCATTATAATTTCATGACATTGATTTCTTGGTTGCACTAAATGGTGCTCCCAGTTAACTGTTGGCACACGATAAAAATATATAAAATACTGTAAATAGGAAATAATCGAATGCACTGGATCAAGTTATTTTATAAGACGCTCGATAATGTAGCAGGAGGCATGTTATTGAATTAAACCAAATGCAGGTGCAGTGATTTAATGTGATTTAATTATTGCATGAAGAAATACTGTATATTGTAGGACATTGTGACTGGTTCTGCTCCACACAAAATATACACCAATCAGCCATAACGTTTAAATGCCTTCAGGTTAAAGCCACTTAGGTTTTAGGTTTCAAAACAGCTCTGACCCCGTGAGGCATGGACTCCACAAGACCTCTGAAGGTGTGCTGTGATGTCTGGCACCAGGAGATTCGCAGCAGATGCTTTGATCGCTGTAAGTTTCAAGGTCAGGGCCTCCATGGATTGAAGTTGTTTGTCCAGCATGTCCCAGGGATGCTCAGTCGGATTGAGATCTGAGACATTTGGAGGACGGATTAACAACCTTGAAGTCCTATTATAGCCAGCATTTTTTTTTTTTGCCAGTTTGTACTACCTTGGCTTTTCTGTTGGATTTCACCAGATGGACAAACCTTAGGCATGAATGAGCTTTGGGTACCCATGATCCTGATTCCAGTTTCCTGGTATATAACTGTTAGTCAATGTTTTTCAATTGACCTACTGCAATGTTATTGCTGATCATTGTATAATAATACTTCTACTATGAAGAATACAGCTGCTAGACATTTGCCCATACAGTGTCCTTATGGTCCGCTATGTTTAAGTCTAGATGTGTACGGTAGGTGAAGTGAAAAATTCAACTTAAGCTGAAGTTATAATATCACTGATGACATGCTACAGCAATGTATGGTTTGGGATGTACCTATGGCGAGACTGTAACACAGACCCTCTGTTCTTGCATCCTCTGGAAATCTTACCTTTTATCTTATCTTTAGTGATGTTTGTGATTGTTGGAATAATTGCTTAAGACCAAAACCTATACCGTACTATAGCCATCTATCCATTGTTTTTTATCCATCTTTCGTTATGGTGAATAGATTCTGGTGAAGGCCATGCTGCGGAAGCGCTCTTTCGGGAATCCTTTCGAGTGCCCCAGCAGGAGGGAAGAAAGGTCCATGTCTGCTCCAGGCAGCCTGCTTATGTGAGTTCACCACAGCACATACTGTAGTTCTGCCCTTTCTTTCACTACTGGCTATGACATCCACTCAACATCTAACAAGGGCCTATTAAGGTGATCTGTCAATCAACCCGCAGCATGCATTTATTTCTTCACTAATAAGGATGGAATGGTATGAAAAAATGTGACTGTTACAGTACAGTATCCTGTCTAGGATTGGACAGATGTGGGCTTTGGAGCCTAATTTTTTACAACATACTGTATTATGTAATGTTATGTAAATTATGTTTTTATAAAACATGAACATATCTTCTGCCTGATGTATCACTAATGGTGTATAAACAATCATCTGTCTGTCAGATAGACGAGCACAACAGTGGCGCTACGAACAGATGTGTATTCAAGCCTCCTTCACAGTTAATAACTCTAATTTAATATACTGTAGCAGTTTAAACTATGTAAAGTTAAAACTATAATGGGTTCAGAAATGACTCTGATATTCAGACCTCTTTGGTGCTAATACTGGAAGATGGTGAGTGAATGACTATATAGCATACAGTTATAGAAGGGAATGATTTAGGCACCCATATAAGGTTCCTTTTGAGTCAAGGTTTTTTGCTTTCAAGGTTTCTTCTTTTATGTTGTCTCAGTGGGTTTTTCCTTGTAAGTGTCCCGTCTGGCTTGCATATTCAGGATACTTTTATACGAGGTGGCTCAGGTGTTTACGGCTCTGAGTTGCTGATCAGAGGTTCGAGGGTTTGAGCCCCACCATCGCCAGGTTGCCACTGGTGGGCCCTTGGTCAAGAACCAAGTACCCGTAACTTGCTGAACCTGTACCAGTAACTTACAGATTGAATAATCTGAAGTGTGGCGTGTCCAACTGAAAAAACAAGAATAAAACAATCTGTGGTTGCTATGTGATAATAACGTTGGAAAATGTGCTTTTCCTCTCACTCCCAAACCCCTTCTCTCTCCTTGGATGATTATAAGCCCCTCACTTTACCATTTAAAGAGCTGTACAGGAGGGCTACTCTAATAACCTCCCATTACCTCAACCTCAACTTGCTTACATGCGTTACCATAGTAGCATTCTTGACATTTACCGCTGGTCTATTCTTCTTTAGCATTTCACGTTGACAATGCAGAGTGCTCTCAGAGCCCTTCCTGAGTTCATTTCCCCTCATGGTGCCCTGCAGAAGCAATCCTGACTCATGGTGTGTCAATTATTTATGTCACTTCATTTTTTTTTTTTTTTTTTTTCAGTGGGCTATTTTTCTAGCCAAGATTTTGTTTTTAACAAGGCATGAGAGAAGCAGGCATGTGAATGGATGTCTGGTGAGAATAAACTCAGTACATGTCAGGTCCTCTGTATTTCCTGTCTTCCTTGTTAAGATCAAATCTCCTGCTCACTCAAACTTGCTTCATTTCTTGCTCATACTTTGTCTTGCTATCTCATTGAGTCTGTGTTCAAAATGACATGCCTGTAGTATATCCTAGTGGCAACCTAGCACTTCAGCGTCCGGGTTCGATTCCTGCCTCGGGGTCTGTGTGCGTGCAGCTTACATGTTGTAAGCTTGGTGAGTTTTCCCCCCGGGTGCTCCGGGTTCCTTCCACAGTCCAAAGACATAATAATTAGGCTAATTGACATTCCCTAATTGCCGGTAGTGTATAAATGCGCATGTGAACGTTGACACGCCACGGACATTCCATGGGAATAAATACAATGGTAATCACCATGGCCCTCATGGGTCTTAGTTGAAGTGCAGAGGTTCCCAGAGGGATGGATGAATGGATTATCCAGTATATACCTAGCTCTAGTGTATTACCTATACAACACTTAGTTAGTGGTATGCAGTATAATTCAATTGTGGATGAGGTACTTTCATATTTACCTTAGACAATTCTGTGCAGACTTTTATTTTCTCCCATTCACAGTGTTAACTGTTTTTAAGCTCAAAATAATCCACTGAGACAGCTGAACATATTTTCAAGGCAGGAAGTTTTGACCTTAATTTGAATCAACATTGTAAAATGGCACAGCTAGCATAACTACGTCCTCTTTCCTTAGTCCCGGAGCCTAAGCTGTCAAAGCTAGCTAAGAATCACAGGTAATTTAAGAGAAAAGATTTATTTTATGGTTAGGTTTATCTCATTTATCTAGACCACATCTGTCACGCAAATAAACAAAACTACTGTATCAGTGTTGCTAATCCTTGATTATTAGTATTAATGTCTTGGCATAGATGGGAAAACTAGCAACTAGCCATTAGTCATTGAATGCTTAGCTGCTTTCACTGTATTTTATTTACAATCAATTTTATTTACAATAACAAAGTGATTTGACTAATATATTGTGGAATATTTAAGCAATATAAAAGAGGAAGTGCTGTTGTGCTGATTATCTTCAGCCGTATCACAGTCATGCAAAACCTCAAGTAAAATATTGGTTTAGACAAGAGTTCTACAAATGCTATTTATTCTAAACAGATTGTAATTAGTTTGGTGATTTAACCATTTATTTTGCTTCGTCAACACATACAGTATGGCTGGCAGAACTAACTAACCGTGACTGGCAGAGCTGGCGGCCGACAATTAGCGACCGACATTTAACGTAATTAACAGGGGTGGAAGAACTAATACAGTACTGAAAAACTACTACACTACTTTACTGCTATATATTTTCACTTATTCCGCTCTAGAATATAAGCTAGCGTCTGATTTCTGGGGTTGAGTCACAAATAGTGTTAAATGAAATGCTAATGTGCTTAAGTTAGTGAACAGAACAACACAGGCGGTTCAAAGGTAATTGGGAATGATGTACAGTGGAACCTTGGATTACGAGCATCATTTGTTCCGGAAGCGGGCTCGTATTTTAAAACATTTGTAAATCAAATACAATTTTCCCATAAGAAATAATGGAAACTCAAATTATTCGTTCTACAGCTCAAAAAAAATGAATACATACTAATAATTAAAAATATATATAATAATTTGGGTTAATTGCACTTCACCTTTAAAAAAAAAAAAGGAAAAATAAATCCTGACAGATAAGTGTGAAAGGTGAAACAGAGAAGGAGAGTGTAAATGTATCTTTAACCTCTCTGAGACTTTTTCGCAAACACGTGTGTTATAATAAACAGTCCATGCGCACTGTAGACGCACGCACACAAAATAAAATATGTTTTACACACAATTCCGCAGCACGAGAGAGAAAAAAACATTAGCTCAGTTGTAATCACATGACAAAAACAAGAAGCACATGCATGCTACATGATACTCAGTACTTGTAAACCAAGACTTATTCGTTTTTCAGAATTTTAGAATTTCAATTCAAAGTCAGAATTTATAAAAAATCTTTGTTTGACGTGTGGAACACTCGCAAACCGCGTTACTCGCAATCTGAGGTTCCACTGTTTGTATGTAGTTTGTGTTCACACTTGTAGTTTGTTTTTCTTGATGATACATCAGTTTTGAATTGCTAGTATAAAGACCTGGTTTACTCAGGGGCCACAGTGGCATTTTTTTTGTCGGACCAAAAGACACAACAGAAGGCATGTGTATTATGAAGAGTCTATAAACCTTAGCGTTATACATTGTAAACAACTCAAGCATGGCTTCAGATGCTGAATAAATTGGTCACTGATCAAAACCTAATGTTTTTTATTGTGAGACATCACAAAAATAAATAAATATCCATTCGTGAACATTTCACAAACGGTCTGGTTATTGAACGCAGCCCTGATGTGCTATCATGTTCGCTCATGCACTGTCATCTATAGTAAATGTCCTAAGATGCACATTAAATGTGACAGTTCATTTGGCAGTGTTAAATTTATTAATAACATTAGGTATTATTATTTTTATTTTATTTTAAGCTTTCGAAATTCGTCCAATGGCTGGTTAACTGCTGGTAAACGCACATGAAATAGCTAGGACGTTTTTTCACTTCACGTCCATCCAAATGCTGCCTAAGTCAGTGAGTCTATCCCCACTCATGGGATGTTTCTCGTCCAATCAGATTGCTCGGTCAGAACTAAATAACTGTTGGCTACATAACATATCACACAGGTTATTTGCTGTATAGCAGATACTCGTATTCTTCGCATCTTGCATCCTGGTACATTTGCTTATGGTTTAGTATTTACAGTTTGAACAACATGCTTCTTGCTTGTGCTTTTCCTGCCTCTCTCGTTTACTCGTTCTCTCCTTCTCCTCTTCGCTCCCTTGTCTCTCTGCGGCAGATTGACGGTTAGCAGTAAACTCTACTCCCCCTCTGCTGCATGCAGCTCATCAGAACATTTTACCCAAGGACAGCAGGTAGACGCCACATGGCGGGATTCTCCTCTCCTGTCTGCCAGCCTGCACAGCCTCCCTGATGCTCTGTACCTTTCTCTTACCGACACTTTATGATATATTACCTGTAACTGTCAGGATATTTTCGATTAACGTGGGCAGCACAGCGGGTAGTGTTGCAGCTTTATAGGGTTTTATTCTGAGCTTATTGCCTTTATATTTTTCTCAGGTGTCAGTTTCTTTCTTTTTACTGTCTAACAATGAGCCTTAGGTGCAATGGAAATTGTAAACTGCATAAAGATTGTAAATGATTAGTGTGTGTGTGTGTGTGTGTGTGTGTGTGTGTGTGTGTGTGTGTGTGTGTGTGTGTGTGTGTGTGTGTGTGAGAGAGAGAGAGAGAGAGAGAGATGCTCTGTGATGGATTGTCATATCATCCAGGGTGGATGGTTCCTTGTTAAGGACTTTTATGGTTTGAGTTTGCTGTACACACTAAAATACATAACACTTTTTTAGCATTGTGTTTTTTTAATCTTTTCGTATACATGCAGTATACAGTATGTGTGATTATCATACACTAGCAATTCACCATGTTTACACCGTACTGAATAAATATATAAACCTGTTTACTCATAACTCAGGGGGTGATGCTATCAAAAATCATTCAAGCAAAACCTTTTTTTTTTTATGATTTAAAGAAATGAATCTGTCCTTAACATTGCTTATGTTTTAGTGCTATTGACTTTTCTCGGATGGAAGAATTGGTGGTTATTTGTTGGTGCTGTAGTTCTGTGGGTGTGATGAGTAACTGGAGTTAGCGATTACTGTCTTACTCCAGTGTTGGAACAATAAATAAGACACTCTGTGAAGAATAAAAGGAGTATAGTTCCTAAGAACAGCAGTGGAAAGTCATTCCCTTATCGTTCATCATTTGTTGTTTAATTCCACAACTGCCCTCAGCCTTCTACTGTATAAAGGAGTGGTAAGGATAAGTCTTTATGTTCTTTCCTCTAAATGACTTGTGCCTGCAGTCGCTCAATAGTTCAGAACTGACATTCCTACAGTTTTGTACCCGAGCCTCCGATAACAAAAGTGGATTTCATGTTAATTTCTGTTACAGTATATTGAAATTCCAGCCACCTAACACACAGTATGACTTTAGATCAAACCCTGATATTTGTTAATCACCCAGATGGGGATGGGTTTCCTGTTGAGTCTGGTTCCTCTCAAGGTTTCTTCCTATTGGACAAAACTTTTTCATAACACTTTTTCATAACAAATTTCCATAATGAGTTTCCTTTATATTACAGTAGCTCCAGGTGAATGAACCGAGTGGACCACAATGTAGAACCGATTAGCTACTGTAACTTTGCCACATTTCCGCCAGAACCACCTTTTATTATACATTCAATGTAAGTGCTTACATACCAATCAAGATCTTGCTAGCTGTCTTGTTCTGATTAGACTAATCCATGAGTATTTCCACCTTAATTATTTGTAATGGATGTGAACCATCCATACAGAAATTGTTAGATCGAGTAATCCAGTCACATCCAAAGTGGCATCCATGGCACCTCACGTAAAGCTTCACATATTTAGTAATCTAGTTTGCTGGTTACTTTTTTCCTCATTACTTCTAAAAATATGTTCTAATAGGAACTCATTTGTAAAAAGGGAGAAAAAAAAACAGCAGTAATAGCCTTGTAGGAACAGAGAGTTTATGATCCAGTTCTCTGCATATTAGTGGATTTTCTCAAGGATGTAATAACATCTTCAAACATTTTAGTTTGCTGCTGAAGAGGCAAGAAGCAACAGCTCTCCCTGGTGGAGAATTCATTTGTAGTGCATGCCTTCCTGACACCGCTGTCCAATTAAATCTCTTTCGATGCACCAGATTTGCATCTGATTAATAATTGATTCTGTATTATGTATACTCTTGCTGTGTTGCTCTCATTAACCTTTAACACAAACATGTCTACTATGTGGTCACTTTCATATTTGTAGTAATAAAGTAAAAGGTATGGCTATGTTTAGCGTGGCTTTGATTTCTGATGTCCACTATACACTACATAGTAGTGATTCATGAGCTTAAAACTGGTTTAAAACCCTAATATCTCACTTTTTATATGGTTCTCATGCAGGTTTAGAAGTTTACTTAAAAAGTAAGGAATTGAAATACATTTTCAGTCAATGACCCTTCAAGAGAAAATTTGGATGTTCTGTTGTCATTGTCACCTTTGTCACCTTGGGTGCACAGCCCTCTGAATGCAGATCACATTTTCCTCTTTTTTTTTTTTTTTTTTTTATGAAATCAGCAAAAAGCAGAAACTCAAAACATGAACAGTATGAAGTACACTACTGTATATGGCAAACGTATTCGTCCAAACCTGTTCATTATTGTTTTTGAGTGTTTACATCAGACTCTGTATCCCCAGTGAAGGACAACCAAGATATCTTGGACAATGCTATGCTACAAACTTTGAGGCAACAGTTTGGTGAAGGCCCTTTTTTATTCCAACAAAATTGAGCCCCAGTGCACAAAACAATAATTATAAAGTCATGGTTTGATGAGTTCCATGTAGAAGAACTTGACTGGCCCTAACACAGAGCCCTGACCTCAACCCCATCGAGCACATTTGGGATGAATTGGAATGGAGATTGCAAGCCAGACCTTCTTGTCTAACATCAGTGCCTGACCTCATAAATGCTCTACAGAATGAACATGTGCGAGTTCCCACAGAAACACTCAAAATCTTGTGAACAGTCTTCCAAGAAGAGTGGAAGCTGTTATAGCTGCAAAAGGGGGACCAACTTTAAAATACAGTATATGTATTTGGATACAACTTCATTGCAGGTTTGTCCATGTACTGTAGTGTAGGTCCTAAAGGGGACTAAATATGAAAATTCACTCTTACAAAAAAAAAAAAAGAGTTTGTAAGATATTCCCTATTCTGACCTCATATAAGAAGAGGCCCTGCTCTTGCTTGTTGCTCAGCTCTGCTGTTTGACTGGAGTGGCTCAGCAGTAACTCATTAACAGAAACACTGAAACAGCAAATATGGAGGAGGAGTGAAATAAACACAGTTTAAGGTATAAGAAGTGTATTGTCTTGAAGGTGTTTGAGCTGGGGCATTATCACACACTTTGGGGGAGTTCTGAGACCTGTGACCTGAGACCTAACTTGCTAAAGAAATCGTAATATATGGGACCTTTAAAATGGTCTGGATTTTTGTTATAGGGAAAGGGGAAATATAGAGAAACTAAAGGATATTAAATGTATGCAAAAATGAAAGACAAAGAAGTTTTTAGGTTTTATTTACTTTAACTGCTCCGTTTGCATGATGTGGAAGATGTCCAGCGTTTCTCTACCTAATCTTACCTTCTTTTTTTCTGTTTTTCTTTATTTAAACTCAAGCAGTTGTCAGCCCATCATGTGAAATTGGAGCTGTTCATGTGAATGCTTTATCAACCAATCTCTTTTGACAGAAAAGAGATTTTTTTTTAAAACTCTTTTACTTCAAGGGAAACAATTATGTCCATCCTATTTGCTCCCCCACTTCCCTATCTGAGAATTTCTGACCTTTAACCCCTTTTTACCTCACTCTGTCTTTCTTCACTGCAGGGACTCTTGGCCATTTCGTCCCTCTCTTAAACTCCACCCTTCTTTAAGGTAAAGGTTTGATGTTAGCTGTGGGTTGTGATGTTTTTGATGCTCATCCTGTCCACCGTGTGACATCCGTCCCCCAGTTTTAGCCGTGTGTTCATGTGTTCAACCCAAGCTACAGTACATGTGTTTTCATCTTTCTCTCAGAGATCATGTTGTGTCTGATAGTGAATGTTGATGTCTGGCACAGAGTGATGTTTGATTGTGCTCATGAGGTCATCACTTCATTTATACAGAAAGAGGGTAAAGGTGTCTAACTAAACACTTTTTTTTATTTTACTTTGAGTTCATTTTCACACCTGAGTTTTGTCTTTGAGGATCCGGGGCCCCTTGTTGTGGTCAGTGGAGTGGACAAAACATTTGATATATAAATCGACGCATGTTCATTTCTGTTCATTTACTGTAAAAAGCTAAAAACCTTTATATATCACAGCAGCTCGCTGTTTGTAGGGAATCCTACATGATTCCATTTATCAAAATAAATAAATCATTATAATAAAACATAAATAATAATACCTGCATGTAAAACAATGACATACTGGATTTCTCCTACCGAGCCACAGTTCAGAAAGAATTCTACCAGGCAACCGTAATGAACTCGAGTGTGAAAATGCCATAAGATTGCTTAAAACGGTAGGATTTTATTTACAGCTTACTGTATCATTTCAGTCTGTGTTTTTGTCTTCTTTTTAGAAAAGGTAGCACTGGAGAAGCTGGACGCGACGTAGAGCTCGAGGACCTGGATGAAGATGAACCGCCCTCTTCTGATGATCACTCATAAGTGTATGCGCTTATCAGACAAAAGCTCCGCCCTTTACTCATTCCCATTGTCTAGACAGACCTAAATCTGTAACATCAACAGTCACATCACGAAAGCTACATTTGCGAATGGTTCAACCATACATTTATATATATATTCCTGAATGAAGTGTCTTATTTCTAAGCTTTTCGACGCGATCGGTTTGGCCAGATGTACCTTTCTTTGTGACGATACCTTTTTTTCTGGATATTGCTCCTCCTCCTCCTGCCACACCCACTGTGCAATGCTACTTCCCTACCACCGCAATGCTGTAAAGAGGGAAAACCTCTCATATGGACAGAAGTCTAAGACTATCTAAGCTTTTTTTTTCTTCATGCTCTCAGTATGCACGCTACCTTTCATCCTTCGTGACTCGAGCTTGAAAATTTCAAAAAAAAAAAAACTTATTTTTTGGACTTACGACATATGATAGAACGACGAACAGAACATTAAAAACTGTTAATGCATTGGATGGACAGCCAGAGAACTGAAGAACTCATTTTAAGGATCATGGCTCGAGCATGTCGCTAGAAAAGGGAAAGAAGGGACGAGCAGCGTTTTGTACATATGTAATGTAATTTCAATGTTGTCCTGCCTTGTTATGCTTTGCATACTGTAATATTTATTGTACACATGGCCAGTTTTGGATACACACACCTGCACACAGAAAAGCACACATTTAAGAATAGGGCTAACATGCAAATGTTGGAGGGCTCCTCATTTGAAATGCGCGTCACGCATGCACACACGCGCAGAGCAACAGTACAAATCACTAGCACATCGGATGATTGTGAATGTTACAAATCCTCCATTAAGACTGTGGTAACACAGAAACCATATCATGTGTCACAATGTGCTTTTGTCACCCAACACAGCCAGAATGTGTCATCATTTTCCGAGTCTCGCAACTCGAAGCGGTTTATTTGTCAGCAAGAGATGCTGACGAGAAACGTCTGACAGCTTGCCTGTCACGATCGCGTACATAAACACGATCACAAGTCACCCGAGTGTGTGTGTGTGTGTTTATGTGGAACGCGAGAGCATCTCTCTCGCTCAGGGTAGGCAATCTGAATGCAGTGATTAGCATCAAGGGCGTTTTTTTGGTTTTTTTTTTCTCTCGACGTTAACATCCTCCACGTTGTCCTGCATTACGTTCAAACACTATTCGCTCTCGGTCAGGAAGATGAAATGGGTTTAACAGGAATTGCAGGCTGCTGATTATCAAACGGTTTTTAATTGTAATTTCAAAAGGATTTCATGCAATTAAGAAGCAATAATTCCGTTTCTGATCGAATGAATATTGCAGTGATGTCTCTCGATGGTGCCAATCAGAACAACTGCTCATTAAACAGCGAGCATGTTTTCTCAACATGATTTGTTTTATTGTAAACTGTTAGATTTCTGCATAATTAAAAGCAGCCTATTAATCCCGGTAAATATTATCTGGCACGCGGAGGGGTGGGGATGGGGGCTGGGAGTCGTTGTCAAGCTTTTAACAGCCAGGGAACTTCTCCACGGTGATGATGGCAACGCCTGATCCTGTTATTGGAATATGAAGTGCTGCATCTGAGTAATATGAAGTCGTACTGTGTGTTAACTTATTTATTGACATGGTTAATATTTAAGCTGTAGAGTTCAATTCAGAAGGTGCATTAACTTAAACAGCTTTAATATTAACGAGATAATTTATTTTGTAAGGGCTTTCCGAGGTTAACTTTTCCCGCCAACATATTTGAGGAGGTTTCCCTTTGTTTCTGTACGTTTCCGATAATTAACTTCCTACTGATAAAGGTGCCAGTGAGACCTCATTCCTACCTAATGCAGCAGTGATTTAGTCCTTAAGCAATTAGTCTGACTTTCTCTCCTCCTCATCCGCTCAAACAGAACAGCTTCCAAAGCTTTAGCTTTAACGCTGATCCCATGGACAAGGCCGTTGTACTCGCGGTCTCATGCAGTAAATTGCAGGCTACTGTAGCTGATTCGACTTTGTCTTTTGGAATTTAAATTTAAAAAATGATCAAAAACAAGTGAACACTCCGTGTTGTTAATGGGAGATGACTTTTTTTTTTTCCTCATTCATTTTAGTTGTTACTGTGCTAGCAATGTCTCTCTCAATTCTCACCAGAATAATGTACGCTACCAACCAACAAAATGAGAATTACAGTATAATCGCTTAGCACATCATATAGATTTTGCTACACACATATACACAAGGAATTTTTCCTTAAGTTCCAAATGCTTGAATTGAAGTCACTTTTACATTATGGATTTGGTGAACGTTCAAAACCACCTTCCACCCCTAAGTTGAGGAAGGTCCTTAACCCTTAATTGCTCAGATGTACAATGAGAAATCACCCTGGATAAGGTCGTTCACAGAATCCATAATGTAAAAGTGACTTCATTCCAATCTCTTGAAACTTAAAGGAAAACTCATTGTGTTTATGTTTAGAGCAAAATCTATATGATGTGCTAAGCGTTTATACTGTAATTTTTATTTTGTTGGCTGGTACCGTACATTATTCTATATATATATATATATAATTTTTTTTCCTAGAGCAGCTTATGGAGATGAACCCTTTTTTGCAGATGGGGTTTTTAGTATGGGGTTTTTTGCTGACTTTTTAGTTTTTAGTCAGCAAAAAAAGAAACGTCCTCTGACTTTCAACTGTTTTTACTTCCAGTAAACTTAATGTGTAAATATTTGTATGAACACTAAAAGAATCAACACCATAAGACATAAACTAAAAATGTTTCACAATGTGTCCCTGAATGAAGTGAGGCTCAAAATCTAAAGTACCAGTCAGTATCTGGTGTGGCCACCAGCTGCTTGAAGTACTGCAGTGCATCTCCTCCTCATGGACTGCCTATTGCGGACAGTCTGAGCACTGATGGAGGGATTGTGTGTTCCTGGTGTGACTCGGGCAGTTGTTGTGACCATCCTGTACCTGTCACGCAGGTGTGATATTCGGATGTACCGATCCTGTGCGAGGATGATCAGCTGTCCTTCCTGTCTCCCTGTAGCGCTGTCTTAGGCGTCTCACAGTGAGGACATGGCGATTTATCGCCCTAGCCACATCAGCAGTCCTCATGCCTCCCTGCAGCATGCCTAATGCACGTTCACACAGATGAGCAGGGACCCTGGGCATCTTTCTTTGGGTGTTTTTCACAGTCGGTAGACAAGTCTCTTTAGTGTCCTGCGTTTTTAGAACTGTGACCTTAAATGCCTACTTTCTGTAAGCTGTTAAGGTCTTAACGACCATTCCACAGGTGCATGTTAATTAATTGATTATGGTTAATTGAACATGCATGGAAAACATTGTTTAAACCCTTTACAATGAAGATCGGTAAAGTTATTTGGATTTTTACAACATTGTTGAAATACACAGTCCTGAAAAAGAGACATTTCTTTTTTTGCTGAGTATATATATAAATAAAATATATATAAATTAGGGACTGAAGAATGAAATTGTATTTTTATTAATAGAGTGAAAAAATAGAAAAGCATTGAAACAGACGTGTATTATTTCAGCGTAATGCCAATATGTTGCAGCGTTTCAACCCCTATTCCTAATTATCTCACTAATCACTGCAAATATAAGGGTTTACCAGTATGAATCCCAGTCTCACTATTTGGCACCTCGATCCAGCACATCCTATTCTTTTTTTTTATTTTTTTGTGCATATACTTTACATTATAGATCTAAGAAAGAACTATCCAAGACAATATGGTCCTTTGATGGTAAAATGATCTGCCAGGTGAATAAAAGGGTATAAATAGACAATCTTTAAGGCTTACTATAGTGTGTATAATAATGAAACTACTGTATAATGTAAAAAGAATCGCACATCAACTCCTGAAGGTTTCTGGACTCCAGCTGCAGGATGTTAGATGTAGACGAAAAAATTTGACATTATTCATAATTACAATTCGCTCAGATTTATAATGGTCTCTATTGCTCTTCGATGAACAGCTGCTTGAGTTTGTAACAGTACAATCTTTTGTGTTCTGCCCACTGGATGGTTTGATGCAGAGGTGTGAGTTTGCACATTACCCTGGCTCTCTGAATGACGTATTGACTCTCATGTTCCCTAACAGATGGTGTTTTCTCATCGATGCCCATTATCCTGACTCCTACTCTCTCTCTCTCTCTCTCGCTCTCTCTCTCACACACACACACACACACACAGGCTAAACTGGCATGGACAGATGCTTTATGTATGTGTGTAAATGTACCTTTCGGTCATGTCTTGTGTTTGGAGGTGAATTGAACACCTATGGGAACGTAAAGGGTGTGTGCATGCGCGTGTACAAAAAATAAGGCACACACACACACCAGTGGTTTCCGTGTGCGTAAGTGTACAGTGCTCACACAAACCTATTATCCAATGCAGCATGTGGGTTTCATAAACGTATCGCACGTGTCCACTCTTTCCCGTTTACTATGCACTTGTGTGTGGTTTGTACTCTGTGTTGTGTACCCGACATGTGGCATGTCCATGTCCTTAGTATAACCTTTGAACTCATTACAAAAGCTCTAATATCAGGTGCATTATATTGATATGACTCAAGTATCTTATTAAACGTGGTACGACTCAAGGATTATAATAAAAACCCCTTTAACACTTACCGTGTGACGAACTAACGTGTGTCCAGCTGATCTTTCTGTACTTACAGTATATAGACGCTTTATAGTGCACAGTGATTTCTGCCATACTGTAGGTTTTATTTGTGCAGTGCCTCAGTCACACACACACACATGCACACACACACATGCACACATGCACACACACACACATCCCAGTGGTTGTGACACCATGAACTGTACACTCTTAGCTTATTTGTTCAGAGGAGAAAAAAAATGTGTGCAGTGCATGGAGGCTCTATACCTTACACACCGGGAAACACTACAATGATAAAACCAAATGTTGAGTTTCTACACACTGTTTAAATGGAGGAAGTGGCAATTAATTATAAAAAAAATTTTTTTTTACTAATTTGATATGATTTCGTTGCACCTGGTCACTTTTTATGTTAACTAGACTAAGCTTGCATTCCAGTACTGTTTTGGCGAAGACTTATCCTTGTTTTTTTGTTTTTTTTTAAAAACCTTTTCCTCTAATTAGAGTATAATCCTTACTGGATATTCAAAACGTTATTCCACTACTGTAATAATAACTAGGGGTTGAGTGATGGAATATAGATGAAGTAAAATATATTTAAACAGGTGAAGGGATCGATTCCCAGCTGACACACCTTGCCTCGTCATTAGGTCATTCCTTTAAATTAGTGACTCAACTGACGGCGTAAGAGTATAAAAGCAAGCATTTGCTGTGATCCTTAAGGCTTTGTTAAAACCATACTCACTGTGCTGTTTGTACAGTATAAAGCAAGGATCCTTCATTTAGAGGAGAGCTGCTCCTCAGTCCCAGTTCACACTGACAAATGTTAATGATGTACACTGGAGTTTTGTGTAGGCAGTTACAGTTACAGTAGTAGTGACTAGTAGGTTGAGACTGCTGCCGAGGCCTCCTTGTAATCCTGGATTTCTCAAACGGTGTCGTGAGAGAGGATTACAAAGCCTCAAATTTCGAACAGGGGCTTGCATGTGTTTTGGGCTTGTGTGTGGCCTCGTCCCTCCAAGGTATGGGTTCGATTCCCGCTTGGGGTCTGTGTGCATGGAGTTCGCATGTTCTCCCCATGCTTGTTGGGATTCTTCCGGGTACTCTGGTCGTCCCACAGCACAAAGACATGCAGATTAGGTTATTAGGCGTTCACAAATGGCCCTTAGTATGTGAAAGTGCTGATGGATTGGCCCCCCTTCCAGGGTAGGGTATCTGGTCTGCGCCCCCACCCACCTGTATACAGAATAAAGCCCTATAGATGATGAGTGAGATATTGGGATTTCTTATATCATTAATTTGCGCAAAATTTGAACCAAGATTGGTCACGCAGCACTTTTAATGACAACCCTGGGGAGGTAGCGCACAATCATACTGTATATCATTGGCCCAAAGCCAAGCTTTCCATCATTTGCCAGTCGTGTCACGGTGCGGCCTTAAACTTTAATCCAGTGTTGCACCAAACGCGGGACACTCTATCTTATAACCAGAGCTCCAATGTCAGTTTGCTACCTGGTCATTGTAGCGCTGTTTTTTTGTCTAAACTGTCTTATACGGTTTTGAGATGTCTTTCATTGTACTTCTTAACAAGGGCTATGTTTTTCCTTTTAAAGACCACTCTAAGTGGACTAATGTGTGTTGAACACAGTACTGGAATGCAGAATGCAGGTCTTATGGATCCAAAGCGTTTATGGTTGTAGATATCTTTCTATCCTTCAGTGTGTGAAAGGCGCAGTTTCTAATCGATCGATTTCTAAATAAAGTGCAGTTTCTCATATATCTTTAAATCTATATAGGGAATTGTCTAATTTCACTTTGCTCGAGTGACTGTCGTTGTCAGATGTCGTTACACTGATGTCTGTATTTCTGTGCATTAACCTGAATGTACTTATTATAATTGTTACAACAACAAAACGAAAAAAAAAAGCATGGCACAAAAAAAGGAAAAAAAAACCCTACTGAATGCAACTTGTTACCATGTACATATGTACCAAAATATATAAAGAGGCTATTTTTTGCATGCTTTTTGTATATTTAGACAAATTCAAGGACAATAAAGAGCTTAAAACCAATGTGAATGATTTCTTTTTTCCTTTTTTTTTAAGTATGTTTTTGTTTTTATTGATGTGTACATTTTGTGCAAAAAAAGTGATTTTTAAAAAGAAAGAAATAATGACAAAGAGGCTCAGTAATCAAACTATATCAAAAGTGTATATTTATTTTTCACTGGGCACATAAAACATCTACAGTAAGTTTATTCGATCAACATTAATTCACATTTTTTTTTTATTTTGATGTGAAAACATTACATAAATTCTTTGCCAGCAGGTGCTAAGGTCCAGCCACATATAATCACATACTGTACAGCCTGTACATTAATCACACCGGATTGTTTTATGTTCGAGATTTTAGTGGGGCAATGTAAAGACACAGCATCGAACAAAATAAAGAGGTTATCACATGAGATCTACCTTCTAGTGAATAGTTCATGTTACTCTGTAAAAGTTTGTTGAGATTGGACATGAATGTACTTTAACAATGTACTGTACTGTACATCCATGTATAGTGAGAGAACAGAAAATCAGCACGCCATTACAGACGAAAAATGACTTACAATAGGTCAAACAATCCCGTTCCCTTAGTTGGTAAAGCTGGGTATTTGCAATATTTTATCACACCACCTCATTAGAAAAAAATGCTTGTCTGTGTTTCAGATGCATATTTTTTTAGCGCAGCTCAAAAACGCCACTCCAGAGACACATTAATAACCTACTGTAGTTAGTAGGGATGGGAATCACCAATCACCTCCTGATACTTTATCATGATATTAACCGATTAAAAAATAAATTTTTTTAAAAAAAGTATTGCGATTTTATATATATATCTCGATCCCATATTACATTTTCACCCGATTTTAAGTAATTAACTGTAGTCCGTTCCTTATGACATTAGTTTTCTCACTTAAAAAAAAAAACAATGTGGCATTTAAACAATACAAACTAACTTCAAATACAAGAGTTTACCATTTAACCTCAGCAGCATGTATCTCTGTCATCCTAAACAAACTTAGCAGATGATTCTCTCCTACCACACGGGATGAAAATGTTGAAATACTGTAGTTCAGAGTGCGCCACCTGTAGGATTACCTTCTCGACGTTTTACCTCCTCAAACGCCTCCAAAGTCTCAAAACTCAACGACAAGAAAACGCTCACTGTGGTGTGTAATCTGATTCACTCGCATAGTTCGGAGACGAGGCAGATCGGAGGCTTGAGCGTGCATGATTTTTGATAATGTGGTGCTTTTCTAGGAAGCTACGATCACTGTTCACGGCCAATCATGTAGCTAGCTACAAACGGTGCTACAGTACAAACCTTATCGCATCCTTCCTAATCACAGGAACAAACTGTATTAACTGTGTTTGATACAGCAGGTGCACATAGTCAGCATGTGAGTTAAACACAAAAGACGTACTGTATTGTCATTAACTGTCCTGTTCGCTGCCCTTCCTTCACTCTAGTGAATGCGTGGATGGCACGGTGTGATTTGTATTATACTGCTTGTTATAGTTCCCTTTTTGAACACTAAGTACAGTTA